>NW_026623277.1:299521-454153 GCF_030028575.1 Malurus melanocephalus
AGGGGAGGGGAGGGGAGGCTCCTGCCCCGCCGGAGCCCCACATCTCGCTCCCCAGCTGCTCCTGCCCAGCGCAAGCCTTTTGTAACACCCGCTCTCGTTTCCAACCTGGAGTAATGCTGTGACTGCGGGAAGGAACCCTGMTGATCGTACCTCGGCCTTCCCGCTGGATGTCTCCTCGCAGACTTGTAGTTCCAGGCGTGCAGGTTGTTGCCTATGCTGACATTTCGCCACTAAAAGCAAAACTGGCTTAATCAGTAATATACACAGCATTTCAGGTAGCTGCATATTAATTTTCACTGAACTAAACTCAGTATCTGAACAAAGAAGCATCACCCATGATTGTCGATGATTTTAAATTAAGTATTTTATGACAAACTGTGGCCTTTAGATTGTACTTAGCAGATGGCTGTTGCAAATTTCTGTAAGCACCATTTACTCCTGGAAACAGCAGTAACTCCCAAATTCTGTTTCCTATCAGACGTAGCTCCAGTTTGGATTGGAGTATTATAGCTGTCATTCTGTTCGGTGCTGCTRAGGAGGCCAAGAAACAAGTCTTGGAAATCAGGTGATTGTTGCATGTCTGGTAAATTCTTGGCAGGCATTCCTTGATTTTTCAAATGTGGTCCTTAGTCATTCCCTGGAAAGGCTGATATACCAAGTAGCAAGTTCAACATTTTATGTATTTCTTAATATTTTCCTTTGTTGCTATTTGTCCTCTGAAAAGTAAGAAAATTGGTCTGGTTTGTTTGATTTGTTTTTTTTTTTTTTTTTTTGACAAATAATTAGCTTTCTTAATTCATTATTACCGAATTTATAGTGCTGACACATCTAATTTTGTTGCCTGACGTATTCTTCAAGCTGGCATTTTCTTTGAAAGAAGAGAGGCTGTGTAGCATGCAGTTTCTTCCCAGTCACTTAATCCAACATGGTACCACATCTCTAAGCAGGCCAGTGCTCTTAAGAAGCTATGGGCTCTTAAGAATTATGTGAATAGTTAACATTTTCATCACAAGTACTTTAAGGTGTCCCTACTGCCAATCTTGTAGGCTCACGTTGATTAAAGACGTAGTAGATTATAAGAAATCCATTTTTTATACACTGCAGAGCTGGTGTGTATTTTTTATTAGATTTCTCTCATAAAATCTCAGATGAGCTGCATTTATTGGAAAGAACTACATTTGTATTTGTTTTGCTGGTAGGTGGTATTTTTTCCTGTTTCAATCCTGACATGTGTGGTGTCAGCGAAATATGTTCCTTATTCTTACTCTTGCTTCTTCAATATTTTGAATTTCTCAGTTTCTGAGGGTTTATTTCTTAGTTGGCTGGTCTGGTTGAGTATTAAAAACCCCCAATGGATATGATTCTGTATCCACTTTTACACATGCCTGATAGAAGTACATAAAAATTTATTTATAAAAATAAATAAATATTTATTTTTTCACTTTTTTAACTCACTGTCTGCGGTGGCTTAATTGACTGTTATTATTACAACCTTCCATGGAGAAATTTTAGTTCCTTCTATTCTTCCCAATGAGTAAATATAAGCAATAAGGAACTAGAATAAGATGTTCAAATTCAAAACATATCAGTGAGAGCTGAAGTAATTTAGAATACCAAGAAAGTGAGTGGACTTCTATTAAGGAGATCAAACCAGAAAACTTCCAGGTCATTTTGAAGTGTTCAAGCTATGCAGAATTCCAGTCTGTTTCAGCTGCACAAACATTTTGCTGCCCAGGGTCTGAACTACAGCTCTCACCAGGTCTCCTTGTGATCTGGTAAATCAAGAGAATCTGTTCTTAATTTGGCCCTGCTCACAATGTATCCTTTCTTCATAAAAATCAAGACCCAGAACTGATGTGAAGTTGCTAAATTAATCTAGGGGAAAGTAGGTTTTTGAAGAGGACTCTTGTAAAATGTCTAGAGTACAGCTTGAGTCTTTGTAGGGAAAAAAAAGGCACTAAAACCTGGCTTCTAAGAAGAAGTGAAAATAGATGAGAACAAATTACTTGGTATCTGTGCTATTCATGCTTTAGCTGGAAGCAGGAACACCTGATTTAAAATCAATATTGAGATCTTAGAAGCTGAAAGTTGTGTTAAGAGTTGGTGGCATTTGAGCTCATTTTCTAGAAAAGGAACAAAGGTGTTCTAGGGAAGACTGAATTATATTTAATGCCAACTTGCACCCACTGTCTATAAACACACATACATGATAATGAGTCCTATTTATTCTTAGTTACTCTTGCTCAATAGCATGACAAATTCTTAATGTGTTGTTTTGCATAATTTTGTCTGGAGAGTAAAATCAAGACACAAATACATAGTAAATTGTTTGCARTTCATGAGGACTTCTGACCTGGACATTTTTCTTGCAAGACTTTTGTTGAATACTGAAGTTTTCATATGAATTTTAAAGTGTGCACATACATTTTATAGTTACATAATGTATCTCACCTTAGAACTGGACAGCTAATACAGCCCAGCAGCAATCAAGGCTTTGTAAAGTCTTTTTCTAACCTCTGGTTTGTAAATTAGTCATTGCTCTGCAGCCTTTCTTCAAAAATAGGAAAGTTAAAGAGCAAAGTTCAGCAAATTACTGTAATACAGAGCAAGTCTAGGGCAGAGTTGGAACCATTCCTCTGTTCTGCTTGCCTGCAATGTTGTATTAGTACTATGCCATCTAMATTTTTAAATTGCAGAAAGTCTTAAATGTAGTCCACCAGACCATTCAAAATCTGTACAAGTAAGGATACCAGTTTTCTTCAGTCTTTCACTGGCAATGGCATCCTTGGACCGTTTTAGTTTGAGTTRTTTGAGTCAGTGGTAGCAAACTGTAGATATTTTTCACTTACTCTGTTTCATTTCCCCAATGAGTTTTGGTCTGTCCGCATTCAAAGACTTTCCTTAGTTATAAACTGTGGCAGACCAACTGAGACTCATCTGAGATTAGGATATGAAATTTYTAAACTTGAGTGTTTGAAATGTCAGGCCTAGGGATTGAAATACCAGGGTAATTTAGTTACCAAAAAAAAAGTTAAGCCTGTATATACAGATAAAATGTAGCTTCCTTTGCAAAAAGCCTTGTGGTCTACTTGTGGTAAATCAAGATTAGGCATTTAAAAGTTGTATTTTAAGCAGCCATTGTAAGTAAGTTTATGTTAAATGTCTGCATGAGTGCAGAAAACTGCCTCCTTGGCATTGTTTCAGGAAGGATTCAGTAGAACTGTACTGCTGTCGCTGAACTGTGCTTATAGAGAGGTGTAACATGCCATAACACAGTTTCAATAGCAGCCAAATTGCTATCCTTTCCAAGTACTGTTGTTTTCTGTAATTAGATGTGATGAACCTGGGCTGTTTGTTCTAGCTTTTTTTCCTCTGGGACAAAGGGTTTCATCTGTTTGTTTTCACTCTGATGCCTTAGGAACTTCAAAGCAAATAATATAGGGTTACCACCTTCCTGCCTTGCCTGGTTACTGAAATTGCCCTAATTTTTGGATGTRCCCCAGCACTTTCTAGATCGCCTGTGAATTCACTTTCTGTTAAAGAGAAAGTCAGACACATGTATCCCTTCCATTAGTTCCCATCTCCTAGAACTCATTTTCCTAATTTCTGCAAAAAAATAGCACTTAGAGTAGGTGCTGGTGTCAATCTATTAAGCAGGTTAAGTCTCTTTTTCCCAGYTTTAAATGAAACAGTTTAAGAAGAAGATGTGAGTGAAATTCATGAGACCTGAGCTGAAAATTGAGGCATTTAAAAAATATATTACTTTTTTCAAAGAAAAGGCATTTAAGTTAGAATTGGAAAAAATACTGGCAAGTGAATTTTAGAAGTACTTTTAATCACATTTAGAAAAAGAGTGAGAAAATGCTGAGGGGAAAATTAGTTAATACTGGCAATTGAGATAGGCTAGGTTTCCCCCATAATTTAGCAGASTAATAAAGTCCAACTAGTAATAAAAACAGAATTTAGAAGGTCATTAAGTATTTATAGTGGTATGGTGATGCATTCGGGGACAACACTGACAAAACTGATTAGCTCATGGAGTAGGAAATTATACTGAAAGTAGTTGCTTGAAATATTTTTTGAGCTGAATGCCTGATGTAGGCTAGGGAAGGAGAAATTCAGGTTACAGTTCTGCAGCCAGCAGTAAGTCAAAGCTTGTGAGCCGAAAAGAAAGATATGCAAGCTAAGGTGTTTCATCCTGATTTKCCTGAATGCTATAAATCTATTGTAGTACAAATTTATTCCTTATAATTGTTCTTCATATCAATTTTCTTTCATTCCATACTGTGTCAAAGCCAGAATGAAAAAATTGTTTCTAAAGGATTCACCTTCTTTGTGCCATTTCTCTTGTACAGCTCTTGCCATCAGTATTGGTGCTGTTAACACGTGGGACATGGTTTGCCACCATGGAAGAACTGAGATTCTACAGCAACAGTAAATGAATGTCACRTATACAGAATTATGTTTGTGATTCCTGCCATGCTAAGAGTAAAGAAGCTAGATAAGTTTATTCTTGAATGAACTAAAATAAGTGTTAATAGAAGGGCAACACATTGGACAATGGAAGTGACATAGAACAGACTRTATTAAAGATTAGTAGAACTTACCCTGACTAAATCAAAGTTTTTGGACTCTAAAAAAATTATGGAAAAGTTATGAAACTATGTCTGTAAAAATGTTGCATTGTCAGAATTTCCCACTGTGATTAGTCATTCCTGGTCATTATTGTCTTTGTTTACTGTTTTGATTTTCTGTACATACCAGGTAGAAACTTGTATTGCTCTTTTGCTGTTGTGTCTAAATGTCCCTGATCTGAATCTGCATTTTTGTCTTCCATTCTAAAAACTAATACTGTAGTGAAAATACAGGGCACAGGAAGAGTCATGGATTTTTTAACATAGATGAAAAACAAAGATTAAGTATGTGACTAGAATTTCTTTTGCCCATAAGAAAACATAGTTTACATAGCATTGCTTAAAACACAAGTAATATAACTTGCTTGAATTCTGGCAGTTTGTGTGACAGCTGAGACTTCTGTTATAGCAACATGTGTCTTTTTCACTATTTCTTGTAGATCTCAGASAAGACAATTCTTTCAGCACACCCTGAAGTAAATGGGAGACTGCATTCACTACAGAAGGCAGGAGTTACATAGAGGCGACTGTTCTCATGTAAGACAGACATGGTGTAGTTAATGGCATCACAAGGTAAGTTCAGACATGCTTGGCTCCTGTCTTTTTTCATTTTATACATCTAATAAAGATATATAAATATATATGTGTGTGTTGTATATGTGTATATATATTTCTATCTATCTATCTATCTATCTATCTATCTATCTATCTATCTATCTATCTATCTATCTATCTATCTATCTATCTATCTATCTATCTATCTAATCTATCCATGTCACAATTATGAGTTGCCCTCCCCCACTCATTCCCAGCAATGAAGATTCATTTTTCCTTTAAGATTCTTTTGTGCCTCTCAACAAAAACAGACCAAACTGTTGATTGACATTGTCAGGAGAGCCTGTGAACTCTGCCCCTCTGTCTGCTTCCTTGCTTGCCTATCAAGTGCCATCCTGCCTATATTGCCATTTCCACTCTCAGTACTTAAGAAATCTCAAGGCCATTTTGCAGTCTCTGTTGTGCCAGCAGCRTTCAGCAAACCTATTGTCTCTCAGCTTGTTTCCTATCAGAATTAGGGTTTCCAATCAGAAAAGTGGAGACAGCAGAGCAGAGGACTTGGAGTATGTCTATATCCCATCAAGGTCCTTTTGAGCCCAAAAATCCTTCAAAATTTTTAAAACACATTTGTTTTACATGGAGAGACAAGAACTTTCTCATTGTGAGATGTCATGTAAACTTTTCTTCTTACAGCACAGCGCTGTGATCCTGCTGCTGCTCCTTACTTCACTTGCTGTGCTGGTTACTCTTTACTMCTTTAAACAAAACACATACATTTCTGGTACTTCAGGTCTTCTAGAATGCATACAACCTGTGGAACTGCTGATCGTCTAAGTCCAGACAGCTCCAAAACAAATTTTCTTTCCCTCTTTCTTGTTCCCAGGCTATACCATTTATACCTCAAAACTTATACCAAAGCTGGCAAGCCCAGGTTTCTGCTCATAGTTACAAAACATACATTACAATTGTCCATATATTTTGTGAGTGCATTATATGATTTTCTTATATGTTGTGACTTCTTCTTTAAACATAGGTTGCCTCCCAGACAAACAAGATTAGCATGAGAAGTGTTGCTCTGTGAGGTTAAAGTCTGGCCCAGTGGCTACATGCTGTGTACATAGAGTAATGCAGTAAAATGGTGCTGCTAATGATAGGTCATGTTAATTTCATAGATGGAACTGAAAGTATTCTCAGACTTCATTAAGAGATAGGAGATATTCTTTGTAGGACTAGAAAGATCAAGTATTGGTCCTAGTCATTATGATCCCAGCCATAATACACAGAGATGTAGCTATTCCATAAAAGCTTACTCTCTCAGATTTGTCTGGGGGAAGGGTTGAAGCAACACAAGGTGTAAGTTGTTTTCAGAATGAAACTTATGTGCTGGGTATTTATCAAACCACTGATACCTCAGAGGGAACAAAAATAAACACTGAGTTATTTAGAAGAATGATTTTCTTATGTTTACTCAAAGCCTCACAAGTAATCTTCTCTTCAGCTTTATGCTAGCCACAGCCTCCCAATGGAATTCCAATTTAAATCTYTTACTTTATCAGAGCACACTTTCAKGGGAGAATCTGACCCTGAGGGAGGCAGGAGAACTGGAGAGTCTTGCTAATAGTCATGTGATAAAAATAGTCTTTTCATTAGCCCTTCATGAAGCATGGAGATTGCCTTGAAACATGCCCTAGCTATATCAGAAATAGCCAGAGTCAGAGATGAAAAGCATCCTTTGTGCTCAAAAGTGCTCAAATGAAAAGGGAAAAGAAAACCCTAAGTTATTCTATTCTATTCTAGGACTATAATGAGATTCCCAAAAATCACCATTTAAAATGACATCCCTTTCTCACCAGCACAGAAGCACAGGAGAACCCTGTACATTCAGGTTTTCATGCACTCTTTCAACCCTTAAATGCAGAATACATAGCATCAGTCACATTTCAGGGTCCGTAGAAATCAGTCCTTACAGCCCAAGTGTTTATATRCAAAAAGAGAAGTCAGCAAGTCTCATGATCCCTGGGAAGCAACACTGTCCCCAGAAGCTGACAAAAGAGCACGGTTGAGTTTCTTTCCTGGTTTTCCCTATACTACATACCTAGTTCACCTATCCTTTCTGCAGGAACTCTRGTTCTTTAATCCCCTGTTGTCTGACAATGGTAGGAGCTTCAACCTACTTCACACTTGGAGGGTTAAGAATTTTGTGTGTTGTTCTTCTAAATGTCTTACTTGCATCTCTAACCTTTTCCATCAAGTATGGAACAGTTTATGCACCTTCCATGGGATATAAAGACACTAATAAGGTAGGTTTCTTCTTCCCACTGAAGTACCAAGAACAAAATATATATAAGTTAAAGGTCATTTCCTCTTAATGGAATAAGCATCTGGGGCATGAGGAGAAGATATGCCTCATCATTTTAATGACTAGTAAAAGAGTGATATTATGATACAAGTGACAACACTTGGTCATGGTCAAGCATTAACAAAAACATATCAGTGTTGAAAAGTTAAACTGCCGATATATATTTTCTGAAAAATATCTAAAACCACAATCCAAACCAGATACTTTGAAGTAGGGGTGTGCAAGGATATGAAACTAAATCAGTTATAATACCGTTTCTTTTAAAATACTACAGAAACCACAGATAATCCAAAGATAGTCATATTCTCTGTGTTTCAAGTTAATGTTGCATGGAATTCTGACCTGTCTAGATTTTTTTCTATTGAAACAGAAAGAAGCTAACCATTTTCTTGTTTGTAAAGAGTAAGTACTTTACAAAAACCCATAATTGCAATTAGAAATAGTTTAGCAAAAGATACTGTAGAGGGATATCTCTGTGAGGTTTTGAGCAAAGTATTTATATTTTCCTTTCTGGCTAGAATTTTATTTTATTGCATACTTAGTCCTGAACATTATTTCTTTAATTTATTTTTAATAATTTTAATTTTTTTTCCCCTCCAGTATTACAGCTGAGATATTCTTGTCATTGAGCAAGGACAGAGCTCCACAAGGGAGGAGATCCAGGCAGCAAGGCAAGCAGAGTAATGTCATCCCAAACAGAACCAGGTCTTCAGTGCCAGGAACAGCAATCATGACAGGTCTGTAGATAGTCTCCAGCCAAAAGTGAAGGTTAACAGATGAGTACATGGTGATGAGATAAGTCCAAGGTCAAGCCAAGAAGTCAAATCCATATGGTTAGAGTCAGGATTGAGGTCAGCAGGGTTCCTGGCCAGGTGTGGGCATAGGTGCACTATAGCTCTGGCAGAAGACAAATGTGATGTCTAAAAGAAAGAAAATGCAGGTCCTGAGGAAGGTGAGAAGTCCTCCTCACCTTTGCAACGGCTTCTGCAAGGCAACAATCCTGCATGTGGCTTCAAGGCTGGAGAGCTGCACTGTCAGTGTTGGCTCTGAGACCAGGCTGGTTGCTTCCAGGAGAGAGGGGCATGCTCAAGGGGTGTAGCCCCTTATGAGCCCATGCCAGGATTGTGTTTCCTTTTTGTTACTCACTTTACACATAATAGATAAAAATGAGATATTTTTTCAAGAATTAAGTATCAGAAAGCCATGTGGAGATTCAGTGGGCATCAGGCCTCTAGCTGCTATTTAGGTCTTTGAGAATCTCTTCGTTTTGGAATTTTAAAAAACAGGTAATTATTTTGTAAGAACTAAATTATAAAGTAGGTGAGGGTCTGGAAAAAATGTGTGAGATGAGAAGATAGAACTCAACTCCTAAATTGTATATGATACAGTACAGAGCACTAAAATACTTTATGGTATTTTGATATGTGATACCCCATGCTTCTTGCCAGCCAGACTTCACTAAAAATCATTAGGGATACCACTTTGGAGTGTACTCTCTGGTGGAAATGAGATATCAAAAAAACAAGCAATTGGCAGTGCACCTAGGCAATATAAAATTGAAAAACTGGAAAATAAAAATTCTCTTTTTAAATATGACTTAGTATACCCACATTTCTCCTTGCAGTAGGTWCTTAATTCTTAAGTTTTCCATTCTGGAACTAGAACTTCATTGGAAAAAGCAAAGACATGTGCAAGGGATTTCAATCAAAGTGAGGCTGAGCTCTAAATCAGATGGTTGTTTTATGTGGCTACAAAGGATATCTTATTTTGTTCCCAACAGGTATGTCGCATCAGGTATTTGGATTTCAAATCAAACCAGTTTTCTGTCTCTTATTCCTGTCACCATTTAGAGCCACTATTTCTTGTGCCAGAGCCACAGAGCAAATGGTAGATTGATCTCTGGCTGTGGTAAAAGACGTTGCTGGCTGCCCAGTGTTTTCTGACAAAAGGAAGACATGTCTGACTTCAGCAGAGAAAGTAACGTACCCAAAGAGCCAGAGAATCCTGAATTGCAGAGAAATCTTTTCAGATTCAGTAGCATACAAAAATCCTCTGCTTCTYCTGCTAGACTACTTCTGACAACTAGTCAGTCACAAAACAGTCAACAAAATGGCATTATGCCAAACTGGACATTTATCAAGTTCACTCTGCTTGAGGCACAGATTTTAAAAGATCATTGAGACAAAGCCTCCATCAGGAAAAAGAGAGTGATCTTAAAGAAAGACTGATTTTACTTCTCTCTATAACTGTGACATTTATTTTAATTACAGAATAAGAGCATTTTCATGACAGTGTGACCTTTGGCTGCGTTTGCAGTCACTTGTTTGGATACAAAAATCTGAGGACAAGGTGTTAATTGGTATTGTTGAAATATTTGTACTGTTTTTATTTTATTTTTGTAATCTCTCTGTATGGTGAAACTGTGATGACTCTTTTTCCCTGGGAAGCAATGTGAGAATATGTTTGTGTAAGGCATCCTGATAAATAGTAACTGACGGAAGCTGGAACAGTGGAGATGTAAAAAAAAGATACAGAATAGTCTGACTGTTCTTTGTGTAGCTGGGATAAGTWTTGAACTGAAATTATAACAAGACAGAAGCTGGTGGGGATATAGAGAAAACCTTCTAGGAAGAAAGGGTAGTGAAATCTTGGATTACACCACAAAGGAAGGAATAGAGGCTCCATTTCCAAAGGTCATTAAAAACRGGCAAACATCTCTTTAGCCTTGCATATGCAGAAATGGCCATTACTTGAGGAAAGGAAATAGTCTGGATCTCTATTTCTGTTTTTGCATTTATCCAAAGAGATAATCAAAAAGCTAAATGCTCCTTCAGTTAAGAGGCACCCTCCCTAAGTGATCTTTCAATTTCTTAGGAATTCCTGGTCACATGACATCCTAGAAACGTGAAAGCAATTTTGGCTTATGAGGCTGTCTTTCTTGGGGAGAGAAGGACTGTGTGCAATAAATGTGCATTGATAATAATACATAAAAATATGAGCTTTGGAAAATCATTGAAGAGTTCTGGAAACAGGAATGAGTAATACTGTGAGAAGTGAGGAGGATAGGGAAGACTCATTAAAGGAAAATGCAGATTCCAACTGAATGCCACTACTACCAGTGGAATGACCATGTGTCTTAGAAGCCTGATGCAGTTTTAGAACAGAATTGTCCCTTAGCTGCTGCCTATTACTGTTACCCAGGTCCTCAAGTAGATCTTAAGAGCAGACAGGGTTTCTGTTCTTGTGCACTGCAGACATCTGTAACATCTCTGCCTGTGTGGGAGGACTGAAAGATGGGAAGCATTTGAGAACATCAGTGATGTTCTGTTTAGTTGAAAAACTCAAATTATTCTGTGCTGAACTGGGACCCACTCTTCTTAAACCTCCCAGGCAGTTGTCCTGACAAACTGAAATTCATTCTCACATTCTCAGACTTGCTGAATGCCCTTTGAGCAACTACAGCCCTGACATGCTACATCACAGTAATGGAAACACAGAGATCTGTTCAGGAAATTCTCTTATGCAGAAATATATATGTGTATATATATATATATATATATGTATATATGTATATATGTATGTATGTATGTATGTTATGTTCTTAGGCTAGGATTTTTTAGAGTTTGACCTGGATCACTTTGAAAATTAAGTTCTTGTTGACTTTTCTGTGAACTGACAGTTCATTTTTTCTTATGCAATCTCTTTAGAGGCTTTCAGTTTTATATTACATCAAATAACTAGCATCACCAGTATCTTCAGTTAGTGAGATAATCACTGTTACCTCCTAGTTTTCTACCCATAAGTATTTCCTTGCAGAATTCTAAATATCATTCTATCTTCTCTTTAGAAGAAGAAAAATCACAAATTGTTTTATATTATGAAAATTATAGAATATTGCTTTTGTTTTACAATAGCTCACATGCTGGTCAATCCTCTAAAGAGAGACTAATCTTAYTCTTAAGGAAAAATGTTTCTTCTTCAAGTTTGTGACTTATCTGRGGTGACCATCTCCACATAACCTGCAGGATGTGTACAAGATGCTTTTCATTTCAAGCTTTGTTGTATTTTCTCACATTTTTGAAATAAATTAATTATTTAGGCTTGTTAAGTGCCACAGATCAAACCCTAAGTACCGCAAAACAACTAGCCTTCCTGTGATTGTTGTGAACTAGAGTGAACCTGAGGAATGCATCTATAAAAGCATGCATTTGTTCAGCATTCCCAGTAACCTGAGAGTGCTGGGAAGAGTACCTGCCACCTACACCAACTAATACTACTTGCTTTTTTGAGGTTTCTCTGAGTTTCTGAGGTATGTACAACATTATGGGTGGTAATCAGAAAAAGAATTTTCTTTGCTGTAATTTTTGATGGCTGTAGTTACSTTGTTTTATCTATTTTGCTTTCATACTGCCTCCCTGCTCCCTTCCTTTATGTAAGTATGTAACTGCTCCTTCTGCTGCAAGTGACTTGAACTGTCATCAAAGATTAATCATCTAACATTAACCTTTCAGATCTTCGAAAACCACTATGTCATTACTTCTCTTTTTAATTCAACCATTCTTTTAGCTTGAGACTTCTTTCTTGAAATTCTGTCAAACTTTCAATATTTGGAAAAGTGTATTAGAGGAATGAAGACATACTACAAAGTTAAGTGATGGTGTGTGTGCAAGGCTTGGGAACTTGCTTATTGCTCTCTATCATTTCTTCACTTGATTTCCTGTTCAGCACTCCCAGAAGATTGAGGACACCCAGTACAGCTACTAATAATCTACAACAAAGCTTATTACAATGCTTAGTCTTTTAATGAAATTGTTGGTAATTTTTAAGAAAATGAGGTGTCATTTTTAAACCTGCTAATCCAGGCTCAGCAGAGGCGTGAGTCTCACTGAACCATATGAACTCACGTGTGTTACTTGAATACAAGTTTGCAACAAGGCTGAAAAGAAACAAAGGGTGAGAGTAAAGGCCACTGACTAAGTTTAAACTAATACATAAATAATAACAATARCAACAATAATCAACATCATAGCAGTTGTAACCAGATCAGACTTTTGGTCCAATTGTCCAGTTCATTTTGTAAGAGCGGAAAGCTTGGAGGACCAGCATCACGAAGAGAGCACAAGAAGCCCGCACTGAAAGGCCTCATTTGGAACATGTAATTGTTTGCGGCAATCTGGATTTACAAGACAAAAATCAACATCCTTTGTCTGTAGTGCTGCATTACATAGGTCAGCGAAACTCTTTCTGCAGAGGGTTTCTGCATAAAAAAATGATTAGTGTAACGCAGTGAAAGTGTGATCACTTGCTGTGTTGTGGTATTGCAACCACATGCCAGAGCCCTGGGAATTTCTTGTGGCTGTCCTGCGCATCAGTGCTCTTGGGAAGGGGTAGAARGCCACCATCTGCTGCCCCTGAACTCCCTGAAATCGGGCAGGTTCTCTGCTGTACGGCTGCTCCGTTTCCATTTGTGATAGTTTGTGCACAAGGAGGGACTTTCCCTAAACCAGGCCGTGCATGGTGCTTGCATCAAAAGGAGGCTTTCCTTAAACCGGACTGGGCGCAGTGGGTGCATCCAGAGGAGGCTCTGCTTGAACCAGACTGKACACATTGGGAACTCGCCTGTAGTTGTTCTGCAAGGGAACCACTAGAGAGCAGTGTCAGAGTGCTCTGGTCGTGCCCAGCAAACGCCGCGCGTTGGGGAAATTGAGCTGGTCCCAAATAAGAAAGGCACTCGGACTCTGTGTTAAAATGGTTTTGGAGCTATCGCTGTAAAATGAGAATAGTATGGATACTCTTACATCCCTGTAGATGCTAGGAGCCTGGAGCGGTGTAGAATGAGCAGGATGCCAACTCATGCACGGGATGAACATACTCTGCCTAGTGCAGTTTTGTATGCTAAGAATTTAAGCTTTGGCTACTGATCACACAAATTACAGCACAGTCGTTGTAAGTCCGATAAATAGTGTTTTTGGAATGCCATAATTTTTAAATGCCATATAAGCCCTGGTGGTAATTTTTTGAGTTTTTGTTTGGGTGGTCTTGTTTTGAGTTTGGGATTTTTTTAGGCTTATTTCTTTTAGTGTATTGCTTGGTTTTCTTATTTGTTTCTTGGGGTTTTAGGGKTTTTTTTGGTTGGTATTGTTTTGCTTTGATTTTGTTTGGGTGGGGKTTTTTTTGTTTGTTTGTTTGTTTTTTTGTTTAAAATTTGTTTCCTCAGCTTGCTTCCAAGACAAGAACTATCTGGAAAATTTGAATGTCAGAATAAATAAATCTATTGAAGGATACCTGAAGTTTTCATCACACTAATTTTTGACTTCCTGCTGCAAATTGCTATCCAAAATTGCTTGAAAGCACATAGGTGGCAATTGTTCAACAATATTGTATCCATTATTATTATTTGCTACAAATATTACACATTTATATTTCAGTTTTATGATTATTGAAACATTGATAAGAATGCATTTTTTAACAAGATCTGAAGTTAAATTGCTGATACAGTTTTGAAATGTTTTTATTCTCCCTCTGTTTCTTTCATAGTAGAAGTTATTGTGTTAATGAAATGGAAATAATGTGGCTTAAGGGACAGTCTGAGTACAGCCAACATAACAGAAATWTATCTGTAAATACAAACTGATTTGATAATTTGATTTCAATCAGTAGAAATTACCTGGTGGTTTGGTTTTTTGTTTGGTGGTTGTTTTTTTTTTCAGATTAAGAGATCCTTTGAAGAGAAGAAGCCAAAGAACTCAGTGTTTTGGCACTAAGCAAGTAAAGCAGCAGTACATAGAGCTCAATCTATGCTAGAATGGATCTGGCTGTTGTAATAAACTCATCCATGGTATGATGCAATGTTAAGACATTAATGAAAATTATATACCTTCGTCTAATTTACAGACAGTAAAAGGAGCAAATGGAAAGCAAATATTAAGTTTGAGATGAGTACTTCATTTTTTCCAAATCTATTTCTGTTTTTTTTTTTAATAAACTGAGAGTTGTGGATAGATCTGAAGATTACATTGATCACTGAGCTGTCAATCCTTTGTTTTTACTGAGATGTTAATATTGCACTGGTTTGCTTTTTGAAATTTCCAGTTTTTAAATGTGGAGATGGTAACATGCCCCAAGTAGCTGGGATAGATTGTTAAATCAGATAATTGCCAACCATTTATGTCCATCCATCTTTAATCCAAGATTCCCATGTACATGTGGCCATTCTCCAGAAATTCTGAATGAGATGATAGACAAGTATCTGTGAAGGTGACATCTGATATTTACAGTCCCTGAATCATGCTGTCAATGCCATCTGAATATTTGTCATTCCTATTAAAGAAAATAGGATCAGTCTGTTAATCTTTTGGCTTCTGTATAGTCTAACAAGTTGTAATACTTAGCTTCCCTGCCAGCAAATTCCTTATTAAGTAAAGATAACCTAAAACACAGCTAGTAAAACCTCTCCAAGATGTTAATATAATTGGACTCTTTTAAGCACGGAATTCTGCAGAAACAAAAAACAAAGCAAACAAACAAAAAACAAAAAACAAAAAAACCAAAAAACACCCAAACCAAACAAAAAAACCCCAGAAAAAAGTGAAAAACCCCAAAAACCAAACAAATGAAGCAAAAAAACACCAAAGAAATGAAACCAAAACCAAACCAAACAACAAAAACTACCACCAAAAAAAACCAAAAAACAAAAACAAAACAAAAAACAACCCAGAAGAACTGCACAGTGGCATGCTGAAATTCTTGTAAAGATTTCCACATAGTGACACCTATCTTTTGGGTGAAATTTTCATAGTGAAGCACAGGAAGACAGAACACCAATAAGGTTTAGGTTCTCACAACAAACATAAAACTTCAACCTAAACATATAAGTTTATACAAATAGCTCTTTAATGAGTGAATCTAAACAGATTTTTTAATTTATCTACAGCCCTTTCAAGATCAATTAGGTACACATTACTTTTTTTCATGCAATTTGGGTGCAATAAATAGTGAAGTCCAAACATTCTGACTAAGATTCTTAACACCAGATTGGGCTGAGAGACAATTCAAGAGGAAGCATAGAGAAATATTCRGAAGAGCTGAATCACAACTGAAGATTGGTACTGGCAGGGCTTCAGCAAACATAAATATTCATGAATTCATCTATGACTTTATTGTACCAGCATGGCTACAYAGAGGTCCATTTCACCTGTATATGTAGCAGGATTCTTGGGTAGAAGTCCTCACCTTCAGTGTCTGAGAAATTGAAGTCGCAGGGTCTCATACAATTCAGGTTGGAAAGAAGCTCAGGAATCTGGTCAGCTTCTAGCCTTGCCATTTATCTTGTGTAGGTAGCCTTTGCTTGCCTTGGTGTTTATATTCCTCCTCCAGGCTCAGTTGTGTTTGTATGTTTATTTCCACAGCATCAATTCCTCTGCCTGAGGGTCAAATGCTGTTCACATTTGACAAGGCACTGCAAGAAAATCCCACCAAACGGTTTTCCAGTTTTGAGCAGGAAGGGGCACAATGGTCTGAGTCCGGAGGTGCCCCAGCAATAAATGGGGACTTTTGAATTACTTCAGCAGCAGTGCAGAGGAGTATTTCCACTCTGCACCATGAAGTGGGCTAGGGAAGAAGAGGGAAGGAGGAGGCAGAACAGCTGCAGCAGCTGGAGTTGCCAGGATCAGCTTGCCTAGCAACCCCCTTTTTAGGCAAGGGCATCTGATTCAGAAGCAACAGGAACATCAGAAGCAGCCCCGACACTTGGTGAGCTGTGTGCACATTAGGGAGCATGGGAGCCATCAAAACACCCGCTGTAGAGCTCCGAAGCCTCCTCAGTTTATTGGTAGGTCTATCTAGATCTGCTTATCAGAACTTATTCCTCTGATCTGTGCATACAGAAAGAACTGTATATGGCTTATTGCAGTGAAACAGCTATTTATACCATACAGTTGTTGGTTTTCATTTTAGTAATATAGAAGCCAAAAGTAATAGAAGGATATACTGGAAAAATCAGTTGTATCATGCTATCTTACTCCATTTATGTTGGGATAAGCAAGTGTTTAATACAGTAGATGATTATGTTTTAATAATACATAGAAAAACAACAGCAGATTGTATAAGCAGAAACTATCTTTTATTAGAAGTAGAATAAGCCCATAGTATCATAGAGCATTATCAATGTATTCTGATCTGTTCAGATACATCCTAGAGTATATTTTATAATACATGACTAATATAATCTGTTATAATGCATTATATACATATATAATGTATATTTTGTTACAGTTGCAATTCAATTTGTATCCTATTATGATGCTGTATTCTACCTATAATAGGCTTACGCAGTCTTAATTTTATGTGTCATTGTGTATATTAACATTTATGTGGTTAAAATTTGTGTTATTAAAAGTATAGCAAAAAAATTACTTGTTGAAAGATTTTAGGTGTAAAAGATTAAAAGAAACTGAACAGTTGGGATTTGGGGAGAGACACTAAACTGTCTCTCTGGATATGGTCTTTAAATCGCCTGCTCTTTGTAAAGAGCCCTTCTGGAAGAGAAAGGTTAGTTAAGTCTCCTCACTGTTTCATTTGATTTCTGGACAGATAAAAATAATAAATAATGTAGTGATTGTGTCTATACCCTGAGGGATTTTTTTAAAAAAAAATTTTTTTTTGTTTTTTGGTTGAAGTTGAAGTTGAAGGGAGCAAAATATACCAGGCTGTGTTTCTGCATTTTGTTTGATTTCTTGAAAAGAATTATAAATTTAGGAGATAAAACCCATCCTTTCCTTGTTCTCATACTCTTTTATTTTTTACTCTTTTGGTTTTTTTGCTTTTTCTTTTTTTCCTGGCAGGTGATCTTAGTAGAAGGGTGGCATGATTTAGGTAACAAAGACTATGACTGTTGGCCCTTGGAAAAGCCAGATGAGTATAACATGTTGGACTGTGGAGGTGAGTGAGTCATAGAGAAAGGTGATATCTTACTTGGGAAATCGCTGAAACCCCAAAACTGAAAGATTCAAAATAGTACTTTGCTCATGGTGGGTGTTACCCCATGGTGGAAAGCATCTGAATCAGTGACAACCTCTCTTCTAGAAAAATAAGTGAAAGAAAACAACTGTAAGGTACTTCAGAGTAATTATGTATCCAGTTTACCTTTGTTCAAACAGAAAAAGTAATAGCAACGRCTATATCCCTTTGCCCAGAGAGAAACTGAAAACATTTTCTTTCTCATTAGAGAACCAAAAGCAATTTAATCCAAGSAAAGCATGGAAGCTGCGCTGCATTATAGGAGATCTACTTGCTGAAGTTTTGTAGTGTCAGTTCAAACGTGCAATGTGCTTAAAAAGTAAGCCAATAAGCAAAATCACTGATTCTACATTTCATGCTTTTCTACCTTGCTCAAAACTGTACCATGAGTAAAACAAAAAAACAAACAAAAAAAAAAAGGCAAAAAAAAAAAAAAGCATTTACATTATGAGGTTAAAAAAAAAGGATATTTTTTATGTTGGTAATTTGTTGAGATGAAGAAATAACACAGGGGTAACTGAAATGTGGTAAATTCAAGTTAAATATAAGAAAAGTTTCTTATACTCTAGGGATTGTGAAATAGTAGRACAGGTTTGTTACAAAATAGTAGAACATGTTTTTTTTTTTCTCAGAAAGGTTGTGTCTTCTCTGTTCTTGGAGATTTTTAAAAGCTGACTAGATGAAGGCTGGAGAAAAGTCCTTGAGATGACCTTGCCTTMAGCAACATAGGCTTGGACCAAATGATTTCTGCGGATTCCTTCCAGTTTTAATTCTTCCGTGGTTTTGTGACTGTAATGAATAAAAAACTAATGTAAAGGAACACTTTTTGTTTATGTTGTAAAAGGTAGGACCAGAGACAAGTGTTCAATAGGATTTTTGAAAAAAAMCAAGAATACCTCAGAAGGTGATTGTAATAAAACGCTCCAGCAAGTATACTGMTGCGTCACACTCTGAGCTCAGTGTTACCGTTTTCTCCAATTCATTGTGTTGAAACAATGAGGTTCAAAGACTATCTGATATTTCAACTAAGACTTTCATCCCTGTGTGAATTTACCGTCATTTTAACATTGAAACAGTTATTTATCAGTACAGATGCCTTGTTTAAAGCTATTTTTGCTACAAGGGAAACTAACCTGAGTAGGTTGCTTAATTAATGTATACCCATGGCAATCAGTTTTAAAATTAACTCCAAACTCCATCCTGCCTTTTTTGTGGCTTTTCTTTGCCATTTTCTGGTTGTTGCTAGAAGCAAAGCAACAGACATATATTGTAGCCACATTGCTGTGGATTTAACAAAAGATCTTCAAAGCTTTTATATGTGGGAGTAGCTATCATTGAAAGAAGAGTTTGGTTTACCTTTGTAAGACCTTTAAAAGGAAGTAGAAAGTAATTTAACTAAAATTTGTGCTGACCTTTTGTCTTCATTCTCATATTTTCTTTGAAGCTCAAGTCTCTTACCTTTTRGTAGAAATCACACTAGCATTTTTTTTAAAAATCTTTGTATCATAGTTTTTCTCTTAGAGTTAGCAATTAAAATGAGTTTTTACTTTTCAAGGGAGATAGGAAATAAAGAGGTTATTTTATAATTTRCCTATTTATATCTGATAGGAAATTAAGGAGAAAATAGTGGTTTCAGTACAGTGCAAGTGAAAAACATACATACATACMTAAACAAGTATGAGTAACATGGGAGGTCATAACCAAACAACAAGAACAAAAAAATGAGGCTGCTTGTAAGTCAAATTTACCAGTCCTCTAGCAAATTTAGTCAAGGGGTTCTTCCCTTCTGGTAGAAGGGTTTAATACTTCCTGACATACTGAGTTATRAAGTTGCATTATGTAAGTAACTTGATGTGGCACAAATTAAAACCTTCATCCAACAATACAGAMGAATATAGGTGGATGGAGTGGGATGATTTTGATAGAATTGTTAAAGTTTATGGATTTAAAACTTTTCCCAGCATTTTTTTTCATTCATTCTCAGTCTCAGAGTGGGTTATATGGAGTCCCAGGGCAAAGAGACATGATGGGGGTTAATCATCTTTCCCAGTTAAAATTGTGAAAATGGAAAATGACAGACTGATTAGTACATCTTCCACTGTCCTCTGTTCTACATGCCATATGGTTCTATCAAATGTGAATGCATTCTTAAGTATGTAATTATTAGTAGATATAATTTGTGTCTCATGAGTTAAAAGATTTTGACTGAATTCTGTGTGTGGTAGAGTTGTCTGTTCYTCTTCCATAATAAGGTGTGTCTCAGTGCAAGCAGCCAAGAATTAAGAGCAATGTTGCCTGATCAAAAGAATAAAGCAAATATACTAGGACAAGCAGCAATGCCATATATTGGGAACAAAGTTAGTTTACATAAGATGAGCAGGTTTTTTTTGGTTACATTTCTACAACTGCTTCATCTTTTCTAAGTGAGTGTCAGAATACTTTAATTAAAATGCATTTGTGTTTACCTATAGAGCCACTAAAATGCATCACTCTTCTTATCAGATAAAAAGTAATGGAAGAATACTCAGGGCTACTCAGAGGGCAGTGAAACACGGCAGTTGCCCAGAGCAGCTGAGGATGCCCAGTCCCTGAAAATGTTCAAGGCTAGGTTTGATGGGACTTTGAGCAACCTGGCCTATTGCAAGGTGTCCCAACCCATGGCAAGGGAGTTGGAATGATATGATCTTTAAGGTGCCTTCCAACCCCAACCTCTCTATGATCCTATGAATAGATGAAAATCACTACAGAGAAAGTTTTAGATTTGTGTGTATCTGTTAAGTAAAAAAGTATAGCAAATATTCTGACCCATAGTTGTGTTGTTTCTAGGACTGGAAATGACATGGGTGCAGAGGCCTCCAGAAAAGACTGTGAGTGGGGAATCCTTCAATGTGACCTATGCAGTCTTTGCCTCAGACAGATTTTATCAATATGCTGTGCAAAATAGAATCCTTTCCCAAAGGTATTACTTCTGATAGAAATGCTGCCATGATCATATGAGGATTTTGTGTGCACATATTCAGTAATATAATTGGAACACATACACTGGGACTCTTCATCAATTCCTTCTGTCCTTTGGGTTCTCTTATGGCTTTGTTTGCCCTGCTATGTTTTGCTTTGCTCTCAGMGCAGCCATCATGGTATGTTTGCCTGCTAGGTTAGAGACTGGGCACATCACTACTGTCACAGTGCGATTCCAAACACCACTTTTAGCCTTCTSTATGCATAGAATTTATGGCTGAAGTTTAAGCATGAGTCACAGACTCTCTGTATCTTATACTCATTTCAATCATAAGTATGATTGAAGTACACAACATGGATTTGAAAAAGAGGTAGTCCAACCCTGAATCCATTGAATTTGGCAGTGACCCTTGCTTGATTTCTGGGATTAAAATCACTCGAAAAGCATATATGTCAACTCACACATTGTGTTGATGATGCAGCAGTTAAATATAGAGTAAGTGAAAGTACAACTCCAGATCTAYAGATTTGGATTTTTAAATCCAGGGGTAATACACTCTGATTTSACACTTTTGTCTGATCCTGGCAATTCTCCACACAGGAACACCTGGGACAGAGAGTGGAGCCCCACTTTTTGTGCTGTTAGTATAAGAGATGTTTGTGGAACATTTTCCTCTGCCTTAGTATTCACATTGMAAAGTTCAATTTATAAAAGCTGTAATCCAGAGTTATTTTATTTCATATTAAAATATGGTCCATAATCTATTTGCCATGGCAAAAAGTTGATTGTTTTTATCATGTATGTTAAAAAACTTACTTAAAATTTGTTTCTCACATTTTCTAAAATGTATGGCTAATAATAGTTCKGAGAACTTAACCATGAAGCAGTTTTTTTCACTACTTGGCATGAATCTGGCTGACAGTAAAGGTTATAGTGGCTGACCCAAATATGTCTGAGGCTGGCAAGTCAGTGACTGGGCCTCAGCGGAATTGGGTGAACCCATGATAAAGTTATTGAATAAAAAATACAGAATACAGGATAAATTCTAAAAAGGAGCCCTAAAGTAAAGTAYATAATGGAATTAGGCACCAACTTAATTATGCATTTTTCTTAACTTTCAGTATGATCTCAAAGGCTGATAAATTCTAATATTTAATCTGTTTAGATGTTTTGGAGATTGACATATTTGCTTATCTCATGTTTTGAATACATCTATGCTCTTGTAAATCTGGCCATGAGTACAATCTATGTTAACTAAATCCTCTGTGGTTTTGTTTATTTCTCAACATMAACACAGTTTTCTCATAATGAACCAAGCCTTGTATCTTAAATCTACCTATTATTGGCTAATTCTTCTTTCATTAAGAAGAATTGTATTCTGAAATTGTTGTATAAATGTCCAACACAAGTGCATAACATTTCAACTGAACTTCAGTTAATTCTGGCTGTATCTAAGTATATCATGTTTCCAGAAAACAATTTTATCTTACAGCTGAATTTATTAGGATGATAACTGTTGAAAATGTAACCGAGGAAACAGTGTTGCATCACAATTTCGAGGTGAATACATTAATCTTTCAGGAAAAAGCTTTCAGAAATTGTTTTGTGGAACAGTCTATTTATAAAGTCTACTATAATTTGTGGTTTGGGGAATTGTATGTGTTATTGTCCATTATACTTATTTTCCTTGTCAATCTGGATTGTGGAGCAAAGACTGGAGCTTAMTGGTCTGTATGAGTGCTATGCATAGATGAAGGTATATAATTGCAAACTTTGAGACTGGAAGTAGCCAGGGACACATACGTCTGATAGCCGAAGTAGAATTACTTCATTCTGGCACAGAATCTGTCTGTGCCAGATGAAGTAATGTCAAGTAATCCCACCTGGTCATGRCTGGAAGAAGTGGAGATTGGTCCCTGCTTGCAACACACTGCTGAAAGTTCCTAGTGTGTTGCAGTAGGCAGAGGTCCGGTTGACAACAATCTCCAGTTCTCCAGGAACATTTCAACCAGAAGCAGAGCAAAAAAAGGTGTTCACTAGTGTTTATCTCACTGCATATGTTTTTGCTGCTWATTTCTCTGTGTAGGATAAAGGACAAGATCTCACGTGCTTGTTGCAATTTTTCTGAATGAGGAATAGATGTAAAAGTTTTTCTCTCTTTTCTGTTTGGTTAGCAATGCTACTGCTGCGAAGGAATTTTGTGAGGAGCATGAATGTCCTTCCAGATGGAAAGATGCAAATGGAGACAACTGCTGTGTCTACCATGCCAACATTCATTCCTGTCCTTTGGCCTTCATGGTTAGTGTGATGGTGTCACATCATGTGATCTGTTCTTGCTACTGGAYGAGACATCATTGTAATAATCAGGTTCAAGTTCATGAAGTATTTATGTGATTACAATTAGACCAAATTACAGTTCACTAAAACCACCATGGCAATGTCTGTCAGTTTTAGAAATTTTTTTTTGCACTGGATGCAAAGAAAGTGTCTGGCTCTTTGGACAAGGTGATATTCAGAATCTCTCATTAGTGGGACCGGTCTCATCTCTGAGTTTACCTGGCTTGGATCACTGTGCAGCCAACAGAGAAAGAAGGACAGATCACTGCATTCTAAAAGAAGCATTTGGAAGTGTTCCAATCTCTCCCTCTTTTAGAGGSACTGAATAATTTGCTTGGATTACTGGAGTTGAGGGGTATAAGTATCACCAGCTGTGACTTTTAGAACTGAGGCTGCATACAAACATCCTGAGATGGAATTGTTTTTCTCCATTATATCRGAGCAAAAAAAAGGAATCCAAATACAGGTTAACAAAATTTGTTCATGCAGTGAAAGCACRATCCATGCTTAGCCTGTCTGCTTGGCCTCTCTTTGAATGAATACTTCTAATTCCAAAGTCCTGATTCTAAAAATATAGTTTGAAACACCTTGATTTTTTTAAATCTCTGAGGTAAGCCTTATCCTGCACAAGAGCTCTCTTGCAGTTGCCCAATTTTTCTAGTAAATTTCCCTTCTGGCAATGTGACACATTCTTCATGRACAAAGAGTGTGTAATAGGAAGCCTAGTGTACATACACATCTTGCAGCTGTTTCATGTATCTTTCTGTGTGAAGGCCTAATGACTCCACAACAAATCTAATTCGCTTCTTGGCAGTCTGTTCTTAAGGACCTGTTTTATTACTGATTCCCTGATAGCCTTAACTGGCACTGGGACTTTGGTTTAAAAGAGGAATCCATGCTGGAACCATCACATTTTTGTCTAGAGCCATAGTAAAGAACTTCAACATCCCATTGCTGTGGTGACCTCTCTGTTATTTCTATTTTTAGGATTAGTTCTACTTGGAATTATGGTATKGAAATGGCAAAAGCATGTTCACCAACATGCATCATCTGGTTTCTTCATAGTATTGTAAACATAAGAGTTTCTGCTGTAAGCCATTTGACTGTCATACAGTTGAATATCACTGCATAAAATTGAATATACCTTCAATGCAAACTTTTTCCATTATTTGAGAGGAGTTTTGGTTTTTGTTGTTTTATTGAGTGTCATGAGTTCTAAAACATTTTATTTTGGTTAATATGTGCTCCATTTCTTTTGATTTGGTCTATTTCTCACAACCCTTTAAAGGAAGTGTCTGAAGAATTAGGTGAAGTTAGGAGACAGACTTAATCCTTTCAACCAAATAAAAAACTATGTGATCTTTGCACAGCCAAAATTAATCCTCTGTGTTTGCAGTTGTGGGAAGTTTACATCTTAATAGCTTTATTCAGAAATGCTCTGCAAAAGGTCCTGAAGAGGTGCCTCCCTTCCTCATTATAGAAAAAAAAGAAAAAAAAAACCTGCTGTATCAGAAGGGGCACTTCAATAAAACCCCTTGAGGAAAATACCACAAGTGGAATATKACTCTGCTTCTGGTTCTAACACAGCAAATCCTGAAGAAGTGAACCAGCTTTATAAGACTCTTTATTCTAYGAGTACACTACTGGGACATATGTATTTTAAGAAATAACAATATAGGTGAGATTTTAACTGAGTATAAGACCAATTGCTTCCCAGTTTTTTTATCTTTTATTTTGTCACAGACCAGTGTTACTTGTCCTTTGGCATTTTGATAGCTCTGGTTATAAAATATCACTTCATTTGCTGTTAGAGAACGTAAGTAATTTTGAGAAGGTAAAAGAGGAGGAGCTGGGAGTTCTATTGTATCATGGTTTACTGACATAACCAATATGTCTGCTAAAGGCTAAAGGAGGAATATGTGGTCCATGGATCCCCGATGATGGTCAAATATTTACTCACACTTTGTCTACCGCTGGCAAAATGAGCCAAAGAAACTGGACAGCCAAGGTAAAGTATGTTTATTGCATATATGATTTTATCTGATTTTCTCATTTTCAGAGCTTATGTGCTAGTAATTTAATGCAGTTCAGGTACATGTTCCCCATCTCATTTATATGTGTGTGTTATAGCATAAGTTATGCGTATAGCTGAGTACTATAAATTCCCAACTGACTTGACTTGGAAGTAAGAGCTTTGCTTTTGCTTTTTTTTTAGGTAGTTAGTGGAAGTAGTAGGGATGGGAGGAAAATGAATGGGCATAATCTGCCCATTTGAGGTCCACACTAACAATATATTGCACTACTGACTGGACTGTGATGCAGGTTCATATGATAATTGGGTGGCTTCTACCTGGCAGAAGTAATAGGAAGCATACATGGCAGAAATCACAGGCCTGTTAGCCCTGCTTGGAAGAAGAASTCACACTAGGAGTGGAGTCAGACCAGTCTTTCTCACAAGAGCAGTCTCTCCTGATTCTGAAAAAGTGTGTAAATTCTTCTGAAGGACACCACAATCAGTCAGTTCTTTTTATAAAAGCCTATTGTATGCGAGTGAAGTTTTGATGCATGCTGGTTTGTTCACTTGTTTGGCAGGTTGTTTTAGTTCACATGGGTGTGACTTCTCTCATTGCACACATCAGAGTTGGGAGAATGCAAGCTGCTCTGGAAGCAAAAACCACAGTCCTTCCTGCAGTAGGTATGATATAAAATGAAAATGTGAGGTAATTGCAGATTGACTGCAAATCTCAATGCTTTTATCACTCATGCATGGCTACCAAGAGCAAAAGGGGCTCCCCCACCAACTTACCTTTGAAAATACACAAATGTCTTCCTGAAATTCTTCTTAACATAGCACTGAAATCTGAAAAAGTGTTTGAGCTTCTAACTGTGACAATGAGCTTCAATCTGCAACAGTAGAAAGCCACTTTTGTGAAATAAGCAATGTGAAATACCGTGACCATTGGCTTCAGGTACTACAAGACTTGTCTGTAGCTCATGGGAATGTGAGAATGTTCCTCCAGCTAGTGTTCTGAGGAACTAGACACTCTTCCTCTGAAGGGGAGCAGGCTAGTCTTAAACATAGTGGAAAGGTAGAAATCCATAGTGGCTCCCTTGTTTACATCAAAAATTGAACCCAGTGGTATCAGTCTTTCATTCGCTGTAGTACACCTATACGGAGGGAAACAGAAAAAACTGTGGCAATTCTCTTAGTGCTGTAAAACTTAAAAAGTGAACTTTGTTTAATAAATTAAGCACATAACCTGAAGAAAATTCTTGGCTAAAACAAGCATATTATCACAATACTCTTGTTAGCTACTCTTCTAAAAGTGTAAGAATATATTTCCCAATGTTATGGAAAAAAAAGAAAAAAAAAACAAAGCAACTCCAGTGTGAATAAAAGTATTAATCTATAGAATTTTCTACTTATTTCAAAACAACTGCAGCTGAATTTTCCAGGAAACTTACAATATATCAGAGAAGAAATTTTTCAAAATACAGCTCTACCCCTGAGGCAGAAAGTGACATCTGTTATTATCTTGGTATTATACTGGAATTAATGAGGCTGAAACAGAATTATTACTGAGCAGTGATTTTTTTCTGTTGAGGCTTTTTTATTAAAAAAAATTACATAATGACACAATAATACCTTCAGCTCACCTCTCAAGGCTGAAGTACAGCATGATATTAGTTTAGTCACAGAGGTAAAATTGAAAGACCATTCAAGACATGGGGGAAGGAGTTTTGTTATTTAAGACTTTTGTTTTAAATTACATCTGCTACTGCTGATAATTTATATAAGACCTTGGAGTAAAGTAAAGGAAATACTTGAAGTGTGGGTTGCAAGGGTTCTTTCTGCAGTACCCAGTATCTTCTGCTGCTGCTGAGAAAAGGTCATTGGCTTCTAACGATCATGAGGGCTGGATTAAATACAAAGAATACAAAAGAAAATGCCTGCCTTGAAGAACTTTAAATTTAAGAAAAAAATCCTATATGGATAATGAGAAACACGGGAGTGATTAGGTGATTTATACACAAAACATGTCAAAGGCTTGAATGTAATTAACATTTAACCTGTATTACTTCAGAAATTCAGATTATTCTTTAAGTTGCTGGGATGAATGGTATCTCTGAATKCTTCAAAATTTATTATTTCTGTGACTCTTGAGTTTCCCAGATCAAGAACCACATGTTTAAATCTGAATGCAATCTTGTGGATGGATGAAACTGCCTAAAAATTTTCTGTTATATATTTCCTTTTCTAATCAGTCTGTGGAGATGGCTTTTGTGAGGAAGAAGAAGGTTGCTCCATCTGTCCAGCAGACTGTGGGGAATGCCCTCTTTCTGCTGATGTTAGGATAGCAATTGCCTTACCAATATGTTTAGTCTGCACTGGCTTCATTTTGACAGTCATGGTAAGTACCCTTTCTCTCTTGTTCTATTTCTTTTCTTTTACTTCCATGATCTTATTAGATAAGGAAGCTCTCTCTCAGTGGAGGGATAGATTTTCTTCTGCACTCAGCCACCTGCATTCTATGGAAAAAGGCAGAAAGAAGGGAAACAACTCTTAAAGCTTCCTAATGTTGTAACTCACATTGTACTAGGCATTTTCGTCCTGTAAAGAGAGAAGACTGAAGTGGAGTGTAACCAGGAATGGGTTTATGAAAAAAAAATTCCACAACATGTGAAGTAGGGGATGCCAGCAAAGTAAAGGTACTTTTCACTCACAATAAAACCCTGCTATGAAATYAACTGCTTCAAAACCCTATGGAGGTCAGAATTGTAAAAGAATTCAGAAATAAATTAGGTAAATTCATTAAGGGACTAGCTCCATCAGAGGCCATTAAATCTCAGAGTCCAAATTCAAATTAAAATGCAAAACATTGGGATATTCTCAAAAGAATCATGGGGAGAGGATAATTTTTTTTTCTGTTTTGGTTTGTTGATTTTTTTAACAGGTTTGTTTTCGTAGTGTAACAATCAGCGTGGTTCAATTCAAAGTGATTAATTTCACACAATTTTCTCAATTATTATAGCAGACTCAAGAAGGAAAAATGAAAGAGGAATGAGAARAGAGGAGGAATATTAAAAAAGTAATTTCGGGTGTCTTTGAATGAAAATGTCTGTGTAAAGAGAAGAGAGAATGCTATTATGGCTTACTACTTAACAGTACTTCTGGAAAAGAGGATCTATATTCCTTATATGTGTGCATCTTGAAAAACATGCATTTACGAGTTTTATAGAAGAGGTTTAGCAGGTTAATATGGCAGTTGTAGAGTCATTRTATTGACTATGTTTGTAACAGGTAATTTATTCAGAGCTTGGCCTATATATCTTGTAAAACGATAGGCTCCTCTTTCCTCAGGGATTCCTTTTTCCATCTTGCACTGCAGTTGCAGTGAACATGTGAGGTAGGCAGCTGCACTGAGATGCAATGAGTAGGAGAAAGCTGGTGGCCCACAAACTGAGGTACTAAGGGAGGACCAAATTGCATCATATGTTTTTCTGTACCTCATTGTGTGGCTTTGTGAGTTAGGAACAGAACCATTATTGAAAACTATTTGAGCATTCATAATCCACAAGGAAGTTGTGACGATGAGTTTATAGGAACTGTCCTGTAAAACCGTACGATCTGATAGAACTATGCAATTGGACAGATGAGAGGTTGAGACAGTTTAGGTAACTGGCTTTTTAGAAAGAGCAGTGGAGTTTTTTGGTCTTGTATATGCATATTTAAAGGTCTTATAGCAAAATTTACCTGTTATTTCTTCTGGTTTTCTGAAGGTTTGGGGTTGATATTTTCCTTCATTCTTGCATTTCTGTATACATATTCCTGCTAACTTCTTCAATAGCAACATCATGAGTTTTTAAAGTTTTATTGGTTTTATCATAACAAGATAGGAAAGATTATTTTAGACAATTCAGTAACTGATATTRCATAAAAGGAACCATGTAGGAAACTAATGCCTTCTTTAATCACTTGAGTAGAGGAAAGGATTCCTTTGATATCAGTGCCAAAGGAAGTAAGCCTAGTAGTCACTTCTTGCTAATATGTYTTTGTAGACATATGTTTGCAAGATAATATGTAGGTTTCTTTCCTCAGAAGCCTTTCGAAATAAATGGGATGAATTAATTTTGATTYACTGAGCTCTATATTTCTAACAAATGTTGACCAATATATCAACACAATGTCCACCACCTGTTCCTTGTCTGTTATCTGGACTTTTATTACCTGTTTCAATGAATGCATCTTTTCCAATATTAAATYACTCACTATAGAAAATAGTATCATTATAGTAAAATACCACTTTGATYTGACATTTTGTCATTGACTGCAGTCATAACAACTGGATAATTTAATCTGGTACTTATTTGAAAGCATGTTTTTACACTGTGTATATTAGCTTTGTATATCAGCTCTACAGAAAATCAGCTATATTAGCTCAATGCCTTCTTTACAAAGTAGCCACAGAATCCCCGCCTAATATTCTTTATGCTAAAGTATTTGACATAATATGACCTAATTTGTAGGTCATGGGCTAATTCTSTTACAGGATATAAGATACACTGCTCCTTATCTTGGGGTTACGATGGAGTATATTCATGCACTTACATAGCATAGGGCACTTCCATAAGATGAGATCATGTAAATCCCTCATCTGATGTCCACATTGAAATGTAATCTATAAATGTTAGCAATAATGGACCATTTGTTGCCAATGCAAAATATGACATGTAATTGCTTCTACAACTGTYTTGGTTTAGAGACAAATTTTAGGAGGATTGCTCTAGAATGAGTATTTCCTCTGAAGAAAAGGGTTTCAGCAATCCCTTCTGAAATGAATTTTCGGGATCAAAGYGAAAAACCTGTTTATTTGACAAACAAGGTGCCTGCAGGGCATGGGAAAAAATTAATAACTGTTAGATATTGAACCTTCTCACCMCAAGACAAGAATATAGACTATACAGTGCTTAATATATTTATTAGATGATGTTTTCTTCTAAGCCAGTTCTTAATCCTTTTGCTTCTAATGTTRCTTGTAAGATATATGCTGTAAATTTACACATCAGATGTAGTTTGGATACTTTTAAATTTTCATATTTTATTTTAGAAATCTCTGATTTAATTCCTTCAGAGACAGGAGGGCTGCATTAGGAAAAWATTTGTTTCATTTTTATAGTGGTTTCAATATCAGAAACAAAAGATGCTTTGGGATGAAAGCTGGATTATAGACTTCAATTGCATCAAACAAGGTTAGTAATTTGTTATTTTGRTACTGTGATCACTTTTCCTAATAATTTGGAGAAATAATTTCAATCGTAATTTTTGTGTTTTAAGCATCTTGCAAGAAGGGAAGCGGTTTGTGAAAGATATATCCATTGTTTCATCCTTTTAACCTCTGTGAGCTGATCATTCACAGCTTTGTTTATCAAAGCTCTAGATGACAAAACTATTTTAAATAGTTGCCTTCTTTTTATTTATGTTGATCTGTCAATTGAAAAAGACAAGACTATCCCAAAATAAACAGATAACCTCTGGAGTTGGACAAAACAAATTGCAGCTGCTATAGTGGATATATCCTTTTGTATACTTGGTCTCACTAAGTTGCTCTGGAATTGCACAAATATATTGAGGGATATAGCACTGTCTTAGTTTCTCTCTGTGTATGCTGTCTATAGCAGACTTGCTACAAAAAGTAATTCATTTTGGCCAGAGTTTTGTAGGGGTTTCTTTTCTATTTTATGTTCTGGCAATAAACTATTATTTAATTCATTCTAATTAAAGAACTTGAGAATAAATTCAGGTGTTATTATGTTCTTTACTATTCTGCACTTAAWATAGACATAGATTATTTACTTTGCTTCCTTCATTTAGCATTCAGAAGGAAAACAATACCTAAATCCTCAGACAGGTTAAATCTGTAGAAGTCTGCTGAAGTTGACAGGTGTGTGCTGATGGTACATTCTCATTTTCTGTCTTTGGAAGAAATTGCTAGGCAGATGTATGCTTTTTCTGGATTCTGTTATTGTGTTGCCAGTGTCAAAATGTTCTTGTGATAATATATAGTGAAGATACTTTCAGCCTTAGACTTGAACATTAATTTCTATGTMGTTTTGATACAGGAACCAAAATGAATTTCAATCTAGATTTGTGAAAACAGAAATGGAGAAAAGTAACATAAGCAAGTTTTGGGCTGATAGTRAATTAACAGATGTCATAAGCATCACTTGTGAGGAGAAACAAAAGAAAGAGACTGCAGGAAATTAGTAGCATGATCAAAAAATAACACATTAAAAATAATTTGTCAGCTCCAAAAAGAGAACTTTCTTGGAAACAAGCCTGCAAAGCAACAGTACTGTTTAAGACCTTAAGTTATAATTAGCAACTTAATGAGGACTGATAACATTGTAAGAAGAGAGACAATATGTCWCCTCTGAGTAAAGCTTTTCAGAGCTACTCACAGCAGCCTGAAATGCAGTTATCTGAATGAGAACACATCAGCAGGGTGTATCCAGGGTATGTAGCACTCAATATGAAAAATTAGTGTTATTTTTTCCAAGATAACATCTCTTTTTGGCACCATATATAGAGATATAGATATATATGCACTCTTATTCTCAAAGCTCTCTCAGGGATCTCCARTGTATTTTTGGGTGGAATGCTGTAAAAAGCTTCAAATGTCTATGCAATTTTGAACTGCATATGGGTAATACTGTGGTGTGGGAACATGGCAGTCCTAATTCAAGGTGATATACTGAACTTCCTCAGTGAGATATTTCTACCAGGGAGAGTTGAGAGGTCTCAGCAATGCTGAGACTAATTGGCTAAATCTGGACTTTAATTGGAGATGGTGACATGATATSTAGTTCATTAAATTTGTTTTGAAGTCCATTTTTTCATCCTGAGCTGGTCAACAGGGATTAAAAAATGTACWTTGAGATCACTGGGATTTTTTTCCTCTTACTGTATTGTTGCTTTTCTCTGACTTCTCTCTGGTGTCAGAATCACTTCCCACATTCTTGTACTTTACAGTCTTCTAGGAGCTCCAAATAGACTTGTTAAAGTATGGCATAGGGTTTGCTCTCCTTCCCTGGGTTCTGTCCTTGGCTTCTATGTAACARTAAGGGCTAATCATCTCAAGAGCAGAGAAATGAAATTTGCATCAAATCCCGAGGATTAGTGAGAAGGATCTTGGCAATGAATCATCTTTGAAACTTTTTAACTTTTATTCAGCATTAACATTCCAAGCAACGGCTTTCTCTTGTAAGTGTAACAAGAGCAGATGAGATGCAAAGATTTGGAGAATTTTTTGTATTTGTTTGCCTCTGGAGCCTCCACCTGTGCAATAATAGGAAACTTCATGTGCCTTTTTTAATCACACATCCCATTTAGATTGCATTATAGGGACAGCAACAGGAAGCATGATGAGCACTCCTCTAGCACCCAGTGACTCCAATATCAGTTGTGTTACTGCTCTGAGTTCCTGCACAGGAGCTGCCAATGTGTCCAGGAAGAAATACTTCACCCAGACTGGGAGATAGTAAGTCAATATGTTACCCATTTACTGCAGTATCTACTATATTATAGTTTCATCTTGATTACTGGTTCTTGTCACTTTACTGTTGACAGGCACCAAAAAATCTTGAATTTATCTTGTTAAGCCAAAGCTGTTAAGTTAAGATATGACTTCTGTACCAGATACTGGCTGTGGAGTATCTTATATGCCAGGCTTCTGGTTTGGTTGTCATTTCCCCTTTTCTCTCAGGGACTTGTTAAGAGGCAATTGGTGCATTAAATGTCCTGCATCTATTAATGAATGGCCATTGCTGTTCGAATGTATCCATAACTAAGGCTTTTATGCACCCCCTTTTTCTAAAATGCATGCAGAGCAAGCTAGATTCTTTGCACTAAAGAGTCACATCCTCTGCAGTAGCACATTAGATATGTTGTGTTTAAACCAGCTGACACAACTCAAGATTCACAGCATTTCACCTCTGAATTGAATTATAAACATGCATATCATATAAGGACAAACTGTATAGCCATAACCTGCTCCACAAGGTAATTTTTCCCATAGATGTGAAAAAATTAAGGGGTTGGAGCCAAACATATGTAAAAGTGGAAGCAATGCTTGCCATTTGAATATAACAGGGAAAGATCTGTGCTTTGCAGGATGAAGAAGCTTACTTAGGATCATTGGCTGGTGAAACAAGCGCCCTTTTAGCTTAGCTTGTGGAAAGTCACAGCCACTTCACTGATGAAATACTGTGTCTGGCATTGATCTTTTTTTCTGCTTCTTTCTGAATGGTGATATTCTCGTCATCATCATCATCATCATCATCACCATCACCATCATTGTCTTCCTCAGAGGAGGAATGAATGTCAAAAACATTCATAAATGATGAAAAATGTAAGAATGGGGCATTCATTGGTGAAGCACCTACAACTGCTACACTAGAGACATATTTATAGGGTGGGTAACACTAAAATTCCTGCAGGTATCTCCTCTAACAAGGAAAATTATTTTACTCTCTATCAAACTCAGCTGCCTCTTTTCTTAGAATGGTCAACCCCGTGAGAACAAAAGTATGTTGAATATCGGTGCAGGATCTACAGAACAGTAGTAAGAACTAATGGATAGGAGGGATGTGGCTGTACGCGTTCCTCTAGCTCTGACATTTCCTTTGCTGCTATTTCATCATCAAACTGCCTCAAGTGACTCTTAAAACTCACATTCCAAATGTGGTGCACAGATCCAGACTGGTTGAATATAATCACTAATGCTTTTTTCATCAAAAGAAACAGGGTCTTGTCCCTTGTCTTAGATGCAGATTTACAGCCACATACATGCTTAAATTCTCTGCCTCATCTCTTGAGATACAAAGCTGTTCCCCATTAGAAATTATATTAATTCCATTTTTGTAGTGTTGGTGGCTTTTGACATTTCCTTAAAACCTTGTGAACAGCATTTCATTCTGTTTCAGTGATGGCAGAACAGTGGCCATAAAGAAAATAATGAAGAAGGCATTCACACTGTCTAAATCCATACGTAAAGAAGTAAAGCAAGTGAGGTAAGAGGTGAAATTAAGAAGTGTATGCTTTTCCATTTTTACACTGAATTTTTAGGGCTTAAAATCTTCCTGAATGTGAGTGTAAATTAATATTCCTCTTTCTTTCAAACTTTKCTTGAAAGAAAGCAAATATCAAAATTTCCTGGTGTCTCTTTTTTCTTTACAAATTTGAGACAAGGTACTTGGTTGTCGAATTATGCCGCAAAACCAGGAAGGACATCTGTGAAAATTGCTGTTGTTCTGTGATTTTCACAGGGAACTTGATCATCCCAATCTCTGCAAATTTATTGGAGGCTGTATAGAAGTTCCAAATGTTGCTATTGTCACAGAGTACTGCCCCAAAGGCAGCCTGAGTGATGTGCTCCTCAATGAAGACATTCCTTTAAACTGGGGTTTCAGGTAAAAAAAACCCAGCTTTTGAAAAACTAAATGACATATAYTGTGTTATATGCTGTTTAGGATAAGATGTTAATTTTAGGTGAAGTTCTTGGATAATTAGGCCTGTASTGTGATATAGAGAGAATGAAGAAGAAAGAAAAAAAGTTTGAATATCCAGTCCAGCTTGTCATTTGGGTTTTTTTGAGAAATCATATRTTTAGTGCTGGTCATGCTAAGCCAATGACTTTTCAACTATTTCCCTAGTTCTACTGTGAAACTATTTTAAAACCCTTTTTTCCCACAGAATTTTGCTTTGTTCCCAAATATCTTAGGCATCCCTATTTAACTAAAACCCACTACATTTTTGTTTGTGAAGACATATTGATGAAATGGTTAGCATACCTACAAATACTTTGTTATACTCACCAATACAGAAAATGAGTTCAGATTGCCAATGAAACTTTCTCAAAGGCTTTGACATATTGTTTTTTGAGATTGTCTTCTTGACGTGCCCTTTCTGCTTCTGCTATATGTTTGCCTTCAGCAAAGAAAAATGGTTTTCAGGAAGGAAACCTTCCAGATAAAGCAAGGAAGGTAATAAAATTGTTTCTCTTGTAAACATGTGAAACTCCCAAGGATATGAAGGTACTGATAATTTCTAGAAGAAATCCAACTGTCTTGGCCTTTGAGCTCAGAGAACTATGAGTTTTCAAACAGTCACCTTAAGTGTTTTGGAAATGTGTGCATGGGARCACAAACTGAAAGCTATAGGGAGGGTTTCTGTAAACTTCAGTAGGCTTTGGAGCCATTCTTGAGTGAAAGTGGAAATACTAACTCACTGATTTTTGACTTTCAGGTTTTCTTTTGCTACTGATATTGCACAAGGAATGGCCTATCTCCATCACCACAAAATGTATCATGGACGGTTGAAGTCAAATAACTGTGTGATAGATGACCGGTGGGTTTGTAAAATTGCAGGTAAAGAGAAGACTGGAAAAAAAATTCAGAACTGTCTGGCTAACTCCCAAATTACAGATTTCACACTCAACACTCCTCCAAAGTGTCTTCATGTGGAACATTGGGCTGAAGCAAGTTTCATGTCACACGATCAAGCCATTTAGTATGTGTCACTGATGCACACATMAGATCCCACAAGTGATACAGTCTATGAACATCAGTCTGAGCTGAAATTCTGCCTCATTCTCAGCTTTGATACAGAGAARAACCTGAGGCATGGGCAATTATGTAAAGAAATGTAGAGATGTTGACTGATTGGTAAACACAAGGTAGTTTAATGGAGMAAAGCTCTCAACTCAGAGCTTTTAAGTCCTGTTCACACACTGAATTGTRTTCTTCCAGAGTTGGAGCTACAGGTCAGGTCTACTCTTGGTACAGGGAAGACAGCCTGTGGGAACAGGAAAACTACTGGAAGTCTAGTTTAGTTTGCAGCAGCCAAAGGGAATTAAGGCAATGATAATCTCTTCTACATTTTGCCCAGAGTAGTCATCATACTCTCTAACCCACAGCCATCCTAAAAAGCAGCAGCAACAGACTTGTTTTTCAGTGGTGCGTCCTATGACTAAGGCTCCTACATGGGGCCAGGCATGCTTCTCCAGCTCCTTCACTATCCTTCTGCCTTCAGAACTGCCTACTCTGTTTGAAGCCTGTTCTGGAAAAAAMCACAAAAATTAGATATAGTTGGATTACATCAACTACATCACCTTAGCACAGCTCCTCTCAATTAAATAGGATCTGTATGAAATTATTCTGAAGCTTCTGTTTTGATTCTGTTCTGTGTCAAAATGTAATGATTTCAAATTTTCATCATTTATCTGGATGCAATATCAAACAAACTTCCCAAATAATAAATGTGGGAACTATTTAAAAAAACACTGTCCACATAAAGATTCAGTCCCTAGGAGCATCTTAATTAGAGGTCACTCCAGATAAAACCAGATGTCTTCATACAGCTTTCTGGACGAACCCTCAGAAGAGTGCCGTTTACGTAAGAAAGAAAACAGAAGTCATTTGTTTTTTTCTCYTTCTTCCTGATTCTGAGTCATATGCTCAGAATTCCTTCTATATTAGGCTAGAAATATAGATGGAAAGATGTTTCACATCTATGCTGCCTTTGTTCTGATGCTAGTGGTGTTCATGTAACGCCCACCATCTGATTTTCAGTTGTTATTCTGTCTAACTAGTAATTACTTGAGCAACCTGCCACCAGAGATAAGGATCAAGGGACAAAGTAGAACAGAAATCTGTATTTACAAGCTAAATATTGCACTGAGGTGAGACTATTATCTGAATAAAATTTGATAAAATAATAAAATAATTCTGATTGGAATGGGTTACATAATTTGATTTCCCTGCTGTCAGGCAGTCTTGCCCAAACATTTGGATTTCCAGATGCTGTGTTTGCCATAGTTTAGGGTGGCAAGAYCACCCAAACTGCACTATTTTAATACTAAGATGTGTATTTAGAATAGTGAAAATTAATTTCTTTAGACTGTGTTACTGTCTACTATTGCATATGTCTCATGGAAGTATCCACTGAATGGTTTACCATTTTCTTCCTATTAGATTATGGCTTGCAGCTGTACAGAAAAGAAGATTCTCCTGACAGATCAAGTTCATCCCAGCAGCATTTGATACAAATTTACACTGCTCCTGAAATACGCTCTCTTTCAGATTTTGAACCCAATTCTATGACAGATATCTACAGGTAGCTTAGTTTTCCTGATCTCACTTTTAGTAATCTCAAGTATTCTTTAATGACAGGCTCAGTGTRATTCTGTTACCACTCCATGTTTGATTTGTATTTTTGAAAGGATTTGTCCTGGTACAGAGAACAGCATAGATATCATGGGTTTTCTCTTTCAAGGTAGATAATGAAATACTGAATTCACTAATATTATTTAAAAGCAGAGTTGACCTAATGATTTATAAGGAGCCACTTGACTGGTAAGAAAGAAAGGCATAAAGATCTGCTATTATCTAATTATCCTTTCTTTCTGTTGTTTTTTCTTATGAAAAGTAGATTATTTCCAATAATGCCAATACTTTGAAAATTAGTAGCATCAGTGTTCCAGGATGTCATAATGCATCCTGTAATTCTATAATTAAATGTCAATATGTTATTTTGGGGTATATATACAATGACAATACTTGGTTTAAAGAGGAAAAATAAAGGGAAGAAAAAAATTGGAGTGAATAGCTCCATTCTTTTCCTTTTAAAAGCTTTTACAGAAGATCACTTTCCAGTGGATTTGCCTGCGAGTGGTGGATTGCTTCTATCCAACCACTTTTCAGATACGCAGGATTACAATTGTAAACAAATGTCTGCATATACAATGTGCTTAAACATCATTAATTTTAATCCATTCTATCAGATTACCTCAGCAAGAATTTGAAGTCTCAGTAGTATTTGTAGCTATAGGCTTAAATATGTTCTTCCTCATAGCTTCAAAATAGCACAGCTAAGGCAGTTTGGGATTTCTGTGTGCTGGTATTTCTGGCTACTGTMATTTTTCCTGGCAGTCTGTACATTTTCAGCATGAAGTGGTCTTAGAAAGAACTGTGCTCCAGCTAAACAATCATTTTASGATTGTCTTCTACATTCCAGTTTATCATTGCCCTGCAGCCAAAATGCATCCCAGAAAATGTTTCCTTGGCTTGTCTGTTCTCACTTTGCTCCTGGTCAGGATAGATGCCATTATTTGACTTCACAGGCAACTTAGCCTCCCGATGGCATTTCTTGCCAAGGGTTCCTTTAAAATAGTCCAAAAATCTGATTTGCTTATATCATRCATGCCTATAATGAACTTTTGATAGATGCAATGAATGTTTCCTGGATTTATCTTGCTGTCAATCCACATGTCTGCAGAATCCACATCTTCTTTTTTGGCACTGCACTTATTAATTTCTTKGTTAAAAAAAAAGGTAAAAGTGGTGAGAGATAAAACTGAAAAAGGGAGAAGAGCAACATGCTGGCAGTGAAGATAGAGATATGGCCTGTAGCATTGAAAAGGCTGTCTTCTTATCTGGGCTGTTTTTTAGAAATTGCATTTTAACAAATTTTATGTTTGATGGTATAAGCAGGAGATAAGTCTTCCTGATACATGTGTGTGGGCTCTCTGGCCAGGCAGCATTGATCCAGTCTTGAAATCCTCAGTGTTTWTCTGTGCAAAAATTCCATTAATATTTCTGAAGGTAGGTCCCAAATAAATGAGYAGAAACTGCCGGAGTGGCACTTGTAATTTAGTATGCTCCTACAGATGAATCACTTGCTTTTAAAGTTCTCTAGGGAAAGTTTTGGTCAGATGGGAAAGCTAAACTGGAAATGAGAAYAGGAGCATGAATGTAGCTCCTGTTTTGACCTAAGAGGCTATTTCCAGTTACAGTTTTTCCTATATTAGTTCTTCTTGATTTGTAATTGTCATGTGAATTTCACTATTCATAATGTTAGGATTTTATTGGGAAGTGCTGCTGATGAATTAAATAAAGACTGCTTTATCAGCGTTACCATCACTTAATTATTATCCTTGAAAATCTGATTCAACTTTGCTGCCTCACCAGGATTGATATTGCTTTCTCCTAACAAAATTATAWCACAAAATAAATATAGAAAACTCTTCAGATTAAATTCTAAATTGTTCAGCATGTTTTGTATGTATTATTTTCCAGTGGTGGTCCACAAGTGGGCTGTAAGATAGATAAACATATCCTGTTACCAACAGAATGTCTTACAGAACAGTACAACCATTAGCAATAGCAACACAGAYGGAAAACCAATATTCTCCATAAAAATAAATGTTACCAAGCTGAGAGGCACACAGCAGTAAATTATTGCACAGTTTCACTATAGAAAGAGGTGAGAGAATATCAAGCTTGGTGGTTGGAGGAGGCACTTGCTTTTAAGAGATCACTGTTCTGAAAGATTTACAGTGAGTTCAGTAAAAAGACTAAACTCTCAACTTTTACTCTTTCTATTCTTCATCCTTGATGAATGTGTTTGACCTTAGTTCAAGTGAGGAAGATGGYGGTGAAAATATAATTCAGAAGGAACAAGCAGAAATGCTTACTGTAAAATATCTCCTCTGGACACCCTGTGTCATAGACTTTATGGACATTTTCTAGAACAGGGATCTATAGTGAAAAGCCACTTCTCCAGCTGATGATTCTTACAAGCCTGCTCTTGTSCCTTGAGTAGAGCAAGAATCAGACCTCTGTGTTTAACTGATAGGAATCATGTACATAAACTTGCACGTATCACCTCTGGATTCCATTAATTCTTCCAGAGAAAATTGCTTTGCTGCCCATCARACTAAACATCGCTGGGAATGATAATCATGAGAGGGGAATGCTATGAAACATTCAGTAACAGATCTCTGAAAACAAAAGTAGTAAGAAGTAGTAATAGCTGCACCATTGTCATCCTTCCCYTTGGGATATTGGGATTTTAGTCATAGAATGGGGAAGAAGAAATCACTGACTCAATTAACTGTTATTTCATTAAGATTTTGCTTCATTTTTATTCTGCAGTTATGCCATCATTTTACTAGAAATTGCCACAAGAAGTGACCCTATGGCAGTAAGTAAAGATGAACTGTGGAATTTGCATGGCAACTTTGATTCCATTTCTGCTGAAGACACAAACCAAACTTTGAGTTACTGCACCTTTGATGAGCATGTGTTTTCCTCATGATTTTATGGATGCCAGATCAGTTCCCATGAAACATGCAGTCAGAGTTTCCCCATAGATCCACCATTTTCCCCTTTCAGAGCTTTGAAGAAGTGCATATGATAAAAATATTGTAGCTCCAAAACTGCCTTTTGATTAGTTTTGTGAGGCTTAATGGCTGGGTGGGTGCAGGGAGAATGTATGTATTGACATATTCCTTTTTCTCTTGCTTCTTCCTTTTCCTGCCATTTACAGGCCCTTTTTTAGTGGAATCTTGCAGCAATAAGAATTACCTAGAAAAGCAAATTAGTTGCTCTCCGTAAGGAAAATGTCTATTTTGCATGTGTCTTTTGATCAGTGCTAAATGGCAAACAGAGAAAAGAATTCACCTTGAAATTGAAAACAGATGGTCTGGATATGTAAACATGTTCTCTCTAAAATCTGCTTAACAAAAATTGTTAAAATTAAGACTTGAAACTACCATTTTCCCTGTTCTGGCAGTTTGTGATAATAGATTAATGTAGTCCTTGAGATTTCTTAAAAGTTTCCCAATATCTTGTCAGGTATTCATTTGTTTCAAAAGTTGTTTATGTCATATAAACACTGAGATTAAAGCCTGTCAGCCATGGAAAAGCTTTTAAACAAAGTGACCCAGTTTAGACTGGGTTATGTGTTTTTTTATCCTCCTTTTTTTTTTTTTTTTTTTTTTTTTCTTATGTAAAAAAGCTGACTTAGAAGTGATAGGGAAGATGTTATAAATGTGATGATGGTAATAGTAATATATTTTCAGTGGCTGGCATCAGAACCATACCACTTGTTTCAATATTGTCTAATCCCCTTTTCCCTAGAAAGAAGATGTCATTTCAGCTGAATATTCTTGGTGCCCTCCTTTGGTAGAATTAATTTCAGGAAAGGATGAGAATTCTTGCCCATGTCCCACAGATTACATAGAGGTGGGTGAAACACAATATTGTGTACTAAAACTTTTTATTGAAGTGAATTTCTAACATGCCATATAAGTTTTATGGTATTTTTACCTTTGATAAATATGAATAATCCAGAAATCMAAAAGTACACCTCAAACAAGACAAAATTAAATTATTTAATATCCTTAATAAAAACCCCATTATTGTGACAAAKAAAGATTCAGTTGTCCCCTTAAGCTGCCAGTGTAATAGACTATGTTTTAAATATTCTATCATTGATTTTTGTGCAATTTCATTTTATTATAAAGTGTTAAATTCCATACATATTTTATATTAGTAATATCTGGCTTACTGACAGAGGGCTCTCAAATAATGAAGTCTGTGTCTCAGGCAAACTATGAGTTTGGTTTGATTCTCATGCAACAAGCCTTCCTCTTCAGTACCCTCAATAAAGTGCAACTCCTCCCAGTTTAATTAAATTAGAACAAGGTTGTGGCATCCTTACTTCAGTTTAAGTTCAATACAATTCACCTTTGCTGGTTTGTAGCAAACTAAACATGAAAAACCTTCCCATTAGCAACACTGAATTTTAATCAAAAGTAACATTCTTAARGAGTACTTCAGCTTTTAATCTTTTGTGAATTTTGTGTGAAGACAAGTCTTCTGAAAACAGTGTGTAACTCCAATTGCACAACACTGTCTTACAGGACAAGAGCTTAAAYAGCGTTCAGCAGAAGGAATGCATATATCTGACTCATGATTTGCCACAGTAGCATTTTCATTAACTAATAGCCTTCATTCAGCAAAAACCTGTAGAACACCAGAGACTGGTGTTCTGACACTTTTCACCAGCTGCAGATAGCTCTGACACTTTTCACCAGCTCTTCACCAGTTGACAGAACTTCATGAAGCCAGTTGGCCCCAAGAAAACAGTAGTATTAAGTTAAAAGTCTGCTTTTGCTGGTAATAATAAAAGGCTATTTGCTTTTCTCACTCTCCTTCCCTTCTGCAGTTAATCAAAAGRTGCAGAAAAAGTAATCCATCCCAAAGGCCTACGTTTGAACAAGTCAAGAAAATGTTGTACAAGATGAATCCTGTTAGCCCTGTTGACATGATGATGACTCTGGTAAATTTATCTTTTTAATCCAATCCAAGTTATTCTGCTCACTTCCAATAACTTTCACCTCTATCCTTCAGGGTTTTTTTTTTAATCTTATGCCCCTTGTTTGGTGAGAAAATTCAGTTACTTGTTCACCTCTGTTGGGCTGACTGGAGCTGCAGCTCTGCTTGAAACCCAGCTTTCCTTTTCATTCAGTTTTTTAACCTTYTCAACTGCTTGGGGGCTGAACGCTTTTTGTCAGTCAAATTTTATTTTAAAACTATATTCTCCCTTTCCTGTGGCTCAGGGGTATAGGATACCTGCGTACCACAAACAGCACATTTACAACTCATTTTAAGCAGAGTATCTCAAGCCCATCAGCAGAGAAAGGAGATTCCTGCCTGTACAGGAGGAGGAATTATAAAATTCTTTGTTATTTAGATGGAGAAATATAACAAACATCTGGAGATACTGGTATCTGAGAGAACCCAGGATTTATTGCATGAAAAACAGAAGACTGATCGTCTGTTGTACAGTAAGTTATAAAGAAAAAAATACTGGATACTCTTCTCAAAAATTATTTTATTTCASCTGTCTAACTAGAAACATGAACCCTTTGATAGACGATTATTTGGTAGGTAACATTAAGCCAGCAATGAATGAATATACTTGTTTCTTGCAAAGAAAGATATTTAGCTACTTTCTATATTTCCCCCCTAGAAAACAGTTCATTCATCCAAGACCTATGGCCCCTAAATCCATAGTGCTCTGACTTTGAATTGGTGTGGCAGGCCTTTTGTATAGTTAAAAATGATGTGGAATTGTAGTTGGTTATTTTTGATGGCAATGTATGTTCTAGGATTCTGCAAGAAAAGAGGCATAAAGGGATGGGAATAACAAGAAAGGAAAAAAAGAAGGATGGGAAAGTGCAAGATGGGAGAAACAAAGATGATTTAAAAACAAAACAAAACAAAACAAAACAAAACAAAACAAAACAAAACAAAACAAAACAAAACAAAACAAAACAAAACAAAACAAAACAGATTGTAAACAAACCTAACAGGTGGCAAGCACTAGCAAGAGTTGACATAGAAAGAATTAGTAAAATCCTAAGTGACACTATTAGAATGTAACCTTACTCTTTCTTGGAATGTATAGATACCAGTTTGTTTGAACTAGAAGTTATGGGCTGTGTGAAAAATCTGGATGTGTTATCAGTGAGATTTATTGTGAATTCTCACAGCAGCAAATTCTGATGCCAGTGTGTTTTCACCTTCATAGTATTTTCCATTAATGATATTTTTTGTTCCTTTAAACAACGTGTTATGTTTAATGTGTGCTTTTATTCATGTAAAAAGATTAACAATACTCTACTTTCTAAAACAGGTATGTTGCCAAAACAAGTAGCAGATGATCTCAGGCAGGGAAAACATGCACAAGCTCAAAGTTACTCAAGTGCCACCATCTTTTTCAGGTAAATAAAAATGAAACTGTCTCCTACAGAACTTCCAGGCTTCTAGTCGAGGTGAAGCTCCTAACTGAGTGCAGAATTTCTATCTCAGCTGGTATCTATTGTAACAGGTGGCTCTGCAAGAGAGTGTCCTCCAAAATTCTCACACCTCCCCATTTCTTGTTATGATTACTTAAATAAAAAATTACATTACTCTGGAGCTCTAAAACACAGTAGCACATCTCTTTACATGTGTTACTCATGCATTAATGTATGTTTATTGAGATAAACCTAAGTAAAGTATCCACCATTTAAGTGTCTATCCCTAGAGTCTACATAAATTTAGTTTTACTTTTTTATGCATGCAGCAAGCAATATATAAATGGCATGCCTTCACTTGTCATGAATGAACAGATATCAACTTCCCTTTTTTTATTTATACATAAATGGAAGATTTATACCAAAAAAGAAGATTGCTTAGTCTGTTGCAGATTAAGGTCTACCTAAAAAATGCTCTACTGCATTGGTAAGCAAAAAGACTGAACTCAGTATGTCCTTTTAAAAGGAAGGAGTCTTCTGTCAATTTAAATAAATGAAGAAAAAAATATCCAATGAGATAGTTTTTCTTTCATTGTGAAAGAAATATTGAACAGAGAAGGCTGGTATAATGCACTGAAAAATTTTCACTGTATGTTTAAGGTAGCTAATCATCAATGATTAAGACAGTGGATGAGTATGCTCTTTCTGTTGTGTTTTAACAGTGACATTGTTGGCTTCACTGAGCTGTCCAGCAGCAGCACACCGTACCAAGTGGTAGATCTCTTGAACAAGCTTTATACCACCTTTGATGAAATCATAGATAACTATGATGTCTATAAAGTTGAGACAATAGGAGATGCCTGTAAGTTTCTTGAGCTGTGGACCGCGACRGGGCCTGGGGGGTGTCATCTCTTAGTTGAGAAGGAAGAGCAGCTGAAGGAGATTTGGAAAGCTTCTTACCTCTGGGTAGACCACATAAAACAATTAGAAGATGAGTGCTAACAGAGCCCTAGCTAACAGAGCCCTAGAGCTAACAGTTCCCTTCAGGAACATTTTCTGGCATACTTTTATTCATTTGTACAATTGATGAGTGTTGTGAATGGGACAAATGAATTGAGTAAAATACTGCTTCTGTTTATTTGGATCCTATGACTTGTAAGGTCTGACTTTAAATCTTGGCAGCAGATTAATCCCAGCTGGCATCTTCTGTAACAGGATCACAGCTAAAAAAATTACCTTCTACATGGGATCAGAGATGCCATACCCTAAGCTTTATTATCTGTCATTTTTTAAAAGATAATAACAATCTTCTCTCTCCTAATACACTGGAGGAGCTTGACTGCCTCTTTTCTTTGAATTTTTGGAAGATGGCTTTATATTTGCTATTTTCTGAATCTACTGGGGATTAAAATTGAGTTCCATAAGGAAATCTAATAGGGCTTTTGGATGAGACAGACTGGAAATCCTATAAGAGATATGGACAAAACCCCACTATCTTTTCTCTATGGAACTGTTGAACACATTCTTGAGCATAAAATTCCCGAACAAAGGCACCCCAGAAATCCCTAAAAGACCTGTCTCTTGCCCTACACAGTAATACAACCAAAGAATCATAGCATATCCTGAATTGGAAGGGGCCCACAAGGATCCTAGAGTCCTGCTCCTGGCCCCACACAGGACCATCCCCAAGAGGCACACCATGTGCCCGAGAGCATTGTCTGGGCCCTACTTGAGCTCTGTCAGGCTGGTGCTGTGACCACTGCCCTGGGAAGCCTGTTCCAGTGCCCAACCATGCTCTGRGTGAAGAACCTAAACCCCCCCTGAACACAACTTCAGGCCACCCCCTTTCRTCCTGTCACTGTCACCACAGAGAAGGGATCAGTGCCAGCCCCTCTTCCCCTCACCAGGAACTTGTCCCTGCAGTGAGGTCTCCCCTCAGTCTCCTCCAGGCTGAACAGACCGAGTGCCCTCAGCCCCTCCTCACACGGYTTCCTCTCAAAACCCTTCACCAGGTTTGTGGCCTTCCTTTGGACACTGTCTAATCACTTTATGTTTTTCTTATGTTGTTGCACTCAAAGCTGCCCCCAGCASTGGAGCTGAGGCCGCCCCAGGTCAGAGCAGAGCGGGACAATCCCCTCCCTTGCCCGGCTGGCCATGCTGGGCCTGATCCCCCAGGACACGGGTGGCCCTCMTGGCTGYCAGGGCACTGCTGGATCATGTTCAATTTGCCATTGACCAGGACACCCAAACCCCTTCTACAGGACTGCTCTCTAGTGTCGTATTCTCCAGTGTGTCTCTATGTCCTGGGTTGCCCCATCCTACGAACAGAATCTAACATTTTCYCTTAAACATAATGAAGTTRGTGATTGCCCAGCCCTCTATTTTGTCAAAGTCTCTTAGCAGGGCCTCTCTTCTTTTGAGGCAATTTAGTCACATCAGCAGACTTAGTATCCCATCCAGTCCTGTGTCCAAGCCATTTATGAAGATGTTGAAGAGCACAGGGCTGAGCATGGAGTCCTGTGGAACCCCACCAATGACAGGTCTCCTGTCTGATGTCACCCCATTCACTGTAACCTTTCGTGCCTGATCCTTGAGCCAGTTGCTCACCTATCACGTGATGTGTTAATCTAGCCACATAACAGTTTGTCCAGAAGGATCCTGGTGGGGTCAATATTGGAAGCTTTGCTGGAATCAAAAAAGACAATTACATCAACTGTCTTCCCGTGATCACCTGGGTGGGTTATCCTGTCATAAATAGAAATCAGATTTGAGAAACAGAACTTTCCCTTCATGAAACTGTTCTGGCTGTGACCAATGACAAYGGTGTACTTCAGGTGATTTTCATTATCTCCTAGAAAAATTTTCCCTGTAATTKTACCAGGCACTGAAGTGAGACTGACAAGCCTGTAGTTTACCGGGTTACCCCTCTAGCCATTCTTGAAAATTTAGGTAACATTTGCCAGCTTCCTGTAGACTGGGACCTCTCCAGAGTTCCATGACCATTTAAAGAGCATTTTCAGATGTCTTGCAATAGCTTCAGCCAGGTCTTTAGGTACTACTGGATGAATTCCCCCCATAGAGTTACGGGGATTGAGCTAGAGCAGCAAATCCCACATAGGTTCAGGGTTAAGCAGGAGTCTGTCCATTCTCACAGCCATGGCTCTCCACCTCAGCACTCTGGGACCTTCAGAATCCATTATCAGTGTTGATAGTGCATAGTGCAGGAAGCATAAGACAATGCCTAGTTGGAGTCATTGTTTTATTTTATAGTATTTGCTCACCAATCAAAGGTACCAAACTGCCACATTTGCACTGCCTGTGCCACTTTAAGCATTCTCAATGGAGGGAAGGAGGAAGAAAGAAAGGGTTGGAGGGAATAAATCTTATTTAAAAGTAAGAAGGAAATATAATATTTTTCATAGCTGAGATAATTACACACGAGTGGTTGCCCTAGCCTTCATTTGTTTCTGAATTTCTTTGTTCAGCAGGCACAAGTGTGCCTTGGGATATGAAGGAATAGGGCTTCTTTCTCTTTTTTAACTTTTTAAATTTTTTATTGTAGGCAGCATGCTTTAATAAATCTATGTGTAATGCCAAAGGTTAATACAGTTGCATTTTTGTATTCAGATATGGTGGTGTCAGGAGTACCCAAGGAGAATGGGATCCTTCATGCTGGTGAGATTGCAAGCATGGCTTTAGACCTTCTGGATGTGTGCAAGACTTTTAAGATCCCACACAAGCCCAATACGCTCCTAAAGATAAGAGCAGGAATACATTCAGGTATGTTGAGAGAGCTGCAAGAATCYTCCTCTGGCTTAAAAAGTACATCTATAGTGGCCATTTCCTCTCCATTAAAAATAAAGTTAATTTCTTGATATGCGATGGAACACATCATAGAGAACATCCCAACAGAATAAATTACTGGATACATAGGATATTGGTACCTCAGTGTAGAATAGAACATTGGAAACAGCCCCAGTGCCTTTGCTGATGTGAGTTAGAACTGCCATTTTGTGTCTGTTACTTGTCTTTATCAGATGCTCTCTTTTCAAAACAGTGAGTTGCTTCTTGACACTCTGATCTAGCCTTTACTCTCAGACTCCCAGCTCCCTGATCTGATGTATGCTTGCAGCTCCTTGACAAACAGCCAGAGTTGGATACGTCCTGTGCAGCTCAGCATCTCCCAATTAATCACCATACATAGTCTKACCAAGAAATCATATCTTCTATGTTTTAAATCACTTATAAGACAGATGTGTAACCTGTGTAAAGACAATACTGACACTCAGTCTTTATCCAGTTAACAAATTTGAAGTAAAATAGTGTAGGAAGAGTGTGTGACTTATGTTATTTATAAATACAAAGTATCTTGTTTTCTATTTCGTAACAGGGGCAGTTGTAGCTGGAGTTGTTGGAACGAAAATGCCACGATATTGTTTATTTGGAGATACTGTGAACACAGCTTCTAGRATGGAATCTACTGGTGAAGGTAATAAGTAACAAACTGCAGTGGGGTTTTATTCATCCCTGAATTAGTTCTGAAAAAATATTATGCTGAGTTTTGAGTCCTGATTTGCTTAAATGATTGCAAATCCTGCAAGGAGTTTCTTGATTTCTGGGTCCAGTCTGCCTAGGGACAGATTATGAGAGTAATATTCTCTACAACCATTTTTGTAAACAGATGCACTAATTTCTCAAGTCTCAGAAAGCAATTTTTGTGGCTTTGAAGTTCTCTGCAGTAAAAAAGGTGAGAATAAAATAAAATGAGAGGCAAGTAGTTACATGCACTGTTTCTATTTGTTCCTGGCACCCATCTGGATTCATAGTAAAAATATTTTCATCACTCCTCTTTTATTGCTGATAACTTTCTCTTATGGAGAGCAAAAGCAATAGTAGGACACCATGGGAGCTGTGTCTATGTTTAACCAATGTAGAAGATTGTGTCTTCTATATAGATGTGTCCTCTAGCAAAGAGATTAAGCAAATTTCATGGAGGTACGTTCACCTTCACTTCTTCCCAGGAAATAACTAAGCTCTAATTTTTGTTAGTAACCTTCATCTTTATCCAATATGGACATTTGAACCTCAGATTCTGAAATATTTTAGCTGGATCTACAAGAACTGAGAGAAAAAAAGATCAAGTGATTCAGCATCAAAGAACCCTGATGGCTTGTTTCCTTTCATTCAYGAAATGAAGCTGAATTGTTTTAAGGTTCACATTGCAATGCATTGTAAATGGATTTGAACTAGGCACAGACAAGATCATTCAAGTCTAATTACATGGTAAAAAACTGATGCTTTCAACATCTATCATGATCCTCTAAAAACAAGGCAGAAAGACAGGTGAGTGGTCCTACATGATAGTTTTGAAAGTTTTGAAAGGATTTGAAAATCACCAGCATCCATTGTCTCTTACAATTTTATTTTTCCAAAGCAAATGCTARCCTGGATGGAACATCTAAAACTTATTTTTCGTTCTGTCAGTCTCCCAGATAACTCCTTTTATGCTTTTAATGTCACCTCATCTGAACTCCTTTAAAACAAATACCTTCAAAATCTGCTTCCATCATTCTTYGTAGCTCATCTTTTGTTCTATATGCCAGTCTCTTTTTCAGACAGTGTATCAACACTATAGACTTAAGAATAAAGACAAAACTGTTTACCTTTCAAGCCTTTATTTTCTCTCCCTCTTTTTCTGGCCATATACATCTGTGGATCTCAAATTACATTATCATATTTTAACCCTAAGATAATTTTGTAACCAGAGCACGGATGGCAGTTTCTTTAATTATTAGACTTTGCTGAAAACTGTGTGTGCAAAGAAAGCGCTGGCTCCTTATTGACCAGGAGGTAGAACTGGGTATGGTTTTCTTCACCAGGTGAAAAGGACGCTCATCAGCAGCACCAGCTAGACAACTGTGAGGATTACACAAATATTATTAGATGCAGAATGAGAAGAGTACTGTTTGTTGACAGCCACATATTTGTCCTGAGATGCTCTCACAAACAGGCCAGGATACTGGAGCTTGTGCAACAGTTTCCAAACACAAATAAAAAGGAATGAAAGCAAAGACTTGAAAAAAAACATAAGGGGAAGTTCATTAATGAGTCTTGAAATTTTTGTCACATATTGGGAGATGGATCTGTCTTAGTTGTGTAAATTGTTTGCTAATATTATATTTATCTTTCTTGCCAGCTCTTAAAATACAGTGCAGTTCAAGTGCATACCAGCTGTTGGAGCAGATTGGAGAGTATGTGTTAGTATGCCGTGGGAATTTACAAGTCAAGGTGTGTATGCAACATTTATACTCAGCTTTTCAGAGAGAAGAGTGAGAAAGTACACTGGAGTCCCTGAATTTTAACCCATGCAGGCCTCTACATCTTTCAGTCCTCTAATTCTCACAGTGTTTTGGTGAGACTGATTCCCATGCCTGAAGAGAGCATATTCAAGTTCTAAGCCAGGACCAATTCCATGGGCTTGTTCATGGGACAAACCTGGTAMGTCAGAGATTAAGGACTTAATCAAGCTTGGAAGTCCTGCATGGCACATTCACTGTCACAACTGCTTGAAATCAAAAAAGATCTTTCATAGACATAACTAATCATCATATGAGTTCCACAAGAAAATTAACATATTTGTGGACCCAGTTTTGGATGGGATTCAAAGAGTGGTTTTAATTGATACCACTGTTATCTTAAGGAAGGGTTTWAAGCCTCATTTTCCTCTATGCAAAGTGGCTGAGAGGCACATAGATCTCCTTTTGGGACTTGTTTTGAGTTGTAGTAAGAAAATTATATAACAAGTGGAAGGTAGTATTGTAAATCCATAACTAATTTTCTTTCAYAGGGGAAAGGAGACATGGTTACATACTGGCTTGAAGGTAAGAAAGCCTCTATCATCCTGAAGGCAGGCACCAGCACTTCTGTGACTCCTCAAGATGCCATCAGAGCTTCATATAGTCTGATACCAGGTGTCCTTCCCAGTGATCCTCTCTGAAGTACTGCTTCCTAGTCACTCGTTAACTCCAGTATCCCTTCTGCTTTCAGTGTGTTAGGTCATCCTGCTGAATTAGAAAATTAGAAAAGAGGTAACACACCCCTTTGGCCTTGTGAATGTATTAGCTCAGGCKTTATTTACAGGTGTCTCTTCCAGCAGCGGCACTGAAAATACAAAAAAAAGCAAAAACTCCCCTTGAGGAATAATATATAGAAGTTGCTCACCAGCTACCATGGCAGAAGGTAGCTCCCTGTGTTACTTCTTGAATTGGTTTTGATGTGTAAGCCTCTGCCAGCAGCACAATGACTTCAAAATCAGCTGTCTGGACATTCCAGGCTGTGAGATGCTCCCACAAGAAATGAGAAAATGTAGTGTTGCTGTTTAGTGGTGTCATAAACCTTGCGGGTCTGGTTGGTTTTGTGCYGTGAAATGGAAAAATGAGATGTGTATTGTGTGAGAAACTGAGATCCATCAAAAGAGGAGGATGAAGCAGAGAAATTATAGTGGCTATAAACTGAAACAAGAATTGGTACTCCTACTTTTCATTTCATCTCCCTTGTCTGGAGTATAGGAGGAAGAATTAAGAAGAAAGTCTGGTGTATTTCCATACAGCCAGTTCTAGTGACACCTTCTATCTTGATGCAGAGACCTGAAAAGTGTTGGGAGAGAAATGCAAGGTATTGGATGCTGTTGCTAAACTGAATAAAGTTCACTACAGCTGCTCTTGTCTTTGGCTRCTCTGGGATTTCTCTGAAAAACAGCTCTTAACATTAGCTGATGTTATGTAGTTATTTTGACTAGGGTGGCAGTGAACCTACTGTTGCTGACTAGCTGTCTGTCAGTGAAATCAGGCAGCACTCTGAGTCACTGTGTAATTTAGGACACAGTTTAGGAAAGGTCATTCCTGAGCCAGCATTTCCTGTAAAGAGAGAACCATCACTACAAGCGGAGTAATCTCTAGATGAGCATGATTCTGTGAGCATTGCTGATGTTGACTTTCTTTAAAGACTTACCTTTCAAGGATAATCTATTTTGTAGAATTTAGCCAGTTACAGTTCAACTGATTAATAAACAATCTAGCAGAAGTGAAACTGAGAGACAAAGGATACCAAGAGTCACAACAGTTCCACCACCATAATGTGAGCTAAACCAGATAAAGCTAACTGGGAGGAGATGAAAAGAAAGAATTTGGAGTGACACAAACCACTTATTCCTGCATATTCTGCTCCCTTACACTCCAGCGTGTCCCTGATGCTAGGTACAAGTACAAAAGCATACATGTAGTAGCAATTTTTCTGGTATAAATGTGTGCAGCTTAAAGAAGCAGCTGACTACTTGTTCATGCTCCTATGAAGCTACCATAGCTACCATTTTTAACTGCAAGAAGTATATGCCATGTGGTAATTACAGGAGAGTCACACTACAGTCTTTCTTCAGCTTCTGTGGGAAATAAATGCAGCAATAATGATAGATTTTTCACAAATACTCATCAGGTAGAAAGTTAAATCCTACCAAATTATGGGAGATTTTATTGAAATACACAGAAAAAATGTAGAACATTCTGAGCAAAACTATGTCTCAGAAGTCTGTGACATTCTGTATCTGCCACTTGAATAGAATTAGAATCTCATCAAGGGTATAGACATAGCTGATTTAAGCACAGGAGATCCTAACATAGACTCCAGCCAAATTTTTTAAAAATCAAAATTTTTAATTGGTTTTGGATTTTTTTTCTAAGTTTAAAAATTTATTTCCTTGTTTTTGAATTTCATATTAGAAGGTATAGTGCAGTTACTGTTTTTGTAATCTTAACATAATAAACCTTTCAATTGGAGCCCAGAGATACCCTCTAATGCATACATTTCCTTTATCCAGATGCTATCTAAAAATTGTTAAACTCTCTGCTCTATTATAGTGCTTCATGATATATTAAATAGYTTATATGATTCATTTAATTAGCATTTGTTTACATTTGTATTTAAGATGTGCATATCCTTATATAATGTGGATGTGAAAGCAAATATTTTGTCTGTAGTATTTTAGTTTTAACTCGTTTGCTTTATCTTAATGYTGTCTACAAAATTAAAAGCTTTAAAACAATGAGTTTAAAGTCTTCTAAATAGAAATGAGTGATGAGTGACAAATAGCAGACTTGTTGGATTGACAGCTTTCACTACTGACAAGTCCTTTGGTAGTATTCAAGGTCTGCTGAAGTAATAGAGACTCTTTCTGACTTCAGGAGGCTTGGAGTCTGATGGTTTTTTGTAAGAGGTACAACTTGAAGACTGCCTGGGTCAGCCTAACTCAGTTTTATTGTTACTTCCTGATCCTCTCCTCAAACAGAGCATCTTCAGAATGAGAACTAGATTATTTTCTAAGGATCGTTGAATCTGTCATCTTTCCTGCAACTTCAAGCAGTAGCTCTTATTAATGTCAGTTTGTCCGATGACTGTGATGATATGACTGACTCCAGAAGATAGAAGTACAGTAGTAAATGTTACAGATATAAACAGAAGTGTCCTCAGTCAACTGATAAGTCCTTTAAGATTTATCTCAGACATTTTGACACATGTAGTCAATGGCTACAGCCATATTTCAGATGCAGGAAAGTGTTTACCCGCTGATAAACCTGAACTGTGATAACTAGCAGAGTGCTCATCTGTGAGATGCTTTAAATCCACAGAGCTCACATCCTGGATTTGGAGCTAGTCAGCTAATCTAGCAAGCAGTCTTTTTTAAAATGGCAATCTATACTAGAGGTATATGATGTGTTCTTCCTTTTCTTGATGATTATATCCATGCCAGAAAATGGGAAAGCAATTGCAATAATAGACCTGAAGAAGTGAAGGTGATATATATTTTATAGATAATTTCTTCACTCAGTGGYCATTCATTTTCTACCATCATGCAAGATAATGCAGAGAATACTAATACTCTATTCATGATGTGGTGATTTTATGGAAAGATTGGGCATTCTGATTATTGTTTATTGCAGCTCCATCTACCTGGYAGTGAGAATGCAGGCAGGAACATTAAAAAAAATCACACAACACAAAAACTGACTGATCAAAGTCTTTTATTAGATTGATAAACCTTCACTATATTGTTTCAACTTYAATATTGAGGAACAGACTGAATAATCACAGTATTTTAAAAAATCACAACAAGTAAAGCCAAAAAATCATTCATGTATTTCCAAGTGTAAAATTTCCTAAATTTTATTCTAAATCATGGGCACTGGAAAAACACTGTGTTTTGCCACCAAAAAGWTATTCTTTATCCCCTAGATTAGGCAGCAAACATACTTTACTTAGCTTGTTATTGGTATGTGTGTGGGATCTCCAGTTCCAAGGTTCTTGTTTTTTGTAATCAGAAAAGTTATCGGCTTCCTTGTAAAGCTAATTAATCAAATGAAATAAATTAACTTATTTAAATAAAAGTGAAGTGAAATCAAATGTCCTTTGCAAATAGTGAAGGGGCATAATATGAGTGTTGAGCCTGATGGCRCAGCCAGAGGATGCAGGGTCTCTTTAAGATATATGTCTGATTTCCGAGCTTGTAGAACATCTCTCCCACCCATTCAGACTCCTAAAAATTACTAATAGCCCTTCCATCTGAATTGACCTCAAAAGTAGAAATCTTTGGTTTTTTAAAGACTGTCTTTCTGGGGCTGTCCTTTCAAACCTGTAAAAAGACAAAGCTATACAAGATTGTTCTGATTATACTCCAGCTGAGTACCATCTGCTTTTCAGCTAACGAGCACTTTGTCCTCCTAATTACTCTCCCAATTCTTCCCTACTTCACTATAAAACATTGCATTGTGCCATTTTTTTACATTCTAAACTGGTATTCAAAGATAAAATATTTTTGCAATAAAATGTTCTCTCTGAATAAAATATGGGGAAATTGCCTTTCCTCCTAATGTAAATTTGAGTTTAAATTTAAATGCACTTTCTGATGTAGGGATATAAAGCGACCAGAATTTTAAATGTGACAGAGTGGGTGTTTAGAATTTGTTTGTGTGGGAACCCTAATGACTGAAACCTTCCAAAGAACACTCATGAATCTACATGATGTTATTTAATGTCCCACAGCATAGTAACCACAGTTCTCTGGTTCTCACAGCAAATCAACCTACCTCACCTTCTTATTTGCACATCACCTTTCCACTGCACTATGTCTTAAACACAAATGCAATCATTTTTGGAATTAAATTTCAAAAACTGTATTCGACAGTTTTCATACAGCACTAAGTTTGAGTTTGAAGCTCCACATGAAATGTTTAGCATTGCACCTTGTGAAATTTGCCTTGGATTTCAACAGCAACAAAAAAAAGAACTTTCTACCACTGAGTGCTAAATAAGAAGCTAATGTGGTAGCATCCTTATGTTCATGACTGTGCGCAATTGCTGATTAGTACTGCATTTTATACTAGAATACAGTGGTGTGAAAATAAATGTATTGATGACATCTAAAATCAGATCCCCATTACATAGTAATTTTTTTCCGCAGTTCTTGTATCATGCCTTCAGGCAGGAAAATACTCTCTATCCTTACCTGAGGAACTGTCTGGGTTAGCTACCAAAGGCATGATACACAGATGGAACAGTGCACTAAACACACTGCTTTTGTGACCACAATTTAACACAGTTAWTCTGACAAAGTAATGAAATACTGTGTGTGATGCCTTTTGGTCTCTTTTGCTTTTATGAAAACTTAYATACTACTTTCACTAGAACATGTGAGAGTACAGAGCCAGATTTTSAAAGTGTTTTTACCCTTTTTCACATCCTAAATATTGACACTTAAGTTTGAAAAAATGCTAGAACTGGATCTTTCACAATTGACTAAAGGTTCAGGGCTTTTACCAATGGTTTGAGGAAATGCTGAATGTGAAGCACTGTAAAAAATCAGTTTTCAGTTGCCAAGATTTCACAGGGGCTATACTGAAACAGACCTGGAATGTCTTAACTCTGTTGGAAGAACTGTGTGTTCTTAAAGAGCCACAACAAAGTTGTTCTTAGAAAAAGTCTTTTTCTCCTAAAGAAGGGCAAGAWTTTTAAATTGTAATGATTGACTTGAGGAAGAAATGTTGGGTAAGGTGTTGGAAAAACACCTCTGAGGGGATCTCGAATTAATACATTGCTATGATTATACATTCTGCTACCTGCCCTTGCAGACAAATGTATAACATATATACATACACCCATCCAGGGTGMAGTTTGTAAGTAAAAGCATTAAGCATAAACACTTCTTTGTATCTGACACAAGGCTAATCCATGTAAGTGTTCCAAACAGAAAATAATCAAATATTTAAAAACTAACAAAAGCTGAATCTCCATATCTGGTAGAGACATAGAGGGTCTGGAATTCTAGCACTGATAGGAATGCTAAATTAAAGGTAATGCTTACCAATGAAAGTTTGCCAAAGTGCATGGAAAGTGACTTCTAGATCCACTCTCTGTGATTTCTGTACATAAAAGGGCCCATACGACCAGAGAAGTGATAAACACACCACGGTAGTCACAGTAGGGATGGCATGTCAGACTGGCTGCAAAGTAGATACGGGCTCAGCATGAGCYGCTTTGCAGCTGATGCCCCATGCTGTGTGTCAAGAGAACACCTCTTGCCTACCTATTARGAAACTCCTCTACAAATTTTAACACATTTTATATTAGAAGCGTAGTCAGAAGCCTTTCAGGACTCAAAAATTTCCTATGCCATGACTTCACTGGCAACATGCTGAGAGTCAAGGTCCTATGTGCTGATTGTGCTCTGCAAGTCAATATGTTAGTCTACATGCATGTGAAAATCAGATGTGAAGTGCTTGATGGTCTGACAGTCATCCATCTCAAACCCACGGCAAAATCCCAAGCCTATGCTGCAAAGACTGACAATATAATTGAATATCTCAATGTAACAGCTTAGATTGGATGAATGATGYAGTTTCAAATTGTACCACCCTGGCCAAAAGCAGCAGCTCACTCTGCAAAGTGTGGTGTGTAGCAGCAGAAATGGTGAGAGGGGGTCACAGTAGCTGTTACTCTGGTAATTACAGCATAATAAATAGCTACTGGAGCCAGGACTGCAGAGAGTTTGGATCAGAGTGGGAGGAACTGCCTCTGCAAGAGTATGACATATCTGCAGAATACAATACTAGTCCTGAGGGAAACATACTCTGAGCACACTCACCTCGTGATTGTTCAGTTCCAGGCCGAAAGGACCAGCTATTGTTTTGCACTCCGGAGGACAAAGTGCTGATTAAAACTTCAAATGGTCTGTTAAGATTTTGCAGTGATAATTTGCAGTGATTGTATGACTGTAAAAATGCTACTTGTGACAATAGAAATTTAAACAAAGCCACAGAAAACTGTCCTATGTTGATCTGTACATCACATTGTCTCTTAGAAGAAGATAAACTACACTGTAGCACTATGACAAATGCTATTTCAAAAATAAAGTTTATAAATCTTAAGAACCTTCTCTGAATGTCCAAATTAGACTTTTCCTTCAAATGCTTTATACACCCTGACACTTATATTTTAAGATCAGGCAATATGTGGTTCACAAGATATCCCCCAAGACATTTATTCCCCAAGACATTTATCCCCAAAACAGAGCTCCCCTACAACTGCATGCGCTATTTGGAAGATAGCATTGAGGAGAGAAGTGCGACTTTCACCTGGAGGTTTTTTAAAGTAGCAAGAACAGAAAGAAGCTCTCATCTCTGGTCATGGCTTGGAATCACACCCCAAGCTGCAGTATCCTGAAGCCAAATTTACACTAGAAGCTGCCTCTGAAAAGAAAAGTAATTATTCCTGCTTGTTCTAAGATCAGCACTGTTACTACAAGATTTAGTGTCCACATGAGCTGAACAAAAATTAAGTCCAGGTGCTCTCAGGTCCGGGCATGTTATCTGGATAAAAAACTAGAAAATGTTATCATGCTGTCTGGGATCAAATATATGGTAGATTTCTACTGGCAAAACTATCAAAAGGTTACATTATTAAAAAAAAAACCCCAAAACAAAACAGAACCACAAACAACAAAAAACAAACAACAAAACCAAACAAAMCCCCCCTGAAACATCTAACTCCCACAACAAATAATAATCTAAACCCCTTTATTTTCAAATTAATAAGTCCTTATTTTTTAAAATGGCAGAATTAATTTCCATTTCATTCACTCCTAAACTAGTAGAAAAGAAAGGAAAAATAAAAAAAAGAGGTTTCAGAGGCAGTACTAATATATTTCTGTAATTCTGAATTCTCACACATTTAATAAACAACTTTGGTGGATTATGGTTGATAAGCCTAGAACTATTGCCTACAATTGTATTTTATTAAGAAATCTTACCTCAGCTGAATAGAGGGATGACATTGCCTGTAAATATGACATTTTAAAAAYGTTTTTTAATACATCTTTCTATATTGTGGGAAGTTTTCACTCCCATTAAACTTTGCTTGAATACAAACATTCTCTTTGTTTTTACACTAAGAATGGAATAAAGCATATGACTCAGATCTGCATGTCTATACATCAAGTTACAGATTTACTATTCCACTTGTCACTAGAGTTTGCTGTCTTGTCTTGAAAAAGACCATGTAACTTTTGACAGAGAACATCTAATCCTAGACAAAATGGAACAACTTGACTTTTGCCTATACATATTTGCAGAACTGTACAAATCTAGGTTCCCAGCCGGCTGGTGGTTTGCTCCCTTACAGAAGGCAAGTGATTACTCACAGCCCTGTCAAAGGCAGCAGGCAGGACCCAGTAGCCTGTTTTCTCATGGTGGGTCTGACCTCCAGCACCCCGTGGCACAGGAGACCCTCACCTGCTTTCTTCAGAAACAGAAAGCAGAAGACCCTACTCATCATCCTGTGCATCAGCAGTATGTTAGCCGTTCAGAAGTCATGAAGACTTCCTGGTGCCATTAAAGACCTGCTCTGCACATTGCAGAAYAAGGTCCTGCAGTGACTAAGCCTGTAGGAGGCAACTGCTGACAACAGTGTTTTATGTTGAAGTTGAACATGTCAGGGAGAGGATCTGTTTTAGTGGAATTCCTCTGCTCACTGGATAAAGCTTGGGCTGTACAAAGTGAAGTACTGTGCCTGCATGCCTGAGCAGCAGAGCTGCCTCTAACCACCTATTCAGAGTCTTTGCCTGACTTAAACTAGCTACAGTTTTTTGAATTTGTCCTACTAGTATCCAGATACCCTACCAAAGCCTGGCTAAAGTATTAACATCTTATTTGGTCTAGAAGAAACCAAGCTATCCAATGTAAAAAATTATTTCCTTCTTCTGGAAATGTCTTCAGATACTAGTTGTCTGTTACGATTTGACATTAAGTTTCTGAACAAACAAACACACAAGTATATGTATAAAATTTACATTCACTTCCCAAACAATTACATGGCCATGAAAAGCCTCATTTGAGTGAAAAATTCCATTTTCTACACAACATCTGAGATTGCTACAAAAGAAAGGCTTTTTTTTTTTCTTATTTCCTACTCTGGTGACTCAACACATTTCTCTGGTACAAGTTATGGTTGATAAAAACCAGGTAGGTAAGAACAGTTACTAAGACATTCATCACTTTCATCTTTTCAACACACACAGGAACTTTCTGGAGTTGTGGGAGTTTCCTTGCAGGAACTGGGGCTTTGTGAGATGTTAGCAAATTACTCTAAGCTTTAGCAACCATTCCCCTAAGACTTTAACACTTAGAGCAGCTGCTTAGCATGCACATTGTGTGATAGCACATCCCTGTTACCCACATTGCAGAGGCCAGGTAAGATGTTTATGCACAGCATGGAACATGCAATTTAGTGTTGGACAGAATAGCCAGGATATGCATTTCTGTATGTAAACTGCAGGCTCTGAATTTGTATGGTTAATCCTCATGACTTGCTTCACATTTTCTTGCTATTTATCCATAAGCTGTGAAAAAAACATCTGTCAGTCAGGTCCTCTGTTCCCTTCCTCCAGAAAAGCATGGCTTTGAGACCCCTGAGTGGACTGTCACCATGCAACCCCCATAGAGAAACATCTGGCATTTTAGAAAAGGCACAAGAAAACGGCATTTTCAGAAGAGTCAGATCCCACTCTGAACATAACTCACACAATTCTATTCCTGAAGCAATTTTTGAGGTACTGAAATATATTTTAAAGACCTGAGTTCACTGACATCTGCTCCTAGTGTCTGCAAGAACTGTGTCATGATCATGTTGCAATCTCCTTGTYGAGTATGCCTCTAAAATCCAAAAGTGTTAGAAACATTCCAGTGAACTCAAGACTGGTGGAGAATTAAGCTAACAACTCTGAATTCATGCTATTGATGATGGATTAGTTTTTGAAAACTCTGCTGAGCCTATCTGGTTCCCAGGAGACTCTCAGAAGAGCCCATGGGGATCACGACATCTATTCCTTGACAGAGAGGAAAATAAAATCCTGTCAGGAAGAAGGGAGACAAATGACTTCTATACTCCCTAACATCAGCCAGCTGTTGCAGTTCATGCTGACATCTCTCACTCCCTCCCAAAATGAAGTGACACGATTTCAAAAACTTATTCAGCTATAGAGCACCACATTCTTTCCTACAGCAGCTCCAGAGTTTCATTCAGCTCTAGATCTCAGCTGACAGCCACTTCTGCCCTCCTGCCAGTGTGCCTACAGGCTTGGGCACAATAGGCAGCAGGGAAACAAAAGGGAGAGAAAGCAAGAAAACAAAATTAAAAAGTAATTTCTTTTTTTTTTTTCCAAAACGAAGAATTGAATTCTTTAACCTTTAAACATGCTTGTTTACTTACAGAAAGCGTACTTCAGGCACAAAAGGTTTGAGTATCAGTCACATACCACGTTAAATTGAAATAGTTATCAGGATTGTCCCATGCAGTCAGCTATATTATCCCCTATCAAGAAGCTGAAGTTGCAGTTTTTGTACACATACATATATATAAAGTATGCATCTATCACACAATGGTCTCCTGGTCTGTGTTGACTCCATCGGGGTTTATATAACAACAGTAACTCTCGTAAGGGCTGTTATCCTTGTAAGAGCAGACAATGATACTGTCTTTAGGAGCCACAAAAATGTTATCTTCAACGTCAGGGCAAGGAGTGCTGTCCCTGCTGGGAGAAGAGCTCTTCTTCTCCAAGGCACTGTATGTGGAACCATCTCCCACGAACACGTTCTCCGGCATCTCTGGGTAACAGCTGTCCAGGTATTTCAGCATCTCCTCCTGCTCTACCTTTTTGGTGAGGCTCTCGCCCTCTGCCGCGGCAGCGGTGCTGGTGGTGCAGATGAACACGGTGTCCTCTGCCCTCATCCCTCTCCTGTCCTTGCGGTACGCTTTCCTGGCCAGCTCGTTACAACTTCCCTTGCCAGATTCCAGGTCCGAGGGGGTCCTTAGCAGCTCCATGCCATCGCGGTCCTTGACTTCCTTACAGCAGGGACGCATGTTCTCGGGACATTTGGTGCAGCCGTCGGTCTTTCTGGTGAGGGCAATGGCGGCGATGCCCGGCAGGCAGATGGCCGGCCCGATGGCCAGCAGCGGGATGTCTCCCAGGGTCTCTCCCTTGATGCCGGACACGGTGAACATGAAGCCGAACACCAGAAAGACGCTGACCAGAGCCACCACCAGCCCCGTCCGGGGGTTGATGTCGTCGGGTCTCAGGGTCCGCGCCATCCAGCTGCTGCGCACCGGGACAGTGCCGTCCGGCGGAGCGCCCCTCTGGGCAGCGGACAGACGCTCCCGGACAAGCTTCCGAAGTGGCCCGGGCAGCGCGGCGCGGAGCACCCCGACAGCCGCCAGCGCTCGGCTTCCCCTCGCTGGAGCCGCAGCCGGAGGGCGGGCCGGGGCCGGGAGCTGTCCTGCCTCCTGCCTCCTCCCTCGCTCCCTCCCTCCCTCGCTCCCCGGAGCCGGTCGGAGCGGCTCTGCCGCCCGCGGTCCCGCCGCACCCTCCCACGCTGCCGGCGGGCGCGGGAGGCTCAAGCCCTGCCAGCGGCCGGGGGCAGAGAGYCCGCAGCAGCGGCTGGGCAGGCAGCGGCCGCCACGGTTCACCTGCCCGGCCTCCGCCTCCTCCTCCTCCTCCTCCTGCTGGCCCGGCCCCATGGGAGCCCCGCACGGCCGTGAGTACGCGCACCGCCCGGCGCGGGATGCTCCGGGACCGGGCCGGGGGCTCGGCGGGCTTGCCCCTACCTGATGGCCCCCGCTGCTTGGCCGGCCGCTGCCGCCGCCCCGGGCAGCCTTTCCCTCTCTGGAGGAGGGGAGCGGACCCCCGACGGGCGTCTTTCCTTGAGAAGCCGGGGTGGGCATCCTTCGCACGGGACCCCGCACCTAAAGCCTCTTCCTCGGCGGGGACGGGGCTTGCGAAGAAAATCTTCTTCCAGAGAGACAGCTGTCCTGCCCCGAGTCTTTTCCTGAGTTAGGCACAAGCGGGGGACGAGGCTTCAGGAGATGCTGTGCTGCAGCTGGATTTCATCCTGAAGGCGGCCCTTAGGGATGAAGCCTCTCCTGATGTTGTTCCCTCCCCAAGAGTGAACCTAAATGTTGGGGTTCCCTCGGTATCCATGGCCTGCCGACAGTGATGGTGACGTTCTGTCCCTGTGATTTGATGCACTTCGGTGATGGTAATTTGAAGTGAGCACCACCAGCTGAATGAGTATAGACAAGGATCTGAAATGGGTGGGAAAGTGGAGAGGCAGCAGCATGTTCAGGCAGGTTGCCAGTGATACAAAGGAGTAAGAATGCTTTCACTTGGGAYAGAAATACTCGGAGATGAAAGGGAGTGATACCAGAAAGCTTCCAAGGAAAGGGCACTCTGAACTGACAATCATGAAACCATGGTTTCTCTAASTCTTCACATTAACATGGTTCATTTTTCTCATATTACAAGTTTGGAAAGCTCAGAGAAGTCAATTTAGAAAACACTCAAGCATTTCTCAAGTCATGAAGAGCATGGGTATTGCTTGTCCTCCCTACCATACAACATAAGGGAGTATCTTTTTATTGTAGATTTCCAACTTGCCTTGAGGAGAGCAAGCCCAAGAATATCCTTTCAGAAGCAGGAAAAACTCCTGCCTTACAGGATGCTTTCTTCATAAATGGAGTGTCAAGTTATAATAGTTTTTGTTTAATTTGAAGAATGGGTAAATGGGATAAAAGTACACACAGGAGAGAGTTTTTAAGTCAATGGCAATGGTCTGGGTTTGAGATTAAAATTTGTAATGGACCATGATCCTTTCAACTTGTCTTCCAGAAAACTGTCCAGCAAAATTCCCCATGAGCCTCTCACCTGTTGCAGAGTGGGCTGAAACAGGAATGTTTTGAAATTTGTTAGAAATACATTTCTTGACTTAAAGCTTTAAAAATCAAAACCTTCCAGCTAGCACAAGTTAACTTCTACTTTTGCCACTGTGCAGGATTTAGCAGTAGGAGAGACGACTGTAGCATCTCAGCTTCTATTTTCCAGAGTGAGAATTTGCTGTTTCTTTCCATCTGCTGTTATTCAGATACACAGCTTTTATGTCCTCACATTGGAATGAATAGTGCTTTTTTTTTTATCCATCAGCTAAATTCTAGATGAAAGGAAGTGATTAACCTTCAGCCAGCCTGTCCCACATAACTAATAAAATGTTGTAAAGTGTAAGTTATGAAGTTAGGAGAATGTTGGTAACTAATGTCATGAAAGTCAGTGTTCCTGCTCCCTGACCTTCCTTCATCTCCCCTAGTGCATTTGAATAGTCTTTCAAAAAATTGGAAATTTTTCTTTTGTTGAAAAACAAATTATGATGCCTGGGAAAAGCAATTACCTGAAGCTGTATTCATCAACAGTCCTTCAGAGATAGAAAAAGGACACAGAAATGTAAATATTAGTGGCATTAGTGAAGGGGAAAATTGCTGTAAGAGCTGAAGTACATGTCAGATTATCTAACAGGAGTAAAAATGGCCCTTCAAATTTAAGCGACAGGCTTACTGAGATGGAAGATGGAACATCTACTTTGGAACAGAAAGCTGTTAGTGGACAGAAAAAAACACCGAAAATGCCAGGACAAAGGTGGAACTAAATGTCTTCAATTTATCCCTTTGTGAGTGATTTCAAGACAAGATTGTATGCTTCCAGCAGGACGGATAGGAAGGGAAAACAATCACCCAGTTCCAGGAAAGCAAGCCACAATTGGTAAAATTGTCTTTCCAAGCTAGAAATCAAGAGGTCAACAAGTGCCACTTAACACAACCGAGCAACAATGCAAATGGTTGAATTTTCGATACTGTTCATAACCAGAAAAAAACCCCAAAAATTACTCCTTTGAGATGAAGCATGTTTCTCTTCTGGTGCTGTACACAAAAATTAGGTACTCAACAACTTTTTTACCTCAGTTACCTTCAATGGCAGCCTCTCTTCCCGCATCTCTCGAGTGGATGGACGGCGGAATGGGGACTGAAGAAGTGCTCTCTACGGTAATAGATCAGTTTTGTGATCACCTCAAGAACCTGAACAGACACGTCTATGGGATCCAATGAGGTACTGGTTTTGTCTGGGGTAGAGTTAATTTTCTTTATGGTGTCTGGTATGGGGCTGTGTTTTGAATTTGTTCTGAACTCAGAGTTGATAATATAGAGATGTTTTTGTTATTGCTGAGCAGAGCTTACAGAGAGCCAAGGYTTTTCTGCTGTTCATATTGCCACCCTGGTGAGGAATTTGGGGCTGTAGAGGGGTTGGGAGGGGACACAACCAGGACCTGTAACCCCARCTGACCAAAGGKATATTCCAGACTTTGTTCAGAATATAAAGTGGGGTGAAGAAGGAATCTGGAGTGATGATGTTTGTCTRCTCAGGTCACTGTCAGTGTGACAGGGTTCTGCTCTTTTGGGGATGGCAGAACACCTCAATGCCCATGTTTGGTGAATGAATTCCTTGTCTGGCTTTGCTTATGTGTGTGGATTTTAGTGTCCCTATTAAAGTGCCTTTACCTCAACCTGTGTCATTTCTACCTTTTATCCTTCTGATTCTCTCCCCCTTTCCAGTGGCAGGGGGTGAGCGTGTGGCTGCTGGGGTTTGGCTTCTGGCTGGAGTTAAACCATGACAGATGCATCCCAGAGTCCCAAGSGAATTCACKGACATAGTTGCCATGCCACTCTCCATGGCACTGGAAAAGTTGTGGCAGTCAGGTGAAGTCCCAGGTGACTGGAAGAGGAGAAATATTAGACTCATCTTTAAAAAAGGTAGGAAAGAGAGGTCTGGGAGCTGCTGACCTCTGAGCCTCACTGAACTGACTTTTCCTACTTAAAGCTATCCAGTGCTCTCTAAATTGTCTAGAGAAGGGTTTGATGGGTGGACTGTTCAGCAGATAAGGAATTGGTTGAACAGTCATAGCCAGAGGGTAGTGGTCAACTGCTCAATCTTCACATGTGGGTTGGGAATAGGTGGTGTCCCTCAGGGATATGCCTTCGGACAAGTATCATCTAATGTCTTCCTTAGTGATGGACAACCACTGACAGGATTGCAGCCAACCCTTGGAGGGTTTGGGTGTTGTGGTTGATATGCCTGAAGGACAGGATTCCATCCAGAGGGACCTGGACAAGTTCGAGAGATGGGCCATGGGAATCGCTTGCATTTTACAAGACCAAGTKYRAGGTGCTGCACCGGGATYGGGGCAATGCCCGGTCCCAGCACAGGCTGGGGATGAGCAGATCGGAGCAGCCCCGTGRGAAGGACYTGGGGGTGCTGTGGGTGAGAGGCTGGACATGACCYGGCCATGGCACTGCCAACCCAGAGAGACAAACGTGTCCTGGGCTGCATCCAAAGCAGCGTGGGCAGCAGGGGAGGGAGGGGATTGTGCCCCTCTGCTCTGCTCTGCTCTGCTGAGACCCCACCTGGAACACTGCATCCAGATCAGGGGATCCCAGCACAGGAGCACATGGATCTGGTATAATGAGTAAAGAGTAGGGCCACCAAGATGATTAGAGGGATGGAGCATGTTTCCTACAAGGAAAGGCTGAGAGAATTGTTGAGCCATGATTCCCATGGGCCCACTTCTCCACCTTGTCCCTCTGTATGACATCCTGTCCTTCAGAAGTGTCAACCGCACCACTCACCTCAATCTACAAAATTGTGGCGAGTGCACTCAATAACCTTGTCTGTGTCATTAATGAGACATTAAATAACGCTGGAGACAATATGGACCCCGGAGGGACACGACTTGTCACTGATGTCCATCAGGACTCTGACCTGTTGACCACTGCTCTCTGAATTTGACAGTCTAACCACTTTCCTATCCTTCTAACAGTCCACTCATCAAATCCATCTCTCTCCAATTTAAAGAGCAGGATTCTGTGAGGGATCATGTCAAAGGCTTTACAGAAGATAAATTACATTCACAGCCCCTCCTTTGTCCACTGATGTAGTCACTCCATTCATTCTCTATTTCTCTATTAGTCACTGGGGATTTCTCCTGACTGCCACGTCTTTGCAAATGTGGTGGAAAGTGATTTGGCAACTGCATCAGCCAGTTTTCAGGATTCTAATGCATCTAAGAATAGATCCCATGGACATGTCTGTTCAGGCTCCTCAGGTGATCCCAAACCTGATCTCTCAAGAAAGGAAGCACTTTTCTCACCCATCTTGATGTCTGTCCACTCAAAAAGTGGGGGAAGAAAGACTGACAATAAAAAAATATTGTTGTGTACCTCAGCCTTCTCTCATCCATTGTTACCAGCTTTCTAGTTGTATTCATCAGAGGAGTACATTTTCTTTGATCTTTCTTAGTTATCATGGAGCAACTGAAACAGCTATAAGCAGGGCTAGATGTGCTTTTTCTTTTTTTTTTTTTTTTTTTTTTTTTTTTTTTTTTTTTTTATGTAGGCTTGAGGGTAGAGATCAGAAAAGAGTGGACCAAGATGGATGTGGTGAAAAGGGTACCAGTTGAATGACAGGCAATTTTTCCTGGTACTTCTTCCTTAAACTCTTCTCTGAACCTGCTGTTTTGCAGATATGATTGCCTGCTTCAGTCAATGGCTTTTTGCAAGAGCAAAGCCTTTCTCTGCCCAGGAGATACTACAAAGCCCATGGAGAAGCGTGTGTGCCATATTTTTTAGTACCTTAAAAGATCTGGCAGATGGAGTTTTGAATTAATACATACGATTGACAGCTGGCTAATCTGTAAGATCTCAGCCATTCCATGCAAAGACTCCACAARCCTTAATAACATCACAGGTAAAATTAGACTCTTAATTTTAGAGCTGAGCTCTGTGGCAATGCTACAACTTGATACTGACTGTTTCTGAGCATGGGGTCATGTCAGTCCTACCTATAATTTGGACATGGAACACAGGACTTGTTTTTCTAGCAAGTTCTGTGTGGATTGGGATACTCAAGTTTCAAGCCTTTACACTAATGCACTTGTGCCCATGTTTGAGCCACCCCATTAGCTCGAGAAGACAGTCAGTCATTCTGCTGAGGTCACTGGCAGGCACTTCAATCCAACTCAAGAGCTGCTTCACACAAGTCCTTCCTGTCTACAGCAAGTACTCCTCGCTGAGAGTGGATGCTGAAGGCACAACATCCATCTCCAGGCCTTTTTGTACATTGTGTTTTCTTGGCAACATATACAAAAGGAAATACTTGACAATTTCTTTGTAATGTGCGACTATGTGCTGTGATCCTCATATACCTCACTTAAAAGGTTTTTTTTTCCTCCATTTGAAAATGCTTGTTGTTTACCCAGCTTCACATATCATAATTASCATATTTATATTTCTTAGGGAGTCTGTGTAGCCACTTCTGAAGGCTCTTTTGTGCCTCTGGACAGCTGTCAAAGCCCCCTCAGGCCGTTCCCTGTGTCTTCATGTCCTCAAGCATGAGAAGTTCACCTGAGGGAGGATTTTTGGACTCTGACTGTTCACTCAAGCCCCTTGAGGGTCTTGCTCTTTGTGGACAATCATTTGTGCTTGACTGCTGCTTGCTGGCCAATTGGCCGGATGTGGAAGGGCTCTACTGATGAGAGCATCTGATCAATAAACAAGGGGCAAAAGGGAAATAACAGATGCCTGAAGGGTTTGTGTTTTGTCGCTGAGCCATCACACCAGGAGTGGGATTCAGAAACCCTGGTAGTGAGTCATGCATCCGTCTTGAGGTGACCTCGGGGACTTAGCAGGATTGCTGTGGAAGAGGTTCAGGCTGCTGCATGAGTCACGGCATCAGGCAATAAATTAGCCAATATAATTCACCGGGACTTTGTCTATCTGCATCGCTCTGCCTGATGTGCTCTTTCCCTTTGGGAAGCTTCTGATTAAATATACTTTATTTCTTCTATTGAAAATTGCTCACAAAAGATGCAATAAACTCAGGGGAGTCACCCACAAATACTGTGTGCTATGCAYAGTGGTGAATAATGGGTAGCTTGCTTTGTCCCAGAGAACTTACCAAATGCTTCTTAAAAGGGGTCTCTAATTGAGTTGCTTGTCTGTGGAGAAAGAGGAAGGGAAAATAGGTTGTCTTGACCTAACGCTGCAGAGGAAGCTAATAATTTTTGATATGCTGAAACACTTTTAAAGCTGTTTTAAGCATAATCATGTAGAAATGACCATGTATTACRGTACTTGCCATGACTAATTCTTTCTGTGAAGCTTGCTGACATCCTTCCTGTCTGTTTAGGAAAATTTAGTATAAAACTRAGGGAACTGATCAAAAGGCAATGCATGTTCCTTGCAGACTCTGGAAGACTGGAACTTCCCAAGCCAATTAAACTCGGAGCAAATTTAAATGGGCATGGATATCCTCAAAGTCTACAGCCCATTTAAACAATGCAAATATGTTTAAAAAAACCAAAACATCGTATGCTAGGGAAATGAAAGAAGCGACAAAATCTTTGTCATAATAGTCCTGATTGCCTGGCCCCTGATTACTTTATGCCACATCTGCACCTTTGCTAAGATGTAGCAGCTAATCCAGGAAAACATTTCCAGGAATATGAATGACAAGAAAATAATCAGGAGCAGTCAGCATGGATTCACAAGGGGGAAGACATGCTTGACCAACCTACAGTGAAATGGTRGGCCTGGTAGATGAGAGCAGGGTGGGTTCTGTCTACTTGGACTTGAGTGGAGCCTTGGACACTCTCCTGTGAGATCCTCATTCTCAGACGGTTCTGTATGGCTTGGATAAGCAGATGGGGAGCTGGACTGAAATCTGCTCCAATGGGCACACCCAAATGTTGGTGTCAGTGGCACAACATCTGGTTAAATGCCAGAATTAGCAGTGTCCCCAGGGGTCAACAGCGGGTCCTTCAACAAACTTCATGGATGATCTCATCAATGCCTGTGAGTGCGTGCAGGGGGTCACAAAGGACAGAGCAGAGCTCCTTCCAGTGGCGCCCACATGGGCACAAACAGAAACATGGGAGGTTCCCCCTSAACTTCAGGGTATGCTTTTCATTGTCAGGATGACCAAACACTAGGGCAAGTAGCTCAGAGAAGTGGTGCAGTCTCCATGCTTGGAAATACTCAGACACCTGGACATGGCCCTGGGCAGCCTGCTGTGGATGACCCTGCTTGATCAGAGGCACTGGACCAAAGGAACTTCAGAGGTTTCTTCCAATATGCACCACTCTGCAATTTTTTGATGGCAGAGAAAACGATGGATGAGCGTGAGCATGTGTGCATGCATAGGCTGATCAGTCTCTTATCACGGTGTGTGCTGGAGAGAGGCAAGGAATTTTTTACTGGAGATGGGTATGGGTGTTTACTGGTATGGGATTGAAGGAGGTGAAATCCRCATGGCACACCAGGAATTCTCTGGGTGAAAGTGTGCAGTGGGGCACAAAGTGTGCTCATAAGGCACGGGGCAGCTGTGTCCATGAATAACATGAGATCTGCTTTTTTCCAGGAGGAAGCCTGCCCAATCCCTGTCAAATGGTGATGGCYTCCCTCCACCATCCGCTCCAGCAGATCATCAGCCATCCCCTGGCTGGAGGCACCCAGAGCAGCTTACTGCAGTCCCACGATAGCTTCTCACTCTCAAGCACTTCCCTGGCAGTTCTCCTTCTCTCTATTCTTGGGAAGTGCCTGCTGCTTCACCCCTGCCACCCTGCAAGCCAAGTGTCTCAGAGGAGGTTTCTCAGCTGCTGCCTGCCACAGACACTCCTCGAGTGACATGTCTCCTCAGTCCAGCTGGTGGCTGCTGGTGGCTGTTGTGAGGAGCTTTCAGGGCCTCTCTAAAGACCCCGGGGAGAGTGGTGAGCCATGAGATAGGCACCTGTCAGCTCTGCTGTCCCAGTGATCGATGGCCAGCAGTAAGAGCAGCTGGGGATCAGACCAAGAGTGTGTACACACTGTGAAATTTCCCTTTCTGTGTTTGGCTTTCAGGTGCACCAGAGACCGAGGTCAGGGAGTGACAGAAGTCTGTCCAGGCTTTGTTCCAACACTGTGAACATGTGGCTGAACACTGCCTTCAGAGGAAAGAGTCTTTGAGTTTGTATCCACAGGTACCATCTGTGAGGAGTTGTGGGGAAGAATGTGTGGAAATAGGAAGATCTTGCTGTTTTCCTCCATGGATGGGATGAATGGGTAGGAAGAGGCCTTTGCTGTAAGGCCTCTGTGACAGAGTGGGGAGAAATCAGATGTTCTGTTGTCTGAAGAAAAACACCAATGCATCACCATGGCTCTTGCATGCCTCCACTGTCTAAAAAGAACTGACTTGTAGAGACATCACTAAGAGCAGCTAAATGTGTACTTGGTTGGCCTTAGTGCCCTACTGACTAATGGGGCAGCTTATGGGCGTAGCTTTACAAATGGTAACATTTCCTCGCTATGGATTTGTTCCCTTTTCCCATAAGCTGCCCCCATAAGTGTCCTTTATCAAACTAAGCCATTGCACATGGTGAGGTGACAACAGCCATGAGCTAGCCACAGCTCTGTGCAGTGTCAGGGGGTGGCATTTAAAGGAAGGGCTGTTTGTGCACTGTGCTGGGAGCACAGCTCTCTGAATGCTTTATGTACAGAAACACCAGATCTKGTGTTTCCTGCATCAGCAGGTGGGTGACCACAAAGGGCAAGGGCCAGTGATGGGGGAGGGCTTTGCCAGCACCACACACCTTTCAGTGTAGTGGGGTGTTGTGTTTCAAACGCATTTGATGCAGGGGTGTAATAAAGTTTTTATTGCTGTATACTTGGTGTGCTTGCAACACTTAAGAATTGGTAAAAAACCTTGCATGCTGATATTGGGGGATATCAAATGGCTCCTGATTGCGAGTGTGGGTGTAAATACACTGCTTTTCACTGCCTTCCTCTAGGRTAGACCTGTGTCTCTGGAGAGACAGGGAAGGATGTGTAAAAACAGCTTCATGTGTTGCAGAGAAGGAGCAGAGCACGTGAAGGTCTCCAGCTGTCCCACGGGAGTGAGGGGTTGGTGAAAACCAAGCTTTGAGCACAGGCTCAGAAAGGCCAGAAATGGTCCCATGTGTGTAAAACTGTTTAATTCACTTTACCAAAGAATGCATCTTTCATTCACAGGGTGGTAGGGAAGCCACAATAACAGAAATTTTACAACTTTTTTCTTTGTGCTCCTTTCTGTAAAGTGCAGGTGGTTCCTCAGACTCTGATGGCACTTTGGGTCACCAGGATGTGTGGGCACTGTCTSCTTAGCTGACCTCCTCCCAGGAGCCCTGTCACAGCAGGACAGCTATCAGAGGTCTATCCCAGGACCTGCATGCAGGTGAGCACAACGTGTGCAGTGTCACCCTGACACAGGATAAGGATCCTTGGGGCTTCCAGCTGATTCCAAATGCCCTCCTACCAAGAGTCATTTTCATTTTCCATCCAGGGAGCAATGTTCAGATGAAGCTATAAAATACGGGCATCAGAGACTCCTTGTGGAGACAGACAGCTCATCCCAGGCACAGTCACCCGGCTGGGACACCCCCTGAACCCACCTCCCTAAGGAAAGTGAGCACTGCWCAGTCCGGGATTCTCCTCTGCTGCTGTCATGGTCTCTGAAAATGAACAACCAGCCATTGGTGTATTTTGAAACGTCCCTTGTGCTTTGAYAGGAAGCTGCAATGTGGCAGGATGATTAATTAATTACCCTCATGCTGCCACAAGCATTTCCAGTCCCAGCTGAAAGGAGACTAATTAAGAACCTCCCTATGGTGTCTATTCTAGATAACCATTTACTTTGATACAAATTAACAAGGGCTTTTCTAATGGTTTATTTCACAGGTGACTCATTAGATTAATTTATGTGGCAAACAGCAGGAACTTGAATAGACATTTTGAGTTGCCAGCCACCAAAAGTCAAGGCAATTTGGCCAAAGAATGCACTAATTTTATCAAGGCAAAMCACTTGCTTCCCTCTGATATTTTGTGTCATGTCATTTGTTCTCACATGTTTCCTCAACCCAAGTCCAGAAGCTTTGAAAACTGAAGGTGACCTTTCAAATGCAGGTTCTTGGGAGGTGATTAATACCCCCTGAGGGGTTTGCCCATCAGAGACATTTGAGGTGCTTGTAGGCTGCTCTCCGTGTGTGCACTCCGTTATCAGTGTGTCAGCATCTCCATGAAGATTGAGGAACCAAAATTCCTGCTGCCCCAATGATCCCTTCATCTGTGACTGTGGAAAACACTGACACATGAGCAACTCCAAAGCTTTCACAGCATCTCCCACAAAGCCTAAGAGAATCATAAAAGGGCCCCATGTCCCTCAAACAGCAGGAAGGAGCATCCTTCCTTTTTACCTTACTTTCAGATGTTGAGTGTGACCCTGCTAACAACTGCGCAAACAGTTTGTCTTTAGGAACCTGCAGGAGTGCCAGATGTAGTCTGAATGAAAATAGGATTGAAAATGGGTATAACATGGATTGAAAATTAACCTAGAAGCAGCCTGGTTTTCTCCACACAGTCTGTCCTGACGGGAAAATGTGCAGAAGGATTTTACCTTCCCTGACTGTCTCTGCACTACCTTATCTTTATGATTGCAGTTGTGAGGGTGACTCCATATTTGACTCCAAACTGGGAGTGAGTGGATGACAGTGAAGATTGCAGGTTGGCCCTCACATAGCATATGATTGCACTGCTTGGAAAGAAAACTGGGGCCTTGGACAGGGAAGGAGGGCAAAGAGCATGGGCTGAAAGGCCTTGGTGGCGGAATAGGGTGGTGCCACAGCAACTAAATACTCTGTGTGATTTTCAGCAGAGTACAGTTCTCCACATGACTGAGATCGGGTTTTTTGTCATCACTAGAATTGATTGGGAAGGTCTCTTTGAAATGAATATTTGAACATTTAATATATTTTCCTTWTTCCTGGGAGGGATACTAGCCAGTTCCCTGTTATCAAACACCATCAGAAACTTAGGTTAAAGCCTCAGAGATTAATTTTCCTTCCAAGTTTAGTTGAAATTGGCTTGTGGATTAGCATACATAATTTTAAGAATTATCTTAAACTGGGAAGGGCACCCTACAAGTCATCTGCTCTGAGGCACACAGATCATCATTGCTGATGAACAGGAGTGTTTCTGTGCTTCTCTCTCTAAAATGCTGTCCCAAACTAAAATCCCTAGATTCTTGTCCAGGCCACCACATAGGAAGTGAAAACTAATAACATCAGTGGGATTATCAATTTGCATTTCTCGGCACCTAATTGTTTGTAATTCTTTCCTCATCTCCCCCACTCCCAGAAATTCTATGTGACCAGAATTTGGAACATTTTCCCTGTTTCATGGCAACAGAGCTATGCTGTAGAGGCTCCACAAAGCCTCACACATCATGATTTTTATCCCTTCTTGCAGGCTGGCAGTGTGTAAAAACTTCCTCCCCAGTTCTGTCTGACCCTTTTTGCATGCAAGCAGCTACAGTGCATATCAAGTGTGACTTCATTTGCTGTAKCTCGCTGCCCTCTGCCTCCTGAGCCTCAAGGCTGATGATGATGATTTCCCTGGTGGCAGAGTGCTGGGATGCTGCTGACCCATTTCTCGAGGAAGGCACCACGGAACACAGGGTAGCAGCAATGCCCAGCAGCTCTGTGAAGCTGAGTGCTGACAGCCAGAAGGCAGCAAGGACTGGATGCAATGGCCTCTGAAATGCGCACTCTGCGCTTTCCCAGCAGATGCTTCTGCCATGGCTGTGTGGCAAAATGTGCTCTCGACTCACAAGGCCGACTCCTCGCAGGTGAATACTGGCTCAGTGCTGTCAGCTGGGATTTCTTCCTGCCAAAAGCCTCCAAGGATGCTATTCAGCACGGGGCTTCCAGAGTTTTGTTTTTTTGGGTTTTTTTTTTTTTTTTTTCCCTGAGGAATAGCTCCATATAAGCAGCCTGTGAAGGACAGTGAAGCACACTGATGAAGTTTGTACTGCTATGCTTTTCTGTCTGGTCCTCTGAGCATTTCGTGGTGGCCTCCTGAGGTCACTGGCACTGCTCTGCTGACTCTTACCTGGCATGCTGCTCCCTTGGCAGAGCTCAGTCTGAGGGAACAATATTTCTGTCTACCGAGGTGCTCAAGTCAACTGCTGGGTGCAATTGGATGACTGCAGTTGTCATTCCTTTTGAAACCATCAGGTGGTGATTTTTCTTGTACTCTTTTRTTTACTATTAAATGTGTTTCCAGGAGCACTGTGTGTCTTTTAAGGATACTGTCTGTGAGAGCCCCCAGGTTGTAAACTCACATGTCCTTTGTGCTTTGGTGTTTTAACACAAGGGGTACTTGGGCATGTTGAGAGTCTGTCTGGCCTCTGAAGCTGACCTGATGTCTGCTGATAATTTTCCAAAGCAGAAATTCCTAAATCCCACCCTGTTCTGCCAAAGGGAGCCACCARCCACAATGTTATCCCATTGCTTATTGCAGGATATCTGTTTTCAGCAAATAAAGTTTCTTGTGATGTTTTAGCATTGATTCAGACCSTGTGTCCCTGACAGGATCTTTTCCACATTTCCTATTCAGGTGYTAGCTGCAAAACATGTAACCAGTCAGAGGGGAGAAGACTGGATAAAGAATTCCTCGGCAACATTTATTTGACACATTCATCCTCTGTGATCAAAGGCCTTGTCCTTATCCTGTTGAACTTAATGCAAATTTTACTAATAACCTCAGGAGACCAGGATATTAGTCTCTCTGATTAGTGGACAAGATCATCATAACATTAGCTTTAGGAGAAATTAAATCCCTTCTGTGGATGGGGGGGRAAAGGCAGGTATTCCTCTTTGCATGATGCTTATTCTGTCAACTGGCAATAAATTGAGACAGAAGCTGGTGTCCTGTCAGCATGCTGTAGAAATTTCTCTCATCGTCATGTATTTAGCCCAGAGTTTTGAAAATGTCTCCTTGTAGATGGAGCTGAGCTAAGTTTACCTCCGTGGTTGCAGCTGTGCCTTTCTTGTCCCTGCAACCATTTGTGCTGCAGAACCTGGCACTGCACTTCCACTACTACTTTTTATTCTTTCCTAGGAGACTTGTTAGAGGGAGGGGTGTTGAGATAATTTCTCTGTCTTCCCCTGAAATTTTTATTTCTGGAGTGTGTCTCCAATGTACTTAGAGAAAAGGAATGAAATTCGGCARTATGACTGTGCTAGCAGAGCGAATGTTTTGCCGGTGGAGCTATTTCCTCTGTCATGTTAGCACTGAATTTGCTCTGGTATTCCTGAAAAGCCTTTAAACACTTCATTTCTTCTTTAGAGTGAGCCAAAATGGTCCCTTGTGTGAAAGCTCGCCTTGGGAAGACAGTGCTAAGCCTCTTATGAGAGCAAAGCTGTGCCTGTGTTTAGACTTATTCCATCACCCTCTGTGGCATTTGAGCTGATTCCACTCTTTATGCCTATCACTTTCTCATTTCCCTTGGCTAGGATCCCTCTTTCTTTCTGCTGGAATGTTTGGAGGGCAGGCAATTCCATGGCTGCCTGCAGATGAAACCAGATCAGCTTTCARCACTGAGTTGTGTAACAGCTGCCCACTGTCACTTCTGAGCCAGTTTTGGGACAGTGTCATCAGCTTTGTCAATCCATATGTCCCAGGGAGATTTTTACTGGATAAAYGCTTCAGCGCGTATTAACTGGATCAAATTCTTAAATGTACATCTGAGACACAAAATGTCAAATGGAACAGACAACTTTCATTAACCAAACAAAACYGTAATTCATTGTAATTCACAATTTCACTCTGCTTCTGAAAAGTAAGTCTCAGTGTTGCATTTGTATAAATTTAGCTTGGTTTAAACAAAAGCATGATCAATTCAGCTTGCTTCACTTGCCTGGTTTGTACTAGTTAAATTACTTACTAGCCTAATAGCCTAAATTCATCCATTGCCTTAATATTTCTTTAACTAACTCAATTCAAATAAGAAACCAGTCACATCTGGTGCAAAATTTGCTGAATGATAGAGAATTGTACTGCTCAGTAGCTCACGGTCTGACATTAACTCTAGGTCACTTCTCAATAGGCATCCACAACATGGCAGCTGCCTTCAGGGTGGCCAGAGGAATGAAGAAGATGAATGCTTATTTATTTTATTTTATTTTAAATAACTGTCTCAGGCTRTAAACAAATTAATAAGCACACCTTAGCCAGGTGTGTAGTATTCATAACTCTGTGTAAGGAGCTCTGTTGCTCTGATAAAGCCAATTGCTATATGTTGATTTGAGTTTTTCACTGATCAGACTTGTCTGCAAGAGGTTAACTCCTTGCAATTATCCCATATTTGAAAAGTGAGTTTGATCTATTTCCTTCCAGCACTGGATAGCTTTTATTAGGAAACGTCAACCCAGCATTCTGGATCCCTTTGAACAATGGATTTCACTATGGAAGTTTACATAGTATTTTTTTTCCAGAAATAACCTGGGTTTTTTTTTCTGGATAAATTCCAGCTCAAGTAATTACACTTTGCCTTCCCCAGTTCCCCCAAAGGTGCAATTAATTCAGGCACTCTTAGCATAAAACTGTTACACGCTGMTACTGTACATGGCTAAACAGCTGTTGTACTTCCCCCAATGACAAAAACACCTCAGGGGTGCGTGAGCTCATTCCCTCACATCAATCCCGTGTGCTGTGCCTGAAGGGTTCCAGTGCTCACAGTCCTCCAAGAAAAAGCTGGTTACACAAACATTTATTGTGGTCTTCCTAGACCTGATAATGTTAATCATCCTTCTTTGTCCTGCTGGTTGAATTCACTCCTGAATGTTGAGCTCCCACAGGTGGGGAGGGTCTCAGAGCAGGGGATGTGCCAGGTGCAAGGACAGGATGTATTTGCATGGCAGGTGTTGTTTTGAATGGATAAAAGGGCACTCCAGTGAGGAAATTGGTTACTTCCCAATTACTTAACAGACCTGTGACACCTGTGCTGGCTGATGTCTCTCTGTGGTGAAAGAAAAGTTTATAACCTCGGAGATCTAGTGGAGATGGAAAGCCCATAGATGCAGCAGAGCCTGTTCTGCTTTTCCTTTTGAACATGTTTTTACATCTGTTTTTCTGACCAGGTCTCAGTCTGATCATTGCAGCAAGAGCATGTTGCTTTGATGCCCACTCAGTCCTAGCTCTAATGATGTGGTGTGACTCCTGTGGTTTGTAAAATCAGCTCAGTGCTTGTCTGACTCTTGTCAGGCTGGAGCCAGCTGCCACATCTGTCTCAGAGCTGAACAGAGGCATTCCCAGGCCTTGTCCAGCTTCAGAAAGTTTGCCCCTGTGTTAAGCACCGTGGTAGTGAAGATGTTTCWATGCCAGGGTTGGAAGCAATGGCCTCTTGCTTCTGCAGTTCAAAGAGCTCAAAAGCAGCGTGAGGCACAAAGGAAAGCCCTGGCTGCACCATCTTCTCAGAGGGATCTCTGCACGGCTGGAGGARCAGCTAGCAGCAGGAGGGCTGCACTGAGAGAGGCTCTCCAAAAAAAAAACTTAGTAGGACAAGGTTTAGAAGGGGGAATTTCTCTACCATGTGCTTTGCTGTTTGACTTCCAGGAATCCTTTTGGACACGTTGTAGGATTTCTAGTTGTGCCAACTCCCAGCATATGCACCAAGTCTGCAAGATACAGTGGGGRCAAATTTTTTTGTGCAGCTGCTGTGGGATGGGATAACCCACACTTCTGTCTCATCTGTCCGTGTGGATGCATTCACCTTTCAGCCCACAAGGGGCTCAGTTCAGCATAGTTTGAGGGATGAAACTTCAGCTTCTGGGTCAGGCTGGCTTTGGCAGTAGCTCCGGAGGGAGGTTTTTCAGTGCCAGGTGTCGTGCATCAGTCAGTCTCTGATGTCCATCAAGGCTCCACTCAGTGCCAGTTTACAGCTTCCTTCCTGCACGGCTGTCAGGGGTGGCTGTCATCGCACCAACCCCCTCTTCCGACYGTGACATCGGCATCCTCTGACCATGACACCGAGCGCTGGGTGAAGGCATGTGCCTGCCTTTCCTGCGTGTGCCTCCAGAGCCAGCCAGCTCACATTTCACGTGAGCTCAGTCTGGGGGTGGACACATTCGGTACACATCCTTCCTGGGAAAAGGCTGTCGTAGCTGAAACATCGCTTCCTCCAAGCCTGTTGGCTTCCAAGGYGTGGAGTGGAGAGAGCAAGTTAAAGCACTAGGAAAACAGGCTTCATCTTACGTGTGTAATTGGGCAAATTGACATTCTCCAGAATGGGATGGGGAACAGAGCTGGAAGGGTAARAGTGAAAAAACTCAGGGGTTGAGATGAAGGGAGTGTAATAGAGAAAGTAAAAGTGTCACACACATAAGCAAAGCAAGGAATTAATTCATTGCTTCCCATGAGTAGACASGTGTCCAGCCATTTCACACGTAAGGGTGACCTTGGAAGACAAAAGCCATGACTCTGAACTTCCTCCCCTTCTTTCTTCCCCCAGATTTATATGCTGAGCATGACACCAKATAGTATGGGATATCCCGTGGGTCATTTGGGGTCASCTGTCCCAGCTGTGTCCCCTCCCAATTCCTTGTGCAGCCTCCTCACTGGTGGGGTAGGTGAGGAGCAGCAAAAGCCTTGGCTCAGCAGTAACAAAAACACTCCTGTGTTATCAACCCCATTCTCATCACAAATCCAAGACACGGCCCCATACAAGCCACTGAGAAGAAAAGGAATTCTACTCAAGCCAAAACCAACACACAGACCACCGTCTTCTCATTCTTACATGCCTGCATAAGTGATGACAAGGTTTTGAACATAACCTAAAGCCTTTTCAGAGGGGCTCTCCACAGATCAGAGTGCTGTCCGACCCTGGTGCCCCTGTGGGATATGCCCCTGGTTTGAGAGCTGTGCCTGCCAGCCCCCTCCCCACACAGCACCCACCCAGCCAGGAAGGGCCATAAGGAGCTGATGCTGCATCACCCAGGGAATGGCATCAGGCACAAAAGGAGGCTGGTGCCCRGAGGAATATCTGAGGGATTAGTTTTGCATTCTGGGCTTCCCACCCAGAGATAAGTTTGGTCTTTACCTTGTGCCAGATACGGAATCGCTGTGGGGGGCAGACACTGGAATCCATGTTTCCATTGATTGGAGGCTAGGGTGTGGCATATTGAATTATCATTTTGAGGATGATGATCTCCCGCCTCTGTGCAATAGCCACAGAGACCAGTGAAGATGTAGCTACCCTCCTCCTCTTCCCCAGCTTTCCCACTSTGTTGTCTCAGTTTGCTTCATCACCCTGTCCCCTTCTCCTTCCTCCTTAGTGTCTGCCTGACAGTGATCCATATGGCTTTAACAGAATATCATTAACCTGCAGCACTACAGAATGCTGGTGCTTTCTCAAAAACCTGCCACTTTCTATTTTTACRCTCTCTGAAGCACAGGCACCTCAGCCCAAGATGAGGGGCTGACCTGCTGCTGTGTACTGATCTTGGCTGCTGTATCCCTGCACAAGTTTCATTCTGCTGGTGCTTCAGGGATGTCTTGGATTCCAGGTTGTGTTTCTTCAGACTGTGACCCCACTCCAAATTTGAACAATATCACATCTAAAAGGGTAGAAGTAAACTTGCATTTTCAGTTTTCAGATATTCATTTGGAAATTAGGATGCCTTTGAAATATGACAAAGAGGATGTTGTTTTGCACTATTTCTATATTTCAAATTCCCTTCTTGTCTCACCCTCATCTATTTTTTTCTCCYGCTTTCACAAGTGCTTCAAGAAATGAGCTAACTTGCCTTTACAACACAATGAATGTGATGTGGCACATCACAAGTGTTCTTGTGCTCTGCTTCCACCATGTTCTCTCCTTGACTTGTTCAGGTGGCTTTTTGAGCAAGAGTATGATAACAGTTTGTATCATATGAAAAAACAAGGACTCAGTTTTTGTCTCACCAATTCTAGGTTATATTTTCCTTATTTAGTTGCTGGATAAGCAAATATTTGCTGCACTTATTTCATGTGGTGGCTTTCTGCTCAATGATTTATGATCTTTATGATGCTTTCTGCTCAATGATCTTTATGTAGTACTATGCTATGTAAATTTGGAATCAGGGGGTGTAGATTTTTACATTTCAGGCTGATTGCAAACCTTCTCAGCATTTAGCAGCCATTTTGCTGGCAGCAGTTTAATCACATGTCCATGAATGCATTTGCAAACTGCCTTTTTGGGGATGTCAAAGTAAGTTATTTTACCTCAGAATAAAAAAAAAAGAAAGAAAACTGTGGAATCCAGCTGGTGACTTCCCAAATCAGGAGGTTTCTTCTTAAAAGGCTTCTCAGACATCTGAAGCTCAAAGCATGTAGACTGGACTGTTGTGACTTAAATCCTTTGGGCATTTTGCAGCAGTTTTTAACTCTCAAACTCCAAAGCAGAGGAACATAAGGCATAGTACCAGATTTGGACATTTTATATATTCTCTAGTGAAAGTTGCTTATATAATTTAAACGTGCAGTTCATGCCTTGCAGCCTCAGCCTGACTCTGAGAACTTGCCATGGTTACAGAACATGCTGGCTCCCAAAACCAGGCTGTTCCATATTGGCTGTTTAGATGTCTAAAGTACATTTAATTAAAAAAAATTAAAAACTAAATGGGCAGATGGCTGCTTACCTGGAATTCCTCCGTGCTTAGAGAGGAGAGATGCAGTTTGAGTGGGACCAATAATTTATTGCAATTTATTTCTTTCATGACCTGGCCATTTATAGGCTGGTACAAAAAGGGCATATCCTTTTTCTTTCTTCAGCTGCAACATAATGATGTGGCATACAACAAAAACAGCATTTCCACCACATACAAGGAGCAGAGGAGAAAGCCCCAGAAACCTTTCTGTGCACAGGGCTCAGCTGTCATGGAAGAAAGACAGGATGTGAATTACCTTTGTTATTCTCTCCCTTACGATCTCTGCTCGATCTGGCATGTCCTCTTTATAAGAAGCTGCTGTTCCAGTAGGACTTCAAACCCTGTTCACAAATGTTGGTTGTTTKTTTCCAAGACATAAGGACAAAATTACGTAAGGACTTAATTTTGAGGTAACTGGCTAYGGCTTCTAGCAAAGCCATTGTGACCTTTGCACTTCCGTAAAAATTTCCCAGCAAACCTTTCAGTGCAGGATTCTGCTATTGCCTCGTGGCAATAGAATGTCAGTTCCTGCATTCCCTGGGTTGGAAGGCTTTTTCTGACTCCATCCCACCAGGAAAAGCATAGGTTGTCTTCGTAGTGTTCACACCTGCCACGCATCTCTCATTCCAATGTTTCCTGTTTCCACATTCAGGGCTGTGAGCTCTGARCACACTGCAATGAGGGATCAGGAGCTGCCCAGGATCACAAAGCAGCACGGTTGTAAATTCTGAAATGCCTRCCAAAGGGTATCACAGGGATTCTTGTAAGTACTGTTGTGCTACCATCCCTCTCTGAYGAGGATGGAGTCACTGCTGGTTTTGTTGCTCTTCTTTTGAGGCATTAGGTATTGTTGTTCTGTGGACAGGCTGGAAGTTGAGATATTGTGACCTAAGAGGAAAAAATGCATTAAATCCTTGGAAGCTTAAAAGTTCTGTATGTGTGGTTTCACCTGTTAGTGGGTGTGGAAGATTTTCACTACTTACTTGCCTATTTGTGAAAGCATGTGATATCATTTCTTCCCTTTGTCAGGATTTGCTATTTTTTCTGCTCACCTTCCTGCTTTTGTACATGGCTGCTGCTCCTGATGCATCTTATACAACCTCTGCTGCCCCTGCTGTCTTACAGTTCAAAACTGCCTTCAGTCTTGAGCAGAGCCAAAAGCAAAGCATATCCTGGCCACAGAGCAATATTGCCTCATGGACCATCCTTGAAATAACAACCTTGGTTTCTCACTTTGCTTAACAGCTTCTGTTTCAGGCCCTTTTGACCCAGTTTTTACATAGCTTGGGAACTCACTGCCTGCTTTACTTGGTGTCTGCAATATGGCTCACTCTGTTCACTCATTTCCACTTGACCTTTCCAGTCTAACTTGCTTCTTTGCCAKCAGCCAACCAAAGGTCAGACGTTGAATACGTTTAAGGCAACCAACGTGGGCACTATTTAAGGTTTCAAATGTGGGCACTATTTGGCCATGGATGTGCATCCCTGCAGAAGTGTGAGGAATGACAGGARGATGTACAGCTTGCTGGTAGAAGGCAGTTGATTTCAGAGCTTGAAGGCTTTGCATAGGAGAGCCTGTGCCAGGGAATATTAAATATTATTCTATGTCCAGAAATAAAAATGCAGACCATGCTGAATTTTTTTGTATCTTCCTTTCCAGTCATTACCCAGAGAACTCCTCAAGAGCACCATGCAATTTTGCAAACATTCAATCCCTTTGGTAAGTGACTGCATAATGTACATACTTTGTCTTTTTGATWATGATGATGGTTTAGACTGTATACATTGTCGCATGTCCAGGAGACAGAGTCTATGTTTTTGCTTAGACAATAAAAACTAATTTTCTTTTTAAAATAAAGTTTTGTTTTAACCTTTTCCCCTTGGAATATTATTATTTTAAAAGTAAATAGCTCACTCGATTGTGAGAACTGGGTGTCTTACAGGAGCAGTAGTGGAAATTAAAGCTTGATTTTCCAAGTTGCTCACTCAATTCCCATTCACATGTTAGTGAGCAATACTGTCATCTGACAGCTGCAGCTCACATCAAGATGAGATTGTTGCCTAAAACCAGTCTTTGAGACTGACAGGCAACTAAAGGAAAGAAAAAAAAATCCCCTCTAACCTCTACTGCAAGTTGGGACGCTGTAGGCACCCTTGGCTAGGAGCCAAGGGCAGAGATGGGAAATGCACGCACAGCATCTGCTTGGAAAAACTCCTTATCTCAGTGAGTAAACTCAGCCCATCCTTCACAGGTCAGGATGTGACTCATGCTCCAAGGTGCTTTGCAGCAGGGATGACCTGACTAGCCAAATGGTGATCTTAAAATGTGGAGAATACCAGGYACTTTCTGTGAGCTGAGAGGTGTGTAGCTGTTGGGTCCGTTTTCTATAGGGAAAAAACTCACATTGAATGAAGTCTGTAATTTCAACAAAAATACATGCAAATACCTTGGCACTCCTGAAAGTCCTCATGCCTTCCATGTGTAACACATTTCAAGGTATTGCAGGAATGAGGAAACAAAATTTGAACTCTCAGATCAATCAGCTTCCATGTTTTCAGTGGCAATTCTAAGATTTGGAGATAGACATGGTGCCATTAAAAGACCATGTGAGCTTGTCTTTAGAGCTTAACTTTGAGCTTGCCTGTCATCAGAATATTGCCAATTTTATACCTCGATTTCAAGTTACTAAAATGCTGCATATGCCTGCTAAGAGATAATAAGGTTGGAATGACTGGACAGGGCAACACAGAGAAAATATTCAGAAATGCCTGAATTCCAGGAAACAGAAACTCCTCTGTGAAAATGTCTTTTCAATCAATTGTAATTACAGCTGTCCACTGATAACCTCAGGGCCAGGATGAGACATTAGATTAATGCCATCAGGTGTGCTGGACTTCACAGCCAGACTGATTTAATGAGTTGCCTCAAAAGGTGTTATAAAGGATGTGAGTTAATCTCACTGCGTGACTGGATCTCATTGTTCAAAATCAAGTTGCCTAGTCTGGCAGACAGTGCAGCCTGGAACATCAGCAAGCAAGGCTAAGCCATTGGAAAACATATTTTCTAAAGACAGAGGTGTGGTTATACCTGCTGCTTAAACACTTTTTTATTAATTCTTTAATTCATGAGGATGCTAGGGATGCTGCCCAGTGTTCACGACAAACAAAATCAAAGTTTGTTACAGTATTGATCTTCTCTGGGTGAAAAAATAGAGAAGAAAACCCTACCTCACATGAAGTTTGCCCATTTCCTCACTCCATTTCCTCACACATTTTATTTAGATACATAATTCATATGCCAGATTTCCCTTATGAATGGTTAGTGGCAAATACAGAGAAATRTCAGAGAAGCACTCCTGACATTTCCTTCTTATGTTAGCTCTGTCCTGACACAGGAAAAACCAAAATGGCAGTACTTGCATGCACTGAAGAATTTGGGATTGGAGGGATCCAAAGTCAGTGTTGGAAAAGAGAGATGTGAGATGAGACTTAAAAGGTAACACTATCCTTTTTTGTTCAACTTACAGTCCCACTGTAGCATCYGCAGGCTCTGATGAAAAGGGGAAAAGGAAGGGTGTTGATTTTTGGACTATCACTTGAGACTCTGTCTAGGAAATGGAAAATATTTCATGAAATATACCTGTGTAAGTAGTTGGAATGCATTGGATTATGTTGGGCTTTGTTAGTGGTAAAAAATACCTTCTTSATTCTTTGTTACCTTTTCTCATTACAAGTGATTTGGAACTTTTTCACTGAAGTTCACCAGATAATTCTGAAACATTTGGACAGCTTTATAGCAAGTTGCTATTTTCAAGGTCAGTAGGAGGATATAAAGTATGTGACTGATGCATTACTCTTACAATGAGGCACCAGAAACAAGTCAAGAAGGCCAGTTGGAGAGATAAATTCCTCATTATATTTCAGATGTCAAATGTTTTTCTGAAAATCAAAAGACATTATACATGAACAGTAAAAATGTCTCACCCCATGCRCAGGTTGTATTCCATGTTGTTCTTTTCCTCTCCATTCTATTTAACGAAAGCCACTGGTTTAAGGTTAATTGGATTAGTTTTGCACATTTTGGAAACCATGGAAAGACAAAGAGCAGCAAACCGATGAGATGCTCAGGACAATCCCACTGGCTTTAAGGATGCATCATCCCTGTGGCATCCCTCTGCCATATGATCCTTAGGAAAAATCCATTAATTCATATAACTTTTTGATAAAAGCTTTTGCTTCAGCAGACAAGACCTCTGCAAMTGAGTCTGTGCAAGGAGAAGTCCGTGATTTTTGCCTGTCACAAACAGCTTTTGGATTTGCAGGCTGGGTATTTTCAGAGAGAAAAAGTGCAAATAATTTCCCAAATCCAGGCAGTGGTCATACATATTTTCCCAACACTGCTTAAGCTGAAATCCCTGATGTACTTTGGAGTTAGTGTTGCTCTAGTGTAGGAACACCCATTACAGTTCTTACCCTTAGATATTTGTACTCTCATGCTGGCAATAAGTACAATGGTGATTTATGCCTGATTCACTTTTTTAAGGGACTCAGAAGAAATTTGAGAACAAAGCRTTGAGTAGACTCAGCTGGCCCTTGGGTGAAAACCCAGATATTGAATCTTTCAGCAAAAATTAGATGGCCTGGGATGTGGTAGAAAACCAAGTTGGTTAATTTAAGCTAGGTATCTAGTTTTTGGGCAGACCCAACATCTGTCTAGGTTCTCATATATTGGGCTAATCAGTTTAATATCAGAGTAATTCAATTTATACATGCAGGCATGAGAGGCAAATGAAGACTATAAAAKAAATACAGATTTGTAAATATGGAGTATAAAATAGGTGTTATCGCCTGGCTTTTAACTGTGTGTTAGCTCTTCTGTGCTACATGAAAGCCTCATTTGAGGCTTTTAACAGCATTAAAATACAACATTTTACTCTACAACAGTGTAGAGTAAGAGCCTGCTGCCTCTTTTTTACTTGCACTTCCTAACACTTACTTTACTATTTTCAAAGGAATATTGTATGAACTTAGCAAAAAACTGACTTAAATTTGAGTTTTTAATTCTAAATTTGTTGTGCTTAAAGTTATTATAAATGTGGCAAAGGAAGAAACAGGCTTTCTTCTACTTTTTTTTTCAAAGGCATGACTTTGCATCTGCTGAGCTGATTGTGTCAGGAAAGTGAGTCAAACTTCAGCTGGTGGATATGGCCTCTTTTTCTCAGKGGCAAGTGGTTTCAAAAGTCTCTACTTTGCATTTTGTCCCCTGGCAGGGATGGGGGTGTGTGCCTGATTTAATTTTGACAGTTTTCTATAGTCACATGCATACCATCAACCCTTTTTAAAAAATTTCTTTTATTTGGGCTTTTCACACAACATAGCAGGGAAAGAAGCATTTCTTTTAATGAAAAATATGATTGTGAATATGTAAATGATCAGCAGGCTGCAGGCACAGCTTACTGTCTTCTAAAACTAATAGAAACTCAGTTCTATGTGGCATCTGACWTTGCACATTTAATTCAGCGCTGAAGTTTTATACAGATTTCTGAAACATCACTTACAATTTTATCATCTGACTYAAATAGCAAAATCAACATAGGTGAGTTATGCTTGACCCTGAGGAAGCAATAAAAGAATATATGCTTATTAATAAGAATCCTACTGAGCTATTTTTACAATTCCTTCCAAAACTAGAACTATGTACTCTTCAAATGAGCTCTTTTCCCAGAAGCTGTTTAGAACTGTGGCTCAGAAAGATAAATTGGCCAACAACAGATTGAAGCATGAGCGAAGTAGTTTTGAGATGTAGTTATGTTTCTTTCTTCCTCATGGGTAAAGGCCTCCTAATTAAGAAAAATTGACAGTGGTATTGACTTACTCATAGATTATCTGTGGGTGAATCTTGCACAGAAAACACAACCAGGAGTTTATTCTAGTCTACTGAGACTTGTCTTAAGAAATTGAGGTTTTCTGAGCATTTTGTATTTCAAGAAAATTGGAAAATTATTATCCATTCAAATGTAAAGTTAGGGATCTGAGATACAAACACTTCATAAAGCATATTAAATTACATATTTAAACATAGGCTTTATCTTAATACATAATAATATATCCCATTATATCTGGGATAGTATTGAAATAGTTGTTTATGAATTTTTATRTCTGTCCTGCTATTTATAGTAAAACATTTCTTTTTATCCAAAACCAAAATTCGTTATGCAGTTGGTTTGTTCTTCTTGTTGTTTGGTTTTGCTCTGGATTTTTTTTGCTGGAAGTCAAAATTAATGGACCATTCAGAAAGAAACATCTCTGTGAGGAAAAATGCAAACCAATTATCTATGAGTGGCTGATGTCTCCATGTGGTCACTTGTGCTGGACAGTCTAAGGGGGATGGAAAAATAYCTCTCTCTGCTGACCTGCTTCATCTTGAGAAGGCCAGTTTGCCATTGCTATCCCAGTGGAGCTATCCTACCCTTCAGACCAGGGTTGTCCACTGTCCATCTTGCTCAGATTTTTAAATATCAGACTCATTGTCTTTCAATATGGGATAGTGCACTGTGGCACCACAGGTTTTATCTTCTGTTCATCTCTACATTGCTCTACTATAATCCATTTGTAGCCCACACTTCCTCTCACAGCTGTGGCTTTGGTGGTGTTTCAGTACAGTTTCAGAAGTGTTTAAYAGAAATTATATGTTTGCTGTGTTTATAAAGGTTCTTTAAAACCCTGTCTGGCTTGGGAGATGCTCTGTCATCACAAGAGGACTGTGGTCAGTCGCTAGCTCTCACTCTGCCTGTGAGCACAGACAACTTTTGTAGCAGCTCATMTCCTGAGCTTCTGCTCAGGGAAACAGGCACAGCTCTATTTCATTTCACTTGTTCTTTTGGCAGCAGTTCTACRTAAGGCTGTAAACTCCATGGGGTGTATGCTAGCTGTTGCACCCCCAAAAAATTTGGCTGTCTCAGTATTACATTTACACAGGGCTCTAACAAAAGTTCTGATACATCTTGTCGAAACCTGAGATCAAGCCCAGTGAACTGCAGTTATTTGAGGAGGAGTTTGTTGCTGACATCTTTGTCACTAGACCAAATCCCTCCATTCTTTACTGAGGCAAAACACTTCTGGTTGCAGTAAATAAGATCTGTAGGCTGTAGCTTGATGTTGCATAGCCTTAAGCCAGGCATATTAGCTTAATTGACTACCTTTTGGTGTATTTTGAATAGACARCTCCTAATAGGTGCCATCTATCAGCCCAGAAAGGGCTGAAATGGACTGAAAAAGGACTGAAATGTTAACATTACCTAGTTTAGTTCTTTTGAGGTGAAACACTCAAATGGCTTCTCTCTGTGGAGAAGAGAGCCCCTCTTTACCAAGACAGGGGTTGTTGATATGCAGTCATGGACTTTCTTCTTCTCATCAGTGATGAGATGATAATGAGTGAATACATTCAGCTACAAAAACGTAGTCCACAAGCCTTTGGAAAGCAAATTATGTAAAAATCCATGGAAGAAGATTAGCTCCATGGAAAGATCAGCTGAACTCTGCATGCTGCCAAGACCTTGGCATCCACTTTTGTGCATTATTTTGTACATTAGAATATGAGCCCTTCTTGGAGAGATACAGTACTTGGGTAAATATTATCCCTGTACTCTGATCCTGCAAACAGGGTATAGTTTGTGAATTTAGAGTTTAGAAGGTACCACACAGTGACAGAGAAATAATGATTAATAAATATGAACCTTGCATGAATCTGGYGCTCATTTCGAGCTAAAACGGAATTAATTTGCCTTATGTCCCGAACATGGAAGTTCAGCGCATGCTTTTGTATGTAAATAGTCACCTTGAAATCATTGGAAACAATAATCATGATTGTGGGAAGCTTCAGGTCTGCCATTGATCTGGAGCCAACTGCAGATGTTTACACAGACAGAGCATGATTTTTAAAATTGCATGCCTTTATTTACTTTGATGGGATTATTTGTCCCAAGTCASGTGAATAGTTTGCATGGATTTGAGATTTAATATTCTAAAGAAAGTCTCTTTTTCAATTCCTTCCCCTTTTCCTGTGCTACAAATTTCTTCTTCTTGCAAAATATATTGTCCGCCCACAGTTACATCTGAAAAATGACAACAGAGAACACGGAGTGTGTTTTCCTATGTTTGAGAGACTTTGTAGCAATGTAGAGTGACAGCAGGATGATTGCAGCTGATGAAAAAAGATATGATTATCAAGCTGCATAGCCAGCAAATTATTTCACTTGTTCAGGTTTAAATTTTTTTTTCCTTTTGTGCTCTAATGCTGGAACTGAGCTTTTGGTTCACAATAAAAACCAACATATAATCTGATTTACAATTCATATTTTTAGTAATTTTTTACTACTTTTCTACTTGAATCAGCACAAGGACAGAGACAAAATACCATTTATATAATTTTCAAGGAGGACTAGGAAAAGAACTCTACCAAAAAATATTTTGTTGAATAAAAATATGTTGTCTCACTGACTGTAATCAGTAACACACAGTGTGAACGAAGTAAATACTGTCTTTATCTCCTGGTCACGTTGTGCTCTTAGCTGTCGCAATTATTTCAAAATGAATGGAAGAAAATGCCTTCTCCTTTTCCCTAGAGTGACTGTTGTGCTTCTGTTCTTACAGAAGGAACTAAAGGAACTTACTGTCTATGTTTTTCCATCTCACCAGAAATCACTGTTAGAGTAATCTTGAATAGCCACACAGCTGTACCCAGTTAAAAGATTGTTATGACATTATTATCATTAGAAATAGCTGCAGCAACAACATGCCAAATGAACCATTAAAAGCAAGTCAGACTCACTGAACCACAGTAAAATTGATTAAYGGCTGCTTGGGGCAACATATGGTCTTTGAAGGTCTTTATCTTTTTAACCATTTGTCTCTTACAGTGTCTGTGGCAGAACCCTCCACCTCTCTTAYTTGAATGTAAAGAGCCATTTCAAAAACTGTAACTTCCTCTTAAGTGACAAGATCATTTATTGGTGTTTCACTGTTCAACTGGACCATCTATTGACATGCAGAAATTTGAATTAAAGGGAGAAAATCCCTTTTACTGTTAGGGAAAATGGTACTTTCTTTCTGCTTYGGGAATTACACTTTAATCTTTCCTGTTGTTTTGCTCTATGTCCGGAGCATCTCTTTTGTGGTTGTTGTTTTTGAGACAGAAGTTTCAGAGACGCTAAACCATTTTTTCCTCAGACGGCAAAAAGGGGAGGTCGAAACGCGATTCCGGTGAGCGGAGTAGGCACTCTCAGAGCCCGCTGTGCGAATCCTGCGCGGCAGCTTGCCTGTGCCTCGGAGCACGGGCCAACACTGCCGTCTAGCTAAAAAAAAGGCTGTGTGCACTTGGGCTGCTCGGCTGCTTGCCTTCCTGGCTCAGCACAGCTTTGTCGAGCCTCTGTCGGCGAGCCAAGGTCCTGCAGTATTGATTTCTGTTCGCAAACACACAATGAAGTGGTCGCAGCACCACAGGAGGAGTGGAAGACAGCCGCAGCAAACATCAGAGGAGATCTGAAGTGGCAATGCATTAAAACTCGTCTGTTAGTGCAGATAGGGAASTGAAACCCATTTGTTGCAACTCTTACAAGATATCTGGCAGCACAACAAGGCAGTAAAAGCAGCTTCAGGTCTGGACAATGCAATTGCAATGTCGCTGAACAGGGTCTCCTGACATATCCCCCCGACTTGTCCTCCGGGCTCAGGGCTGAGTCCTGCTTTCCCTTGTGTCTCTCTCTCCCTTATACTTCTCTGTCTCATACCATGAATACATCTTTTTTTATTCTTTCACCACAGAAATTGCAGCTTTTGYTTCGTGTCTGTGGGAGCTTCTTGTTGTCTGAACTACTGTATTTAGTTTTTATATGCACTYTAAATCTGGTCATCTTGGGATTTTAAAAGATTGTATAGATTCCATTTACCATGAGCCTGCATTTGTTTACCAAAATCTGTATTTGTAAACCCTTTAGGTTACGGGTGATATTGCATAAATAACAGAGAGGATAATTATTTTTAAGGAGGGAGAAGGCTTTAAAACAGCTGTAGTTTGAAACTGCAGTTCCTCCCTTTTCAAACAGTGTGTAATGCAAGAATGAAGCAATTATGTTTGCGGTTTCTTGGTGGTGGAACTTGTGAGAAGTTGATTATCATTGTATATTAAAGTRATTTTAAACTGAATTTAGCCCAGAGTGGCCTAAAGATTTTGTTTCTTGTTTTTGTTTGTTTTCAATAACTTTTGTTAAGTAACTCAGCTACAACATTAGTCATAGAATAATTAAGGTTGGAAAAGCCTTCAAGATCATCAAGTGCAATGCTTTGATTAATCATCATGCTGCCATTTAGACCATAACACTAATTACCACATCCAATCATTTCTTTAACACTTCCAGGGATGGTGACTCCRCCACTCCCCTGAGCAGCCTCTTCCAATGCCTTATCATYCTTTCAGTGAAGATATCCATCCTGATGTCCCACAGCTTGGGGCTACATCATCTCCTCCTGTCAGTGGCAGCCTGGGAAAACAAACTRACCACCACTTTACTACAGCCTCATTTCAGGTAGTTGTAGAGAGTGATTAGGTCTCCCCTGAGACTCCTTTTCTTCAGGCTAAAAATCCCAGCTCCCTCAGCCGCTCCTAAGGAAGTTGCTCCATACACCCTTCTCCAGCACTGTTGTGCTTCTCTGGACACGCTCCAGCACCTCAGGGTATTTCTTGTAGTGAGGAGCCCAGAACTGGACACAGGACTTGAGGTGTGGACTCACCAAGTACATGTCACTGCCCTTGTCCTGCTGGCCACACTGTTGCTGATACAAACCAGGATGCYATTGGCCCTCTTGGCCACCTAGGCACACTCTTGGCTCATGTTCAGCTGCTGTCGACCAGCACTCCCAGATTCTTTCCACCTGGGCAGCTTTCCAGCCACTCCTTCCCCAGCCTGCAGCTCTGCACAGGGCTGTTGTGACCCAAGTGCAGGACCTGGCACTCGGCCTTGTTTAACCTCACACAGCTGGCCTCAGCCCATCAATCCATCCTGTYCAGATCCCTCTGCAGAGCCTTCCTGCCCTCCAGCAGATCAACTTGGTGTCATTTGCAAAGTGACTGAGGATGCACTTGATCCCCTCATTCAGACCATCAATAAAGATGATAAATAGGACTGGGCCCAACAGTGATCTCTGGGGAACACCGCAGGTGAGCAGTCCCAGCTGGATGCAGCACCATTCACCAGCACTCTCCCAGTTCTCTATCCACTGAAGGGTGCACCTTCAAGCTCTGGACTRCCAGCTCTTCTGTGAGGATGCTGTGGAAGACAGTGTCAAAGGCTTTGCTGAAGTCCAGGCAGACAACATCCACAGGCTTTCCYTCATCCTCTAGGTGGTCACCTGGTCATAGAAAGAGACCAGGCTGATCAAGCAAGGCCTGCCTTTCTTAAAGCCATGCTGGCTGGGTCCAATCCCCTGCTTGTCCTGTATATGCCATGGGAACACTCTTGAGAAAATCTGTTCCATAACTCTCACTGGCACCAGGGTTAGCTATCTTTACATATTCTTATCAACCTTATAATTAACATGTATCCATGGGTACTGCTCCATGTTAATGAGATAAGGTTGTATTTGAAGGAGAATCTTTTGTCTCTATTGAAGCAGCTTTCAGTGTGGCTGCGTACCCGGGTGAATCAACTAATCATTTCATTAAACAAAAGTCCCCTTAGCTATGCTAATCAAAAGCATGCTGACCACAATTTTTCCAAACAAACCCCCTGAAACCTAAACAAAMCACTTCAAGATTAATAAACCAGTCTTGTTCTGATATATAAGCCATGTTTTATTAAAAGGGATTAAAAAGAAAAAAAGATCTGAGGGAGATTTCATCAGCATTATGCATATATTCATTTAGCTTTCTCTGGTGATGTCAACTGAATGGTAAATGGTACATTTGCTGTACCATTTTGAATGTGACAGGAAACACAGGCTTTCTGCTCTGAACTGCACCTTCATGGGTGAGAAGATGGTGGATGCTGAACACTGAGTCAAAGCCCTTCTCATGAAATCCCAGAAGCAGGCTGAGGTTTCTATGGGCTTCTTGACTTCTATGAGCAAGCACCTAAGAAGGAGCTGAACAGAGAGTTTGAAAGGGAAGGGGAGGTGGGTAACCATCACATCGTTGTAAGTGCAACGTAACATTGTAAGTGAGCAGCTTCATAGACAGCTTCTTCAGAGATAAGCAGATCAATGCATTAAGAGACAACTGGCTTTAAGACTTCATAGRTGTGGTATAAGCCCAGCAGGCAAGTAAACACCACACAGCTGCTTGTTCACTACCCCCCTCCAGCAGGAATGGGGAGAGAATCAGAAAAGTGGAAGTGAAAAACCTTATGGGCTGCTATAACAATAGCTTAATAAAGCAAAAGACACACACACAAGCAAAACAAAACAAAGAATTCCTTCAGCATTTCCTATAGGCAGRCAGGTGGTCAGCTATCTCCAGGAATGCACGGTTCCATCATACATAACAGTGACTTTAGGAGACAAATAACATCCCCTTGCYTCCTCCTTTTTCACTCAGCTTTATATGTTAAGCATGATGCTAACAGCATGTTAGATATCCCTTGAGTCTGCTGATCCCAGCTGTCCTGGCAGTGTCCCATCTTCTCTCAACTCCTTGTGCACCCCAGCCTCCTCTCTGGTAGTGTGGGTGAAGAGCAATAAAGGCCTTGGCTCTGTGGAAGCCCTTTTCAGCAGTAACAAACTGCTTTATGTTACCAGCACTGTTTTCAGTGCAAATCCAAAACACAGTCCCATACTAGTCACTGTGAACAAAATGACCCCAGCCAAACCCAGTACATCTTCTACTCCTTACTTCATACAATTCTTGTCATGCTGTAGTCCTACATGATTAAATAGGATCTCATCGACAATCCCCATCCCCTCTCCATCCTTTGATATAATACACAGGTAACATTCCCCTACCTRTGGACAACCCCTGCAAAAGCCCATCAAATGTCAGTATGTCCATGAATGTTAACTGAATTAATTTCAGGGCCCATGARTTTGTGCACAATCTGTTCTGCTGGTCACTCAGGACAGGAGAGGCTGGGAGGGATAGTGTGGTACTGTGGCCTACAGCCAGGTCAGGTCAAGTCACTGCTGCAWTTGCACTGCTTATTATAATGCTTGTCCTCCAGCGGTTCACGTGGTTCCTATTACAGTAATTCCTGTAAGTGAGTTAAATCAAATAATGGGTTACAACAATTTAAAGGCACATCCATTACAATCTCCCCAGGTCATTTTGTCCCAGCCTGGAGAGTTTAATATTGCAATGAACTCCTCTCCTTGCTTCTAGTCTGGCTAGCAACAAGGGGTTCCTGCTAGAGCAATTAAATGGTCCACCATGGGCTTCCATGGGATGCAGAGAGGCAGCCTGCCTGACCATGGCTTCACTGTGGGCTGCAGGGGAATCTCTGCTTCAGCACCTGGGCCACCTCCTGTCCCTCCTTTTTCTTCCTCCTCACATTCTTCCCCTGCATTGTGGATGCATSCACAGATCACAGTCCCTTTGACTGAAGTTCACACTGGAATTCCAGCCTGTCCAGTACAGCAGCAGTGGCAGCAGCAATGACCTGGCCACCTGCCAGTCCAGGCACATCGTGGCTATCAAAATGTTCCCAGGCACAGTAGAGTGAGGTGATAAGAAGCATAGCACCACAACAAACAGCCACCAACAAGCAATGGACTGTAATACACAGTCAGGCAAATGAGCCCCGTGACAAACAGTGGAGCCTGATAATTAATAATTAAACAGCCACAACAGCTGAAAATTTCACCTAGCACATTCCAATCTAGASTGTCATAATTTGAGTTTATTGAGCCTCATGTTGAGTCCAAAGTACTGTTGTGGTTTAACCCCAGCCAGACTAAGCACCTCATAACTACTCACTCACTCCCCTGAGGTGGGATGGGGAAGAGAATTGGAAAGGTAAAAGTGAAAAAACTCATGGATTGAGATAAAGACAGTCTAATAAGGAAAATAAAAATCACACACACAAGCAAAGCAAAACAAGGAWTTCATCATTTGCTTCCCATGGGCAAGCATGCATTCACCATCTCCAGGTGAGCAGGGCCCTGTCATGTGTAAGGATGATTTGGGAAGGCAAATGCCATGMCTCTGAACTTCCTCCCCTTCCTTCTTCTTCCCCCAGATTTATATGTTGAGCATGACACCACACACTATTGGCTATCCCATGGTGGTGAGGGTGAGGAGCAGCAAAGGCCTTGGTTCTGCAGAAACAAAAATATCCCAATGATATCAACCCTGTTTTTAGCACAAATTCAAATCACAGCCCTAGACCATGAAGAAAATTAGCTCTGCCCCAGACAAAACTAGCACCTTCCTACCAGATTAGAAGGAAGCATTTTCTAAATCTCTATATGACCTTTAGTACCACTTCACTGTTACAGGGGAGGTAAAAGTGGCTTCTTACTTCTGCCGTCGTCCTGACATGACTTYGGGTCAGCATCAGGATGAGGAGCTGAAGATGTTTCTAGGACCCTTGACATTTACTCTAGCATTGAGCAGTGACAGAAGTACAGGATACAGAGAATAGTCAAGACAGGGTAAAGAAGAAAAAGCTCTTGAGGCTCTCAGTTCTTTTAATATTTGCAGAAACATCACACATGTTTCTCAGTTAGCTAAGGGCTATGTCATAAAAAAGGAAGGTCTCCTCCTGTCTCCTTGCTGTCACTGTACAAGATCCTTGTCATTAGCAGGGGCATTATTCAGTGTTTCATCTCTCTTGAGCTGTCAATCTCTGCCTTGGAATTCAGGAACAAGAGAAAATGGACAGATCTTAGTCGTCTGGAGACAGTTGCAGAGGCATTCCTGAGTACATACGCCAAGCAGCAGCTACGATGAAGGGAGAGAAATTCAGCTGCTGTTGCTGCTGCTGCTTCCCYGTAGTCCTGTATGGCTCTGACTGCAGGGCTGGCATGCCAGCTTGGAGGGGATGCCAGGCAGTGCCACCTCATGACAGCTYGGAAATAAAGCATCTCTATGTGATCACAAACAGTCTCTATCCAGAAAGAACAAAGCCAAAATGAGCAATTTTCGTTGAGYTGTCTGCAAAGTGACACTTGGAAGGTTTGCAGCAGAGCAGAGCAGGTCAAAATCCTCAACTGACCAATACCTGCCCATGTGCAGCCCCAGCTGCATGCCAGTGGTGGAAAGTGAAACAAAGGGCTTTTGAAAACAAGAGAAGAAGACTCAGCCTGAGGCAGACCAGTGGTCAGAGAGTATTTCTAACTCCTGCTCTTGGTGTCATGCTGCTGGAGATTCCCAGCTAACCAGAGAAAGGAGTGGAAAACTGCAAGCTTCAACAACAYAGAGAGGGCAACAGCACACTGAAGCTGAGCTCTTACGGCGCTGATGGTGAAGAACAACACAGCCAGTCAGCTTAGTCTGAGAGCCAAAATCAGTGGGGCAGAGAGCCTATCAGTACAGAAACCTTTGAAGAAGCACTGCTGGGGTCTATGACAATTTTTATGTGTTTGCAGCATGATGCAGCTAAGATGGAARATGCTAAACAAACTCGGGAATTGGACAGTCTGACCCTTCCACTGACCTCCTTTCCCAGCAGTGCAATTGCTGCTGTGCCTGATGGGGCATTGGGGRTACCACGGCACAACAGAAAGAGAGCTCCGGGGGTGTCACTGGTCAGGCTGTTCCTCAGCTCCAAGAGCTGAGGGATGAGGTGCTGCTAATCTGTATGGGCAATGGGAGAGGAGTCACAAGAATTTTGCTCTTCACAGCTGTGTAAAAAACCAGCACCTCAAAAGATCCATTTTACCTCCAGAATTGCTTTGTTTCAGCTCAGAAATTATAATCTCCCAGTGCCTGGAATACCTTCCAGGTATACCTTTATACTTCCACGACCCAGAGACAGACTATCTGAGTGGGCCCCACCTTGCCTAAGAGCTGACACGTGCACAATATTTAGGAAGTTGACAGAGCACGATTTGGGATACAAATTCCTCCTACCATGCCAGAATGGGAGTGGGTAAGGATCCTGATGCCAGCAAAGTATGCAGGTGACAGTGCAAATCTCARCTCCAGCTACTGGGGTAGGACTGGTACATGTGCCCCAGGTGCACCTACTGGGCAACTGAGGCGATTAAATGAGTCTTGGCACGCACATAYCCAGCAGGATTGCAGGTCACCACCTGCAGCCTGCTGCTGCTTGCTGTGGCGACAAGAGTGGCTGTAAATGCCCTGAACACCASGGAAAAGTATTGGTAGCAGGGACGTAACTCCTGAGCAAACTTCAAGGCGGGCTACCGGTGAGAAGCAGGCCTAGGTCCAGGCAGGGTATGAGCAACAGGACTATGCTGCTGCCCGGGGAGATCTGCAGGAGTGAGCGCCTGTTGGGAAGTGCCAGTGCATGCATTTGCTGAGCAGTAAGCTGGATCAGCTGATGCATAGGAATGAGTGAGATGGCTCAGGACACAGGACAGGGTTGTCACGCTGGGGATGTGAATCACGTGTGCTTTTGCCAATTTTCATCCATGCTGACCATGGGTAAGAACAGGGATAGGGCTAGCTATGCTCACGTTGTACAGGAGTAATACATGCAGGTACTGTGGCAGGCTGGGCCTCACCTGCACAGCCGGCCTTGTCTGCGTCCTTTGCACACCTGGCTCTGGCAGGTACGTGCTAATAAAAATCAGCAAGGAGAGATATTTTYCCCTTTCCTAGTAACAGTTTATGCTTTATCTACCTCTTCTTTCCTAAGCGCTATTTATGTTTTATTTGCCCGACAACACGGCTCTCCAGCCTTCAACGGATTCCTCTGCACCCCGGTACACCACGCCAAGCTCCCGGTGTTGGAGCCCTGTGTCAGGAGGCGGCTCTCCAGCAGCCGCAGGGCGCCCACCCGCGGCCGCAGATAACGCAGCCCCAGCRGCTCACCACAGCGTCAGCCACCACTGGCGGAACAAAGGGCGACGGCACCACCGGGACTGCCCTCGCRTTTATTCCCCAGAGCCCGACACGGCGCCCAGACGCTCCCCGGGCCGCGGCTCGGTACCGCCGCCCAACCCGCACACCAGGCGGCAGAASAAGCGTGGGCCCCGCCTGCCAGCGACGACATTCCGGCCCTGGCCCGGCCCCTCGCCAGCCTCCGCCCCGGAACAACGTAACTGCGCGGGGCGCGGATGTGACGGAGCCGGCGGCGCTGCGCTCCCGGCAGGGCCCGGCTCAGCTCCGCGCCCGGTGGGAGCCGTTCCCCTGGTAACGCCGATGGCGGACCCGTCCCGGCGCCTGGCGGAGGGTGCCCGCCGCCGCCGCCCGCCGGGGGAAGAGCGGCGGGAGCCTCCCGGTGCCGGGCGCTGCCGGACGCGCCACAGGCTGAAGGCGGCCGCGGCCCTGGCGCGCACGGGGAGCGAGGGCCCGGGAGCGGTGAGTGCGGGTTGGGGGCGGGCGGAGCGCCGGTCCCCTGGGGCGCTGGCTGGCGGCTCTCTGGGCGAGGGTGGCGGGGGGCCTGCGGCTCTGCAGCGGGCGGAGCGGCGGGGGCTGGGGCCCGCTCACCCCCCGCCTGTGTTGGAGCGCTTCTGCGAGCCCGGCCTGCCCCTCTGGCACCCGAGCGCTGCTGTTGCCGCACCCCCCGCATGGTGCCCGATATCCCGCCGGCAGGGAGGGCCTGCTGCCGGGCTGGCTGCAAAGCGTGGGCTAATGGCATTTGAAATAGCGTGGTGACTTATTTCCGCTGAATTGTAATGCCTTAGGATAACGCCAACGCCTAAAATAACTTTTAAGTGGATGGATTTTTTTGTTAACCGTGTTTCATATCTGTCAGGATTTCACTCCAGCCAGCTGCCAAGTACCAGTCAGCTGTTCGCACACCCCTCGACCAGTGAGATCAGGGAGAAAGACAGAAAGGTAAAAGCTGGAAAACTCATTGGTTGAGATAAAAACAGTTTAGCAGGGACACCAAAAGCCGTGCAAGCAAAGCAAAACAAGGAATTCATTTACCACATCMCATGGGCAGGCAGGTGTTCTGCCATCTCCAGGAGAGCAGGGTCCCAACATGTGTGACAGTGATTTGAGCAGACAAGCATCATCATTCCACATGTTCAACCTTTATCYCTTCTTCCCTCCACTTTATATACTGAGCATGATGTCAGATGGTATGGAATATCGCTTTGGTCAGTTGGGGTCAACTGTCCCAGCTGTGTCTCCTCCCAACCTCCCCTATAACCCCATCTTCCTCACCAGTGTGGCAGTATGAACAGCAGAAAAGCTTTGGCTCTCTAAGCCCTGCTCAGCAATTACAAAAATATCTCTTTGTTGTTAACCCTGYGTTCAGCACAAATTCAAAACTCACCCCCAGACTGGTTGAGGTGAGGAAAATTTACTACCTTTGTTAAAACCAGGATAACAACCTGACTAAGTAAAAGGCAGTGTCTACCTGAAGTTGCATGTAGGAATGACATCTGGTTGTTTCTGCTTCAGTCTTAAAAAAAATACCTATTTTGGCAGGAACACATCTCTGGAGATTGTCTAATTCAGCAAGCTGTGTGTGGTCCAGCATGAGTGCCCAGCAAAGAGGGGCAGTGTGCAGGAACAGAGCAGGTTCCAACAGAACTTGGAAGGTGATAAAATAGTTAAAGTGTGATTTCTTTTGGCTGGTTTGTCTTTAAGTACAGAACTAACTGTTCTCATACTTTTCATGCATCAATTCTAGGTTTTTTAAGCTGTGTTTTGGAGGATGCCATGTGAATCATAACCTTACTGACTGCATCAAATGAGTTATTAGAGAGTGGGGAGGAAGACAGGCTGCCTGTTACCTTCATCTATGCCAGCATGATTTGAGTGCKCTGTAAAACTTGCACTAGCACTGAAGAGCTAGATCTCATTGTGAAGAGATGCCAAACAAAGTAGTTAGGTCACGCTRCCTCTTTGTTCAGCATTCTCTCAGAATTAAAGCAACCTTAAAAGCAATTGTTGTGGGTTTCTGCATCTAGACTGAAAGATTTTTACCTCTCTGTGATGACAATGATCTTTTGTCTCTGCCTTTTCTAGAACATGACTTCAGATAAGGAGTTTGCAGAAGGCAGCAATTTTTCACCGAAAGCTGGCACCAGCAAGCTGCCCACAGATGCATCTCCTGACTCCAAATGCCCCATCTGCCTGGACAGATTTGACAATGTTGCATATCTAGATCGCTGCTTGCATAGGTTCTGCTTCCGCTGTGTCCAAGAATGGTCAAAAAACAAAGCAGAGTGCCCCCTCTGCAAGCAGCCCTTTTTTTCCATTTTCCATACAATTCGTGCTGAAGATGACTTTAAGGAGTACATACTCAGCCCTTTAGAAACCAGCTCTTTTGCCAGCCCTGACGGCCGGAGATTTCGTTACCGTACTACCTTAACAAGGGAACGCCGCACGCGCAGTTCGCCTTCCCGAAGGATGCTGTCCCCTCCAGATAATGGGATGTTGTTTGAAGGGTTGTCAAGTGAACCATCACGGCACAGACACAGAGAGATTCAGCAGATGATCAGGAGGCTGGCCTCAAGGAGAAAGGCTAGTGCAGAGGGCAGATCTCTGCGACAGATCCAGGAGGAGGACATGATCAACTTCCGCAGGGCTCTGTACCGCACTGGTGTGCGCATCCGCAGCATTCAGGATGGTGGCCGATACCGAGACATTTCGGCAGAGTTTTTCCGCCGTAATCCTGCGTGCCTTCACCGGTTGGTTCCTTGGTTGAAGAGAGARCTTACGGTACTGTTTGGTGCCCATGGGTCCTTGATCAATATTGTGCAACACATTATCATGAGTAATGTAACTAGATATGATCTGGAAAGTCAGGCCTTTGCTGGTGATTTAAAGCCATTTTTGCTGAATCGGACAGAGCACTTCCTGCATGAATTCATCAGTTTCGCTCGTTGTCCTTTTAACTTAGAAGCATATGATCAGCATGCCAATTATGACTGTCCTGCACCATCTTATGAAGAAGGAAGCCACTCAGACTCATCAATTATTACAATATCTCCAGATGTAGCATATTCTCAAGGGCCAGATAATAATTTGTCTGTGCCTGGTCTTGGTCAGGCTCCCTGGGATGATGAAACTCCAGGACCTTCCTATTCCATTTCAGAAGAGGTTCGGGCAACAATTGCTTCTCCTCTGGAGTCATTGGAAAGTTCTGATGAGGACTCTGCTACAGGGAGTCAAAGAACCAAACTACAGGCTCAGTTACAGGCTAATGCTGACTCAAATGACAGTGGCTCTTCCTCAGACAATTGTGTCATTGTTGGATATGTTAAGCCGTTAGCTGAGAGGACACCAGAAGTGGTTGAGCTGTCCTCTGACTCTGAGGAGTCCATCAAGGAAGAGAAAAGGGAAGATGTCAAGCAAGAGCGACCAGTCCAGTGTCACAGCTGGAGTGACAGTGAGCCAAGTAGGAGCTTCTCACCACATTCCCCAACATACAGGGAGGATATAGGAAGTTGTAGAAGCTATTTATCTCCTGCAGTTGAGAAGATGGAATCAAAAGAGGATGAGAGGAGCAAATGTAAAGGAAAGGATATGCCTCCACAGGACTTGAGTTGGAGCCCCTCTCCAGGGAGTGATACGGTATGCTCCCCTTGGAATCACAGATTGTCTAAGAAGGGAAAGTCCAGAAGCCCACAATCCTGTTCACGGGACAGTCGAGGTGGTCATGGCCATCGGTCTAGAAGRGAGCACCATAGCAAAAGCCAACCCAAAAGGAGACGATCGAGAAGCAGGGATAGTAGCAAACATAGAAGCAAAAGAAGCAGCAGAAGGTCAAGAGCTCATGACACCAGAGCTTCTCTGAAAAGCCAGAGGAGCTCTCTGAGTCGTGAGAGTACTCCATCCAGAGAAGTAAGCAGATCACGATCACGTAGCAAAGGCCACARTAAAAGGAGATCAAGAAGCAGAGACAGTGATCGCTATTATGTAAGAGACAGTTATCAAAGTAGACACCAGTGGGGCTCTGCTTTCTGTAGTCGAAAGGTGTTTGGAGACAGCTATGAATCCTCCAGCAGGAGGAGGACCCGGTCTAACACTCTTTACTCAAGGCAATCTGCTAGTCCAGAGTACAGGATACGATCATTTATTGAGAGAACAGATCTGCATAGCCAGAGGGGGCTCCATGAGAGACACTATTACTGTTATGAAAGATGCAGGTCAAGGAGTCGGTCAAGCAACAGATCCAGGACTCCTTCTGGAGGAACTGACAGAATGAAAAGTGAAAAGCCTGGTGGAAAAAGGAAGTACAAAACTCGCCACCTGGAGAATGCATTCATGGAGAGCACRAGTCTGGAAAGAGAAAATGACCCCAAGAAAACTTCCTCAAAGTTTGGTGACTGCTGCAAAAACGAAGATAGCCTGTCAGACAACCGAGCAAGCAGTGAGACAAAGCATAAGAAAAGGAAAAAGAAAATGAGGAGTCCTAGTGTGGAGATTGTCTACGAAGGAAAAGCAACAGACACAACAAGGCATCTTAAAAAGAAAAAGAAAAAGCATAAGAAGAAACACCGGAAACATCACACGAGTAACTCGGTACATTCTTCTCCTGTGGTGATTACAATTGATAGTGATAGTAGCAAGGAGCCAGAAAGTACTGAATGGGACAGCAGTATTACATGGACAGGCACAACTCAGATAAATGAGAGGGCAAATGAGTCTCCATCTTCTTTTCTGAGGAGGACAGGATGTGAGGAAACTGGAGGAGTAGACAAAAAGTATGGTATCCCTACCACAAAGGAAAGCTCAGATSGTGACATTAGAAATGCTGATGTCAAACTTCAAGAAACAGCAGCTGATCAGAGTGTAACCACAGCGAATACCAGCAGTAACACCTCTCACATGGAAACCGTWACCAGCTATATTCAGGAAGCACCAGCAGAGCCTTCCAGTCAACTGCCTTCCCCCAGGACTTCCTTCCTAGAGTGTCCAGAGAGAGAGCCATTGATACTAAGACTGCCAAAGAGACTTGTCAGCAGATCCTCGTGGTTTGATTTCCCAGAAGAAAAAATGTAGTAGGCTTTCCATGGAACACTTTTTAAAATTGTGAATTTAACTACTTGTTTTTTTCCTGTGAGAACTAAAACATCTGATAGGATTTCTGTCTTTTAAAAAGATGTCTAGGAAATATGTAAAACTTCTGAATGTGTATGCACTTTTAAGTCAAAGAGGGTAGAATATTGCTAGTATGTAATTCTGAAAGTTTGTTAGAAGACTGGAAGTCACAATTTCATAAAGCCATCCACACAGTATTTCAAAGTTTTGCATAAACCAAACAACAGAAAAGAAGCCCRAAACAAAACCCAGGGGATACATTTTATGGGGATTGCTCTTCTTGCACAAGGGAAAAATTGTTTAGTTCATAAAAAATCATTTGAGCTGAATTCCAGCATCATTTCAATCTCTTTTGTTTAAACTGGTCTCTGTTGAAAAGTAGTTAGTAATTTCTAAAGAGATCCTCAAAGGACTTTCAGTAATTTTAAGGTAAGCTATGTCAAAATCTAAATAAAGCAATAAGATCTGTTGTTTTTTTTTTGTAAAATATACTTGCATGTGTACTGTGTGTTTTGCAAATACTTTTAATTTTGAGTGTCTTACCTATCCAGACCACTGGATGTTTGTGCAGTCAAGAGTACACCAGGTGGTAAGGGTTGCCTGGAGATCATCTGGTACACACCTTCACTGGAAGCAAGGAACTTTGATCTGATCGCATAGGGTTTGTTCAGTTTTGAGTTGTCCCAAAAGCTGGATGACCCTGCTGTAATAMGTTTCTAACATAGGAGTATTCCCTTGGGAAACTTTTCAGATTTGTTGCTTTTGTTTCCCTTATTGGAGCTTGCTGTGCACTCTATAGCTGYGCAGCCTTCAAGGACTCTGTTTTCCTCTTCTTTATACCTTTCAGCTGCATCCTTGAAGACATCCGTCTTGTCTGTAAGCTTAGCAATAGAACACTTTCTCCTGACCTTGCAGTTATTCACCCAGCTCAGCACATCCTACATGTCCTCCTGCAGGTATGTGCAAGGCACAGGGCTCAGGCAGGGTTTTGTTTTCCAGGTTGGTCCTTTTCTGTGTGTGCAGCAGTAGCTCTGAGGATGAAGGAGGAAGATGCCTTCTGTCTCTCCTGCATTACCTCCATGAGTCTGATGGATTTTACCTTGGCTGATTGCCTGCCAGATACTCACCACCAAGCTGCTCTGTCACTTTCCTTTCTCCACTGGATGAGGGTAAAAATAAGATGGGAAAGCTGGGTTAAGATAGGACAAGGGAGAGTACTCAGGCTAGCCACATAGAGTCGGGGAGAAGTAATGGCTTCTATTGCCAATGAAAAATTTAGTAGGGGTATAAGAAACGAAGGTGAAACTAAATCCCATTTCCCCTCCCTTCTTTTCAACTTCATACTTTCATTGCAGGCTCTTTTATCTCCACCTCCTCAGCTGTGTGGAAGGATGAGGAATGGGGATTGTGGTCAGTCCATAACATTGCAAAATGCTCCTTCTTGCTGAGCCTTTCTACAAGTGTGCAATACTTCTGGAACAGATTGACCCAGTGCAGAAAACCTGCTCGTGTGTGGGYTCCTAAACACAGGCTGCCACTCCTGCTAGGAGCTTGCTCTTGTGTGAGACTCCATGAGCTGTAGCTTCAATCAGGGCATCTCTACTGCTCCAACGTGGGGTTTATCCATGGGCTGCAGRTAGGCCTCTGCTCCACTGTGGTCATCCAGGGGCTGAAGGGTGCAGCCTGTCTCACCATGGTCTTCATCACCTGGAAGTGCCCAGGCTGTGGAGAAGGGCTGCCCCTGCCCAACTAGTCAGCACAGGCTTGCTGAGCCTGAGAGAGTCAGGAGTGATGACTGTCACTCTTGTGCCTGAGAGCAGGTTGGTCCCCACTTTGGGTTGAGAAGGTTGCAGAGAGCAYGAATGTCTGAAGGAGCYGGGGCACTGGGGGGCCTGGGGKCCACATGGTGGGAGCCATGGTTGTGACATAGCGTGGTCCATTTTGGCTGTTGGCTGCTAAGYGCTCTTTGGCATCTAGGAATGAATATGGTGACTCCCTTTGTTCTGCTTAGCCCTGACAGCCTCCCCACGTTCTCCTGGGAAGGGGAAGGGGCTCAGGGGAGTTGGRCTGTCCCTAGCGAGTGGCTCTCAAGGACTGTGGGTGCAAGTGTCTTTGACTGGAAGCCTTGGTCCATTCCTAGAGCAGGGGTGTCCTCGGCATCATTGGGACTTGTCCTACACCTGGAGTGCTGGGACAGAGGGTACAGGCTGTTGAGGAGAGGGCAGGGCAAGGTGGAGTGTCACACTGAATCAAATGGAGAGGTTTGATGGTGCAGCCATTACAGTTGGCAGTCATGTGGCTGGGACCTCCAGGTGAGGATGAAGGGATGGAAAACAAAGCAGATGTGGTAGCTGTCTTCTATCAGTTGCCAAGCCAGGGTGCCACTGTTGAGGAGTTAATTTGACAGGCAATTAAATAAATCTCTGGATCAGCAGCTTTGTCCTTATGGCAGATTTCAACTTGAGAAGTAGAGACCAGCTGGAAATTCCATCCTGCTATGGTGAGCAGATTTGAAGAATTCCTGAATTTTGTGGGGGAGAACTTTTAATCACAAGTACTCAGAGACACAACTAGGAAAGATGCCCTGGAGTTATTGGTTGGGAATTGAAAAGACCTGGTGGGAGATGGCATGGCACTGGCCACAGTGATCATGAAGCTTCAAAATATCAGTGCAATGACAAAAAAAATTTGCAGAGTTGCTGCTCTCTATTTTGAGAGCAAACATTGCACCACTCAGGAGTCCCCTGGGAATCTGCTCTTGAGGGCTCAGGAGCTGCATGCTGCACAGGATCTGCTGCAGACAATGGAAAAAAAGCAAGCTGTCAAAAAGTATTTTCAATACTTCAAAGAGACATTTACACTGTGGGAAACCTCATCTGGTGGTTTTTCATGACATGTGTTACTAGGAAATAGTCATTAAAATGAGAAAGGTATCTAGGGYGATGATCACAATGGAAGAAAAGGAGTGTGCCCCAGGCAGCCATTGTTTTCCAGTGCTGCTTTGTATAAACCAGCTCATCACTCCTGCTGCACCTACCTGCAAAGTGTGAGTAAGCAACGGGACTTGGTGTCAGCTTCCACTAACAATTCTGCTTGTGGTGGAGTGTTGTGGTTTAACCGCAGCTGGCAACTAACTGCCATGCAGCTGTTCTCTCACGGTGTCCTACTCTGGTGTGATAAGGGAGGAGAACTTCCCCAAGGTCTTCCCAAAAAGAAAAGTGAAACTCGTTGGATGAGTTAATAACAGTTTCATAATTAAAATGAAGTAAAATATAATAGCAATAGAAATAGTAATAATAATAAAAAGAGAGAGAAACGCAAAGAAAACGGATCTGCAATGCAGTTGCTCRCCACTCACTGGCCAATGCCACACCCAGATAGACTGTCTTCTGGGTAACTCCTTCAGTTTATATTCTGGGCGTGATATTCTATTTTGTGGAATTATCTCTGACCAGTTCATGTCTCCTGGCCATGCTCCCCTCCACCTTTCTGTGCCCTTTATCACTGGTAGCACATGAGCCACTAAACAATCCTTGATTCAGAGTAAGTACTCTCAGCAACAAYGAAACCATCAGTGTGTTATYATTTTCCTTGTGCAGAATCTAAAACAAAGGACTGTACCTGCTACTAAAAAAAATCAGCTCTATCCCAGTCAAAACAGGACAAGGACTGAGCTGCATTCATTGGCTTAGGTTAGGAAATGAGAGGTATCAAACTTCTTGCAGAGTTCCCCTAATTTTGTAGGCTTAGACAAGACTTCTGTGGTGTTGGTTTTAGCAACCTATGTAAACATATCCAGGGCTATTTGCCTTTCCCTGGATATTCTGCCTGGTTTCCCGGTACCTTTTGAGAAGAATGTGTCTTATCTACCAGATATGGGATGTAAAGCTCTGGACTTGCTTGACATGTTACTTACAGGGGCCTACGTGTTTTTATACCCCGAAGTAGGCACATGGGAGAGATACAACATTGTCAGGARGTTAAAGAAACTTTTACAGGCAAACTTTAGAAAATAAGGGAACCTGGCAAATTTTAAAGCAAGCATTCAATTGAAATAAAGCATTTCWTGATATATTGACATAGCAAACTCTAACCAATATAGCTTTAAKTTACCCAAATTTCAAGAAGAGGAAGTAAGAAAAGAAGAGGGTGTGTGTGCAACTGCTTTTGTCTGCTTTGGCTTCCTGGGACCCTCCCCTCCATCTGGTAYACCAGGGGCTGGTAAGTATTCTGGAACTGGACTAGAGGCTCCAGGGAGGTGGGATGTGGAGAAGTKCCTCATCCCAGTTTTTGCAGAACTTGCCTTGCCACCCTGCCACACACACTTTGGTTGTTTTGAGAAATTGTTTTCTCGCACTGGGGTTACTTTAAATCTCAGGACAGACATGACAGCAGATAGACCCACCAGGGTTATCTTGCTTTACATGCATGGTGAGCCTGTTCATGTAGGACTGGGATGTTGTTTGAAGTTCATCCTGTCAGCAATACATAATAACTTGTGGGGTTATTATGGTGCTCCTCCTTTAGCAGTCACCTGCTCTGCTTCAAAGTAGTTTCTAAGGTTCATAACATTGTAGTGCAAGTATGGGGGAGAAGTGTGTTTCTGTCTCCAAACTGGACCAGAATCCAAAAGGTGGATGCAGAAAATACTGCTGCTACTGTGTATATCTACCAAACATTTTATTGGTTGGTAGATGAATCATCAGTTGTGTCAGAGATGCTTGGTGCCTCAGTTTTAAGAGGTCTCAAGTGCCAGTTTCCAGCATGCTGGGACTGTCTGCAGTTCAACAGGTTTCATGTCCTTTGCCATGAAGTGACAGAAGACCTAGAAATGTCCCAAGCCTGGCTAGGCCGCCTGCTTACCTAGGTATCTTTTCAGTGGTCTCCAAAAGGGGAACTAAGTAACTGTAACAAGCCTTTTGTATTAGCAAGGACTGATGGAAAGTAGAGGGAAAGTCCGTTTTTGGGATGCTCTGGAATGCTGAGTCCTGAAGAATTTTTTTGCACAAGATGTGGAGTGAACCACTGCACATCTAAGTTAGTCTTTAGTCCTGGTGGATAACATGCAAACCAGCATGTGTGGCAGTAATACCATTTATCTTTTAAAACCTATAGCCCTTAGAAATGAGGCATCCAACCAGTGTGTTATGCACAGAACAAGTCACAACTAAATGACAAGCTGTTCTCCAAAGCATTGAGATGACCACCAAGTGCATAGGGGAAAAGACAGGCAGAGCCTGACCTTTTTAAGATCATTTGCCTGGTGAGTGTAGCTGGGAGGGTAACAGTTTAATCTTCAGCCATGAACCCGGTTTGATAGCTCTAATTACATGAACCAGGTTTGATAGCTCCTTCAAAACAATGGGCATTGTGCCCTGAAGTCATGGTAGTTTCTTGTCCATTAGCTGAAGAAGAGAAAATGAATGTACATGCATGCATATGTATGAATATGCGCACCTGTATGCATTATTATATTTATGGGGTGAGAGGAAGAGAGAGAAGCGGGGAGAGCAYGAGTAAACGGAGAGATTCCTATTGTACCCTGGGAGAGCAGAAAAACATAAGCAAATACTGTCCATCTCCTGCATGTATCCTATTTTTTTTTTTTTTTAATATGCGAAAAAGACATGAAAGAAGGAAAAAATACCAAAACAACAAACCACTGGATGGAGTGGTATCTTGTAAGATTTATGAACTTCTAAATTTAGAAAAGTCATTTCACTTTTGCTGGTGTATTGCAGGCTCTTGTGCGTGAGTCATTAAGAAAAAAAATACAAGTTACTTCCTCTGTGAGAGCATGTACAAGTAGCATAAAATAGGTTCAATTTATCTTTTCCACCACTGAATTTACTCTGGATAAACAAAGCGTGTATGAAATTTTATGTCCTAGAAAGGTAATCAGCCTTATAAAATGCTTCACAGTTCTCCTTTTCTCATTATTGTATTGCAAATAGTTTTCTGAATGGGAAAACGGTTCAAGCAAAATGTTAAACAGCATTCATTTGTCATTTTCCTGCACAAACCACGCAGAAGTCTGCTGGATCCCAAAATATGTAGTCATTATGAAGTTTGTATTGAACTGTTCATCTTTCATCTTTTTTTTCCTCCTTTTTTCAGATCGTGTTCCTTTGTGGTGGGTAATTTCCATAACTCCTGCTTCAATTGGCACAGGTAGAAAACTCTGCAGGAATCACAAAGATAATGAAATACAGAGGATCATCACGAAATAGTGACTGAGCTATGTTCAGGTAACCTGTACAGACAACCTCTGCCTCTTTACCTGTAACTATACATGTTTCTTCATGGGGACCAGCTGTTCCTAACCACATCGTCAGAAAATATCTGTAATTTTAGAGACATTAATGAGTGGAAATAGATTTTATCTTTATATTGTGGGGTTTTTTTTGCAAAAAACAAAAAGAAATATTTACATTTTTCATGGTAAGTGGATGCAGAATAACTCAGTAAGGTACTTTGATTTTTGAAATGAAGTATGTCATGGGTAACCATTGGATTAAATAGTCCATTCCAGGTTAAAAAAAAAAAAAAAGGAAAAATAAAGCTGTGAAAATAAAGAGTTCAGCCACAAAACAGAACCTTATGTTTAATGGCACAGTCTTTCATGTAGGCATCTCAATTTCAGAGTGTGAGAGATTCATTAGACTATCATCATTACACACTAGGTGCTGTTGCTGACTTTAAATTTAATGCAAGAATTTCAGCATTCTGAGGTATGGTTAAATACCACCAATATATTTTATTTTCATACCAAATTTTCTATTCTGCGTTTGAGGTTTGCTGTTTAGTGCCAGATTTACAGGGCTGTGTTTTATGATACTTCATGGTGGGCTAAACTAGTTTAGAGTGATTATCCTTGGGAGTATTAATAATCCTTGTTTTAACATGCCAGAATTGTCAGAAGTTAATTGCACTATGCTGTCTTTTTGCACAGGCTTATTGATTGCAACAGAGCAGTGGTGGAAGACAATGCTGGTGTGCAGTSAGAAAGCAGCCTTGTGCAGAAAGCCAGCTCCACAGTGGAGATTGCCAAAGAACAAATTGCTGTCACAGAATACCCCTACCGTGTCCCATAAACCAAACAGGTGAATAATGATCCCATCTCCCACACAACACTGAGCTCTCATGTTGTAATCGTATGCAGCATATCATCTGTGCTGTAATCACTGCTGCCAGAGACATAGTTTCTTATAAAATGCCTTGTCACCAGTTAGAGATTATCATTATCCAGATTACCTTTCAGCAATATTAATGTAATTTAGAAAATGAAGGTGAGCCTTTGTCCATGCAGAACTACTCTGTAACAGCAAATCAATTGTTCTGAATAATACGCTCAACCAGTGTCCTGCCATCATTGGTGTACTTTCTGGGTGTGCTTTCTTCTCGCCCCATGTCATCAGGCTGCTGGATTTCTAAACTCAAAGAACTCAATGTCTTGTCTGGAGTGAACTTGAGTCAGGTATGAGTGTATAGGAGAGTGGAGATGCAGTGTTGAAGAATATATTTGGTGCAGGTAGCACAGTATGCAATCTGCAGGTTGAGTGCTTGGGGACAGGAGCCCAAGCTCACCGACCCTTTCATAACAAAGGGCCTGGGGACCTGCAGCCCAGCCAGGGGACAGATCACTGAAACAGGACAGGAGCTGATGATCCCAGACTTTCCCACRCTTAGACTGTGAGGAGATAACAGCCCAGGAGTTCCTTTTTTCTGGGTCCCTCCTTGGAGGCACCAGCTCCAGCTGCTGATTTATGATTTAATTATTGCACTGAGAGGATCTGGTCTCCTGAGACTCTGCTATGGGAAACCTGGGGTCAMCCCAATAAGGAAAGCTGGAGTGACTGTGTGAGTGTGGGGGGTGGAGCTGGGAAAGGGCCTCGCTCACAGCTCAGGTGGTGCAGGAGTGACTGACAGAGGCTCCTTGATGGTCAGACAGGGACTTTTCCATGACAGTAGCAAAGAACTTTTCTTTCCTTAAGCACAGCATAGGACAGCAAGGTGAAGCACACTTTCCTAAAAATGGTGTTCTGGAGAGCCAAAGTTCTATCGGTTTAAATGGATTTAGGATGAATGATGGGTTCATGTTGAACTGGCAGCCTTGGTCTATTTGCCCTATGGAGTGTTCACCACATGAATATTGTGCTGTTCAATGTGATTCTGCATGGATACAGCCATGAAAACTTTTAGCTGAGTGAAAGTGATATACCTGGGCTTCTTTATTACAAATATTAACTTGTTACAGTTTGGGAGTTTAAGCCATCTCTCTGCTTCTCAGAGTTTGGGATAAAGAATAAAAAGCAGCAGCCAAGCTCCACTTCTTACAAGGAGATCATAGGTTCTTCTGCAAGTTCCACATATGTAGAATGCTTAAATGGTGACTTTAAAAACATAAAATGACAAATCATAGTCTAAGCTCTGAGGGTTCCCAAAAGCAGTTATCTAATCTTCATGAGAAAAATTTATGGTATCCTGGGCATCTGCAGCAGAAGAGCATCCCAAGCCAGAATTATGAAATGAAAATAGCAAATAACTGTTTTAGGTAGATCACCCTGCCTGGACTGTTTGTTTTTAATATCATTTTGCAGTTGATGCATTTGATTACACTTAGCCACAATGCTCCTGAAGGAACAGTGGAGATGTTGCATGGAACATTTTCCTTCCTGTTGCAGCATCATAAAGAAGCTCATAAATACAAAATTTCATAAATGATTAGCAACATCTATATAAAATGCTTAATAGTCATAGAGATGACATTTTTCTTCTGCTGTTTCTTCTCTGTTTATTAATCCTTTTCTTCTTTTAGCACCTGTTCCATTTTCCAGGGGATTGGGAGCAGATGATCTTCAAGGTCCTTTTCAAGAAAAGCCATTCTATGAATCTATATTTTACAGCAGTAAAATTGAAGATGCAGACTGAAGTTGAGAATAAGCAGAGTAATAGTAACCCAACTCATTATATTTTCTTTTTCATAATAGAATTCAAAGTGATACCTCTTAAGATTAAACTTTCCTGATATCTGGAGGCATTTGCTTTGCATAAGCTGTTTTTTGTAGGGAACTAAAAATCTAATTTTCAGTCTTTTTTCAGAAGACAACTTTATTTACAGTCCAAATTGCATCCTTGATTGATAGAATTTCTTGAAAAATATGCTATTTTCATACATCTATACTTACTGGAAATATTCTAGAGCTGAAAAAAATTACCATTTTTCAAAAGAAGAGAGACAAATTAGGATAGGGTAAGTAATTTTTCAGCCATCTGTCTTCTCAAAACACACTACCAGCATTCATGCCTTGAGTTGAACCTCACAGCATCATATCTTCTAAAGGGGGAAAATAAGAAAGCATGGACAAAATGGGTAGCAACATTTGGGAAGTGAGTGTTGTCTTATTCTGAATCTATATGTTACTATAAGTATAAATAATTTAGGTTTCCTCTGAAGACCTGCTAAAGTGCAAACTCCTTTGGCACTGCCTTGTTGCTTTTATGGCTCCAGGGTAAGTCTTGTGGAAAATGCAGCATATATAGCAGAATCAGACAACTTCATAATGTTAGCAGGACATTTGGACATCAGTATGACTTTTGAGCTGAATCTAATAATTTTTTTCTATGAACCATCTGCTTCTATGAATTTTCACTGACTGTAATTAAAGTTGGCATTTGCATGTAGAAAATTCTATCAGACTTACAGTGAAATAGACTTAAAGACTTTCTGATGAMGTCTGTAGGATTTACTAGTGATTTTTTTTTATTTCTACTGACTTTGTGAACTATCTTGAGGAATGGCATTTTTGTGATACAGAATTTGTGAATAGCTTAATACAAGGGAATAAAAATGTAAAGTATTCTAAAGGTTTTTTGGGTATTTCTTTTAGCATCAGAGACAGAATCTTCCTAAGACCTGAGTTAGAGTGGAGGCAATTCGAGATAAACCACTCTTGAATTGCAGCATCTTATGGAAATGTTAGGAAAATTTGTTTCTTCTTAACACATTTTGGAGATCTCAAAAAATTCCTTCTTTTTCTAATTTTCCTCATCTGGCCTCTTGTCCTCAGACTCCCTCCTTTCCTGTCATGTWATTGAGAGAGATTCAAGTGTTTAATGGCAGCTATTGATGTGACTTAGGAGAGGCTTGGAGCAAGGTGGAGGTACTGAGGGTGCTGCCAGCCTTCCTGGGGCATGGATTTAAGAGCCAGTGGTACCCTGTGCACCATTAGAAGTACTGGCACTTGTCTTTATGGAAGAGCACTYAGCAATTTAATGTGTTCTCTATAGAGTCTGGAAAGTACACTAGTCAGACATTATTTTCCCTTTGTCTGCCTGGGTTGGGCTTTTCCCTCCCTTTGGGGTCCAGGAAAAAGAAAAAAGAGCCTGCAGAAAACCCTAAATCCTTCTGTTGCATCTTTTCGTAGCATTCATGACTTCTTGCTGTTGTATTTAAGTTTTAATGCGCTTAGATTAGAAAGGTCATTTTCTTTAAACTGTGTGGAATTTCACAGTGTTTTTGGAAATAATTTATCTCTTTCTCAGTATCTTGTGTGATGCTTGCACAACAAAAGATAATAATGTCTCCTCTATCCTCACACTTCTGCTGGATGTACACAGATGTAATTGCTTGATTATTTTTTCTATGCAACTTTTATTGCCATGTCCCTTTCTTAAGTCTTGTCATGTTTCCTGGTTCCAGTACCACCTCTGCTGACCGATTGAGCCATCTTCATCTGATTAAATGATTGTCACAATGTATAAATGCAGTGCTTGCTGGACAATAACATTTTAAGAGGTATTGCACACTTTCAATTTTTAATAATTGCTGTTTGTACAAACTGTGCTTTTCTTGTAGGAAAATAAAAAACAGATGGGAGGGTTTTGCCTCCACTACAGTTTTGATCTCTTTGCTTCAGTCTCTGGATATTATTTGTGCAGTCAAGTATGTGGCTAGTAAATTCTGGCAAATTGGTTGTTTGGGATATTGTCGATGTCTTTCAAATACAGTCTGTATGCTTTTGACTGCACTGGTATGCACATTTCCAGGCCTTTTTAGAGGTCTTTTGAGTTTTGATTAAGTTCTTCTGCCCTGAAGCCTAAAGCACCTCTCATTTTGCCAGTGGGATACGTATCTATTCCTGAAACTGTTTCTTTTCCCCCAGCTRTCCAAGCTCCCAAGCACATGCTGTGACTCTTGGGGTGTCCTTCAAAGGTCCAGGAGTTGAACTCGATGATCCTTGTGTGTTCCTTCCAGCTCAGGGTATTTAATGATTCTATGCTCCAAACCCATCCCTCACAGCACAGGAAATGAGAAAGGTGATCTGATTTTTTTTTGTCTGCCTACAGGAGGAGAGCCTGGGGAACTGATATTTAACATTGACTCAGTGGCATCATCTTCAGCCCAGCCCCAACTCAAGCTACCAATCAATCTGTACTGAAACAGGAGGAAACCACATCCCAAATTTCCTGCATACAAGCAGTTAAGTTCATGTCTCCTCATCTTTCTGTGGATGATAAAGCTATGGCTTTGCCTCTTCCCCAGGATTGCAGCTCTGCTTACATAGCAGCTTTAAGGAAACTTTAATTGCTTTGGAAATGATGTTTCTAGTTCTGATCACTCTTAAAAATGTAAACAAGCAAGAGTATCATCTGTTGAAACAAAAGTCGGTCAGGCAGCCTTTGCTGCTCAGTTTTTGCTACCCAATCTGTTATGCCTGTCACAAGAAGTTGCCAGACTGTCACAATAAATGGCACGAGTTTAGGACGTTGTTTTGTTTAGCCTTCATATGAACTACTTTGAAACACATTTTAGTAGAGGAGTGTAATTAAAGTATATCGAATTCTGAAAGAGGGGAATAAGTTACACAATTGTTTAATTTGTTAGAATAGTATTTTCTATTATTTTCTGTTTACTTGGAGAGCCTTGTCGCAAGTAGTTGAGAATACTGAAGAAATAAATATTGATAAAGAACTTATTGCGTGAAAGCAAACAAGGTGGRTATTTCGCTTACTCAAATGACTTATTTGATAATTCCTACTCTTAAGCAAGTTCAGATAGTGCAGCATGCCAATTATTCACCCCATGAGGAAGGAAACCTGATGTATGTTTCAAGAAATGAAAATGTCTAGCCACAGGTATATTTTTTAYTAGGTATTCCTGTTCTGTTTGATTTGCCACAGAGATCTGACATTTTTCTTTCTATTTTTTGTGTCCTGGAGTAGTCACTGGGCAGGGATGTAATTTTAGTTTCTGTTCTCATTCCTCTTTGTGGGTTCTGATGTATCTGTAGCCCTTTAAAAGGTCTGTCACCATCCACCCAGCCCTCTGTGTCAACTGACTTCATTGCTATCCCTTGTGCATTTTGACTCACTTAGCATTGTCAAAACTGAATCCTTTTGAAACGCATTGTGCTCAAAACCACCTTCATCTCCCAAGCCATCACTGTCAGCAGTGTGGGCCATTTGTCATTCAGACTTTGTTCAGCCTTGATCCCTCCTCACCTTGAATCATAGCTACCCCTTRTTCCAGTCAAACTGTACACAGAGGACTTCCCACCCATGTCCTTGCATTTCTGTGTCTTGGCTTCTTGCACATGCACATTTTCTTTCTTTGCACAATTTGACTTCTTCATGAGTGTCATTTTCTCTTCCCACTGTATTCTCATCACCCCCTGCCCTGTCTGGGACTCCACTAGCATGTTATGGTGCCAGTTTCAGCACCCTCTCTCCTTTGATTCTTACTCAGTTTTCCATGTCAGTACGCAAAACCCCTGAGTGTATTGTTTTCATTGCATTTCACTGAAAAKTTGAATTTTCAAAGATGTGGGCAAGATTTCCAGCTCAGAAAGTGCCTAAAATACAGATTATCAGAATATCAGTAGATTCTGATAGGGCCAAAATGTTGTCCAAATGCCCACCCCTGCAGGCTGGACAAAGAAAGGACCTGCCAGTATTCTGCAACTGGTGTAACTGGAGAAGTGTTCCTGGAGTGCATGGTCACTTTCACTCTCCTGAAATGCTTGCCTTTCACACATGCCAGCCAGACTGCAATGCAGTGTGAGGATGGAAAGCTTTTACCTTTAGGACTTGCCATATTAAGGAAGTAACCAGAAATGATGAAATAACAGTATTTCATATGAAAAATGCTGTTGTTTGTATTGCACTTTTATGCATGATTATATTGCAGAACATCGTGAAAGCAAGCAAAAATTGTGGTGTTTTTCAAAATTAAAGATCATTAATAATTTTTTGTGTGAGAGAAAAGGACAGGAACTGGGTACACTATATAATGCAGTTACCTGTTCAAATCAATGCAATTAAAAAAAAATAAAAGTGAATTAATATTATCATTGTTCATGTGTACATACATAGAGATATATTTTCTAGCCAGATAATCATATCACAAAGATTTAGMATTCCCTTGGGTATTTTGTGTTTTAGCAAATAACAAACACAAGGACTGGACCAGGCAAGCTGTATACAYAGAGCACTGTTAAAATGCCCACTCATGCCAAAGTGATCACTGCTGTGGATGAACCTTGCAGAGGCTGATCATTTGGGTAAAGTCTGTGAAAATATCTCCTCACTGCACCAATTCAGCCTGCATGGGTTAGTGTACAAATCACCCTGTTCAGCACTGCTGTAAGCTTCAAAACTTTGCACAAAAGCTTCTAGGGACTTTCCTTGTCTTGTTAAACACAGGCCATCTCTCTGTACTGTACAAACAGCTGCAACATGACCTCTCAGTCATTTGGTTCAAGACTTTACAGGCCATATTGTGGTCAAGAGAGATGGTGCTCATTGCAGAGGTCTTGTCCTCCTCACAGGTAAGAGTCAAGGCCAGCAGAAAAGACATGTCATCCCTGCTCTTTTGGTGATGTGGAAATGAAGGGTGAAACTGAAGGATGAACTGAACCACGATGGTTAGCCAAAGTCACAGAGTATTGAGACACATCACRCTGGTTCCTTGGCCAGGGTCTCAACCATGAGAGGTTTCCTTATGGTTTGTCTCAAAGAGAAACTTGGAAATGAGGGGCAGCAGAAACACCGAGATTCAGTTTAGTAAAACTTAATGCACGTGGTAAAATTATTTTCRCTAGTAATAGGGTGGTCAGTTTCATAGAACAACAAGAGAAGAACATAGTTCGTGGATTAAGGAATCCAAGGAAAAAGGTGGAGAATGAAGCCTATTAATTTAAATAGTCATGTAAGYTGAATCTAACTAAATTCCTAGGAAATTATGAAGGCAAGGGTGTTGCGTCTTCAGTAGTGGTGGGTGTCTAAAAAAAATAATTGTCAWGTATTTGGTTGAAAAACATTTGAATCAATTGACTGAATGTTCAATAGGAAGGAAAAGAAGGACTCTTCAGGCCTGATGCTTAGATTTCTGAAATCAGTGGAAAGAGTGCTATATAGCAGCTATTTTGGTAGTGCCTGGGTTTCAACAGGGACAAGCAATGTGATCTGCAAGCTGACAAAGGCCATAGGATGCACTAGACCTCAGCAGGTGTGCTGTTTACCTCACATCAGTAGAGTAAAACCTTTTAACAAACTTTAAAATCTAACTAGTTCCCTTGTTATTAGTTACARGCTTTGGATACCCCTTAGGACTAGTTCTGACAGCTGAAGTCTTTATGCAATTCCCATGCTACTTGCCAGACAGGGTTGCAGAATTGATCCACAATCCAATTCACGTCATCTCTTTTACCCATCTGCTATTGATACTATCCTCACAATGCTATATATTAGATTTTCAAATACCTTAGATAAACAGCAAGGTTTCCCTTCCAAGGCAAGGCATTCTTTGTAGAAAGACACAGATGTTCACAGAACTCTGTGGCTCTGCATTGAGTTAAGCAGYGGTTAGAGCTCAGGAAAGCTTCTGTTGCTTCACATTTTTTAAATAGTTAGCTCCCATGAAGTCTCCTGTTTCTTTTTCCCTASTAGTTTTCTCACTTTTAAGTGGCCTTTCCCCTACCTCACATATTCTTTCTACAATGAGCACTACCCCATAGGTAGAGAAGACAAGACAAAATAGCAATCTAAACATTTAGATTAGCATTTTTTATATGAAATTAAATTTAATCTTAGAATATATATTTCCCTTCTGTGTTTCCATGCTGTGGGGATTTTTTTTCCCTTTTGTGCTTTTTCCTAATCTCAGTTCTTTTCATCTAAGGGTATTAATTTACAGAACGGCAGCATTTCTGTGACTGGCACCTCTGAGATCATCTAACAGATCCATCAAAGCAGGGTCTCTTGGAGCAGGTTGCCCAGGACCGTAACCAGTCAGGATTTGCATATCTTCAGGGATGAAGTCTCCAGAACCTCTCTGAGCAAGCTACTCAGCTGCTTGACCACCCCCACAGAAAAAGTCTGTGAGTTTTTTAATGTTTAAGTAGTATTTATTGTGATTCTAYGTATGCTCTTTGCTTTTTACCTGCTCTCTGGGTACCCTTGATAAGAATTTTCCTCTGTCTTCTTTACTCCCATCTGGTTTACACACATGTGTATAATCCTCACACACATCCTTCCTTAGCTTTCCAAACTGAACAATTGCAGCTGACAGACAAGATAGCTAAATTATTACACAAGAATATGTAATTCTGAAATTATATTAACCCAAAACACATTAATTTAATTTTTCTATTATAAATGGTATAAAGAGAGATCAGAATAAGCCAAAGTCAGGTGAAAGAATGATGGGATAACCTATCTGATTAACCTATTCAGATTATTTTGGATTAAGACTTTGTCCTCTCTTCAAGTAAAACTGGTGTTATTTCTGAAATTTGAATTGGTCTCAGTTTTCTTGGAATATGGTTTTCTGTATTTTGTTGCCTCTCATCTCTTTTTGCATACTACAACCCAGTGTTAGACATTTGTATGATTTTAATCCTTTGATCATGGCTTCATTGTGATGTTCTCAGAGTCCTAGCAATGGGGGCTTAATTTCTTTGTTCCTCCCGTGGTCCTTGCATAGCTGTAATAACTGAAAGGGAAATGCAATCAGTGAGGTTCACTTTTGTTTCACTTGACAAAGATGAAAATTATGAGCCAATCTTTTAAGAAGATAAAAGTTAACCATTTTTCTCATTTTCTCTATGCATTGTCATGAAAACACACTCAAGGACATACACACACTCCAATCTGCAGCTGCGGTCTAAATTTGTTCCAAATTTTTTGTTTATTCTGGTGATTCCAAAGCTTACTTTTTTGACTATAAGGATACAAGCAATCTATGTTAGATTAGGATTGCCTCTCCACAGCTAAGAGCTTATACCTCTAATGATTCTTATGCAAATGCAAATTAAATATCTTAAAGTGCAGACACTTTTTTTCTTAAATATTCTCCATTCTGTGTGTAAGAGGGGAGGGCTGATGTCAAGAAAAGCTATTTAATCTTYTCTGAACTGGCCAGTGTGTCACAGTGTTTTTGGCTAGGCTGACAGGTTGTTAGCTTTCCAGTGCAATGAAATATTTTGTGAATTGAGTGCAAAAGCTCCTTAGGCTCAAAGTCGACAATCTTGCCTCTCAACAAGGAGGAACATTGTTTTCTCAAAGAGAATCTGCTTCGTTGGTTTGTAGGGAGTTGGAGGCAATCATGGTATTTGGCACGTCTCAGCACTGATCCCCCAGAGTTTCAAGAGGATAATTTTAAAGGACATTTCATGGCATCAGATGGCCAGTGGAGAAAGAAAGAAGCCCAGCAGCAACATTATTGTTCTGCTGGTTTTGTGAGGCAGACAGAGAAAAGGAGAGAAAAGAAAATTTGGCTGTTTGAACAATATAAGTTTATAAAGGCAAAACTAAAAACCTGCCTTTACCAGCACKCCCATGTTTTTTAATTAAATCCTGCATTGCTCTTGAAAGGTTATAGCATATATGATGACCCTAAGAAGAAGCTTAATTGCTGATGAAACCCTTCATTTCTGCTGCCTGGTGCTCCAAATTATTTCAAAACTCATATTACATTGAGAGATAGAGGATCTGTTTATATGAAAGGGAGATACCGTGTGCCAAATGCTCATGATATGAACAGTGGAGCAGAACAAGACTTGTAGAGGATATTAATGAGTCTAGCTACTTCCTTTCATAACTGGTAGCGATAAAATTATTAAAAGTGAATTATGAGCATGTTTATGGAAAGCCAGGCATTTTTGAAGTGTGTCAGACAGCACATTGAGAAATCTGGAAGCATTGAAAATATTTGTAAGAGAGTCTGAAAATTTTAGCAGAAGTTAGCACACCTTTTCAGTGAAATCTGTCCTCTCTTCAGAGATGGTRAGGGTAATTCCTTAATTGGAGTAATCAGTGGCTTAGCAAGATCCAATGGATAACTCCAGCTGCACAGGGATCCGTAGGGCAGCCAGGGTCCTAATCACTTCCTACCAACTCTTCTAATTAATATTGGATTCCTCTCTAAATTCCCCTTGAAATTMATATGTGAGTTTGAAAAAATTGCTGAATTGTTTCTGCAAAATACAAAGAATTTTGACAATCTTCCCTAGAGTATGAGGACTAATGAGTTGCTGCAGTTTTTAAGGTTTCTAGAGTTAGTAGTAAAAGTGCATGTTAGTAATTGTATTTTTATTTTTTATAAAATATACTACATTGTTTCTGTACTTTTATTTTGAACGTATTTTGCTGGTAAACTATGACAAAGGGCCATTACTAGCTGAGTTTTGTGCTTCTTTACATTTCCTTACTTGACAATCAGCATGAATAATCCTTTATGTGATTCACTTGGATGGACAAGAGTTTTCTGTTTGTCCAACAGAGAATTTGTGAAGCATTGTGTGATGGATGTACACAATGTGTCCTTCCCAACACCTCATCCCAGTCTCCAAGGAATAATGAGTGTGCTAAATCTATGCATGTAGACCTTAGGAAATGTCACTGGTTTTGATGTGGAAAGGCTGGCATCTTCTCTCCATGCTCTCTTACTAGCTGAAGCGCTCTCCTGCAAGGTTTTGTTACGGTAGCTGCTGTCTCCAATAGCATATTCAGATGACTGCTTTGGATAAGTTAGGCTTGGCTGATTAACCTAGTTGGTTAGCTAATAATGCCAAAGTTGTGGGTTTGATCCCTGTATGGGCCATTCACCCAAGATCTGGACTCAATGGCCCTTGWGGGCCCCTTCCAACTCAGTGTATTCTGTGATTCTGTCACTCACGAGCAACGATGTGGTGTGTAGGCTACGCTTGTAATCCTGAGCTCTCACTTATGCTTTCTTGCTTGCTCACTCCTCTTCAGCTCAGTTGAGCAGTGCAGGCTTTCTGAAATATGGTAGAAAGGAGCAACTGCTTGGAAATGCCACAGTGAAACTGTGACTGTTGAATAGCAGTGTCTTAACTAAAAACAGCCTTTTACAAGGAAAAATGAATGATAATTTTTAGGTATCAGGCTAGGGTATTATTTGTACCTTAGGTTCACATAATGCTATTCTAATGCATGCATAAACATGCCTTTGTATCTTTGTGTGTGTGTGAGGTATGKGGGACACTTTGCTATTTTTGTTTCAGTGAAAGGAAGGCAAGTTGTCAGCAGCAAAAAATATAGTCTTGCAGCTAACAATAAATTTGTGGACCTCCATGGATTTTAGCTGTGGRCCTGGTCCAGTGTGTTCTTTATCCCTAGGTAAATCTGCTTGGKATGTGCCTGCTCTGGGCAAGTGAGAGTAAAACTAAGTAGTCCTCAGAGCTAGAGGTCTATGATGGGCTTACAGCAGCTAAAAGCCAGTGATCAGATGGATGTGAACTTCATTGTGCTATACGATGACTTGATTTGTGAAATGTGCAGCATCAGTCCTCTGAGAGTTGCTCAGGGAGAAAATAACATCTGCCATATGACTGGATGGCAAAACCTTTTTGTAGTTATAATCAAGCAGCAATTATTTTTTTGGCAGGTAAACAAGATAGACAGTCTGTGGATTAACAACTGCAGCATCATGTGTTGTTTCACCACGAGAGATATATAGCAGGGCCTAAAATACATCTACCACTCACTTTTAAAGCAGTGCTAGCTGAAGCTGAACCAGAAGAGATAGTCTGCTACTCTTATCTCTGCAGAGCTCAGAGCCTTGTAATCTGACGGATGCTTTCATCCTGCTGCTTTCCARCTTGCCTCTCTCAAACCTTAGGGCCAATACTCCTTCTGCGTCCAGCAAATTCTATGCATTTTTTTTTTGTGCAAAATTCAGTTTCCAGCAACTTTGGCTTTTTCAAGCCATGCCTCACTAAAGAAGCATTTTCTATGACCATTTTTTATGCAGGGTCGATGAACTATTGTTATCTCATTTCCCTCATCTGTTTGYAATGCTGGTGACCTGAATGAGGACCACAGGATTCCCTGCAAGTCTGTGCACAGGGACTGAGCCTTGCTGACAGCAGGTTCAAGAATCAGTCTTGACAAAGGCTTAAAACTGACCTCTTCACTTGGCTACTTAGGCCTGCAGCAMCTGTTGATCAATCTGTTTCAGCCACTGAAATTCTCTTTGGAGTGTTTTTTAATTTTTGTTGAGGATCAGCTTGAACCATTTTGCTTTGACTGCACAGACAAATGTTTTGGTATGCGTCATCTGGCACTTTTACACATTTTATTAATACTGCTGTATAAGTGTGAAACCCCTTTTCTACTGCTAGAAGATCTCTCCTTCTGTCTCCTATTTCTTTCACTTTATTTTGGTTTGAACTTATTTTAGTTCKCACCTTCTGCTATACATTCTTTACCAGGAACCGTCCTTTTCTTACAGGTAATGCACATTGGTAACAGCACCTCCTTCCATCTACAGCTTTCCCAGTTTCTTTGTTCAGCTGGATTTTTTAAACTACTTTGGCCTGTGAGATGGTGACATTTGTGGACGGGGTGGGAGCTGGAGGAGGTGCTGCAAGCGTGCCGTAACTTTCTATTACAATGGGGGTTAAACTATGTGAAAYAATGGTCTTTCCTTGCTTGAATAACTGTCAAGAGAGTGCAGGGTGGGAGAGGAATTCARAAACAAGATGCTCTATATGATCTGGCATGTTTCCACTAACTTTTCTGGAGCTAAAAAATTTACCCAAGCTGATTATGGGCCCTAGATATTTCAGTTGGTGAAGTGCATTTTTGAGTAGGTATTTTATGGCAACACAGTGAAGCATCTTCTTAAGGAAKGATTATCCCTAAGACAAGTCTGAGGCAAAATGAGGAAAAAAAGTGATTTTTCAAAGTGACAGTAGTAATAATACCTTTCTTTTCCATGCTGTAATTGGTGTTGTATGCTCAATTAATATTTGGTAACTCATACTACCTTTAATTGTTTTAGAAAAGTCCTCATGAATTTTGTTTATTAGAAAAGCATTTAACAAAAAAGTATCTAGTCATTATCACTAGAATTTCTGCTTTGCCTGCTTGTAGTACCTTGTAGACTAATCCTTTTTGAGATTAAAAATTTAAAACAGTGGAAAAAAAGCTGTTCCCATATGCTTTGGGAATCAGTTCAGATTTGATCTASATACATTTCTGTTGTCATAAAATAGATCAACATTTTCTGAACCAAACATTTTATCTGCCGCAGAATCTGGGATTGCAGAAAGTAGTGGTGGTGATCCATCCAGCTCAGTAACGTGTCCATGCCTGGTGTTGAGGAACACGTTCACTGGGGTAGCTYRGGGTGCAGCTGAGTAGGACCTGCAGGTTGAGCTCTGGCTGGTGGAGCCCAAGCAAAGAGGCCACGAAGAGCCCACCCTGGGGACCTGTGGCCCAGCCAGGGGACCATAAACTGAAACAGGACAGCAGCTGATAATCCCAAACTCTCCCACGCTTAGACTGTGAGGAGATAAAAGCTCAGGAGTTCCTTTGTTCTGGGTCCCTCCTTGGAGGCACCAGCTCCAGCTGCTGATTTATGATTTAATTATTGCACCGAGAGGATCTGGTCTCCTGAGACTCTGCTATGGGAAACCTGGGGTCACCCCAGTAAGGCAAGCTGGAGTGACTGTGTGAGTGTGGGGGGTGGAGCTGGGAAAGGGCCTCACTCACAGCTCAGGTGGTGCAGGAGTGACTGACAGAGGCTCCTTGATGGTCAGACAGGGAAGTTTTCCTTAATATTGGGCACTGTCAGCTGCAGCAGAAAAGTGTAAAAGCAAATGTTAGACTCCATAAAAATATTMGTTTTCATCAAACCTGTTTTTATTATGGACAAAAGGATGACATTTTGTTTCCCCTTTTCATATTCAGAATGACCCTGAGTGCTCTTACAGCACAAGGAAATTTTTGCTTTTGAATGTTCCTGGGTTCTGACCTCAGGAACATTTCTTRGCAGTGAATTTCATGAGGTAATTGTGCACTTAAAGAATGCACTTCCTTCCATTAGTAAGAAATGTCAGTTGTATAGGCTATTTCCCTTCCTTTTCTTTTTCTGATATTTCTGGTACTTGTTTTCTCTGCCTGCTGCCCAGCCCACCGAATAACCTTTTGGGGGTCTTCTGAAGGTGGTGAGGAAATGGGCATTATTAGCCTGTCTTTTATGTGTGTTGAGTCATACTGAATAGATTTTCTCCAGAAAGTTCTTTATATCTTATATGCAGAGTCTGAAAGTGGAGCTCAAGGCATCTATACAAACTGACCCAAGATGATGATAATTAGTCCTCAACAGAAAGGAAAAAATACTGGGAGAAAATACTTAACTGAAATTAAGTGGCAATTGGTTGCCACTGTATGTCTTGAAATAAAATGCAAAGGTCCCTGAAATTACATTTGGCAAACAAATATTTTAAAATCTGAAGTAACTCAAGAAGCATTTTCCATTGAAAGAATATGCAGTACTTGTACAAGCAGTACTCAAGCACTTAGAGTGCCTTGGTAAGCTAATTCCTCTTGACATTTCCTGTTACACCTGTGCCATCCATGACAATCATACCATTGTTGCTGTACTTTGAATCTCTTCAGTGTCATTCTACACTTTTTCCTTTTTAATTAGAGGAGGTAGAAGGAACCACGTGTGTGCCTTTGGTGTATTGTAGCTACTAATTGTGCTTTYAAGTTGGCTATATTTTGCTTGCAAAGTATCTGAATTATTCAGTTGACTAAGAAAAGGGGAGTAACACTTTATTGAGYCCTTTCACCCCTTCTATTTGTCACAGATATATGGGATTACTTTTGCTAACAGTAGTAACAATACTGATGATAGGTTTTGCAGTTTTTGCCTTCACCATGTGCAGAAAAGTGCCAGGACAAATAAACCTGAATTAGAACCTCAGCATTAAACTTTCTGGCAAACCAGAAGGTTCCTTTGGGTGCAAGCATTTTGCTCAATAGTGGGTGCAGAGGAGCTGAGTGAACTATTAGTGTTCTGGACTCTAGAAACAGGTATTGTTTTGTGCTTTGTTCTGTCACTTGTTAAATGGTATCATGGAAATAGCACTGCATGGGAAAAGCTGGTAGAGATAACAAACACAGAGTGATTCATTCAGTGTTGGGTCTGTATGGACAAGATTTCTTTAACTGGATGTGTGATTCCCAGTAGGTTCAACAAATTTGCATTCCATTCAGGGTTTATTGTTCTCCCTGCCTAGTTTCACAGTTGCTGTTCAGCTGTGCTGATGGGTAACAAYGAAGAGTGCATAAAAATTCTAAGGCAAAATGCTCTGAAATGTTTTTTTACCACCTAATCATTAAATAGTTTGATTCAGAATTCTTATATGAGAGCTCTAATTACTCAGAGTWCTAATGTCAAATTTGGTCACTAAAAGTTGTCACTGAATATGTAACTGATCCAGAGTTATGTGCATTTCTCATGGCAATGTTTATCACACAGTTACTCATACCATCTCAAATATATCATTACTGGAACAGTTCCTAAAGCCCCTGTATAAAAATTTAATACCTGGAATAAATCTGATACTGTATCTACATGAACTCCATCTAAAGTCATCACCAGTAAAAGATTCAGAGAGACAACAAGTGCAAAAAAAAAAAAAAAGGAGTTTCTAATCTTTTATTGTATTTACTTTAAATTAGCTTTTACAATCTACAATCTGATCTGTGCAAGTCCTTTATAACTAGAACTTGGGAGGWTATTTATGCTGTAATAATTATTGACAACTGAGATATGTAWCCCTCATATACTCTAATCTCCAGGCCTAACAACTGAATGATGATGATATACAKATATATTTATTATTAAAAATATAATGTCCTTTGAGTAGTTATTGAACAAAGATTTCTACCAACCTGATTTGTTATGATGACTCTACAATTTTCTTGACTTCTCCTATTAAAAGTCTTGCSTTGTTCTACATCATTGTTAAGCAGTAAACAGTCATTGTATGGCATTGTGAACAGATCTAATATCAGATCATAAATGTGAACACTGCACACAGGAGCTCCATAAAATGTTTAGCCACACAACAAATTTTTATAAATTGTTGTATTTAAAATATATTGCTTTCACAAGCTTATAACGTTAATGATGTATTTTAAAACAGCTTGCTTACTTGGAGAGAAATGTTCTGTTATAAGCATTCTTTAGCTCAAAAATCCTTCATACTGGTTTTAGATAGTTGCAAAMCTCCAGCATGACATGATTTTGTTACATCATGCAGTTGTCACATCATGAAGTTGTGACAGATGATTTTCTCAAGTACATCTCATGCTTGCCTAGTTAGGTGAAAGTATTATTATGAGKAGCATTTTCCTTACTTAAAATGTTCTACTCTTACAGTGAAAGTGTAAGATACAGTTTTATTTGTAAACAGCTGAAGTAGTAGTATCTGCAATACACCACACAAAAGTATAATCACTGTCAAAATGACAAGGCAACATCACAGAAAGTGACTGCTGTAATTGACAGAGGTGGTGATCAGACTYTGAAACTGTTTTGCTGTGATTGCATGTTCATGATTCCTCTCTATAATATGTTACTGTTGCTGTGTGAGTTGTTGTAAGTGGATGTTTTAACGTGACTGACACCTTGTACTTTGACATTTGCAAGTCTAATCTTTCACACTGCTCCTTCCACCTTTTTTCCCAAAGTCTAAATCTTGATGTACAGGCTTAGTGTGGGACACATCCAAGAGCACGTACATGCAGGAGTACATCAAACTGTTTTATCCATGTTGCTACACTGATGATGGTGATTTAGTGGTACAGCAATAACCCAGTGTCTGACACCACAGAGCCAACACAAAAAGCAGCTGCCAGTAAYTGCTGAATACTCACTCAGCAGTAGCAGAGGAATGTGCTTTCACTGATACCTGTGAGCAGATCATTTGCCTGAGTTTCTCCCTGGCCTTGGGTAGCTCTTTGTAAGATTACTCTGTTTTTTGCTGATTATTTGACTCATTTGGCTTTTAGGCAGCCTCTTCCAGCATGCTGKGCCATTACAGTGACAGCTACTGGTGACTGAACAATAAAGCTGCAGAAATAAACTACTCCATTTGCCTCTTAGATAAACAGAAGGCAATGTTCTCTCTTCTTTTACAATTTTAATTCAAGTTTAGAGAGAAGTTTGATGGGAGCAAAGCAAAGATATTGTCTGTTCCYATTTTTCCTTTCATTTGCTTGTTTCTCTGACAAAGACAAAAGTGTTCAGTAATTTTCCAAATAAATGATGGGTTTAATTTTTTTTTCTCCCTGAAAGTGACAGTTTATCAAAACCCGAAGTTCTATATAACTGCATTCCTGAAGACTTTATACATTGCATAAATACATAGTCAGTGATCCAGAAAGGAAGTGACTATAAGGGAAATTTATGAAACGTGCAAAGAGAGAGATGGGGGAATTGCATGGTTATTACACATTAATTCCGTCCTTTTTCTCATCCTCTGTTAACTGTKCAGAGAAAGATTTTTAACTTGATCTCATGCAAAAGAAGAAAAGATGGGTTTATAATTAAAAAAATCTTGTTCAATTAAGGACTACTAATTCCTAACCACCTTTATTCATGAACAAAGGAAATATACACTGTAAAATATAATTCAAGACTCAAAGGTATGGGAGGGATCTCAAATTTACTGTTGTTTTGTCCAGTTGCTGTCTTGTCTCTGACCTTTCTCAAATCAGTCTTTCCATCATTTTCCTGGGTGCTTCTGCCATGTTTTCATGGCAGAAAATACAGAAACCTTACATTGTCTAATCTTTCTCTCCATGCTGTGGACATCTGAAGGCCAACATGCACCAATCATATGGATTTGAGTATCTTTTGAGTCAAATATGTTCCTGAGTGAAAGGAGAGGGGCATCTCTCTGCAAGATGGACAAACTTGCAAAAAGTTGTGCTGAGAGCTCACTTTTATGCCTGAGGGACAGTGCCCAAGATAAAAGGCCAATTTCCTTTTGCTCTCTTTGTACATCCAGTATAAACACGTCTGTATTTGTTGACATTGAGGATGAGCAAGTTGCATGACTGGAGGATCTGCTCTACCCARAATTAAAGTCAGAGGTCCTGATATTTTGACAAAGCCAGTCAACAACAAACCTAGACTTTCAGACCAGGTAATCTGAATTTAAGGTATTTACAGAAATTCAACTRGAGAACATTGTTGAGTCTGGTCCCTTAGTGGGGAATAATTCCCATGACAGCACCTTAGACCACTGTCAGCATATCTGCAGGACCAGATYAGCCTGAGCAGCAGCTCCAAGAGTATTCAGTCTACCAGAAAGCACATTTTTGTGTCTGTCTGAATGGGAGATTGCATTAAAAAAAGTTGGATGGAACTTATAAAGGGGGCAGCCAGCCCTTCATACTGCCACTGCTGACTTTGAGAAAAACATAAGGATGTTCTCTTTCCGCTAGCTACATAACCAGAAAATATTAGTGATCATGCAAATTTTGAAAAAGGCGTCAAAAAGGAAGATAATTTTTGTTAGATGATGACATATTATTGCAATTTTACTGCTTTTTAAGATGTCTTACATTGATATGAAACATTGTAAATTTACTATTTATAACTGATAAAATTTGTTCTGTTAGTGTCACTATCTGTATCAATTTTTAGTATATGCTCCCGCTATTTTTTGAAAAACAAAAAAATCCATGGTAAAATGCAGTTTGTGAAAAGTTGAAATGTTTTGCAGAAATTCTCCCCTAAAAAACTCCAAAACAAACTAAAGTTTTTAAACACATTTTCCATTTTCTTGTGTTAAASCATTTCATAAGTATGAAAAGACCTTTTCTTCAATTTATAGAATGCATTAATATGCTAAATGTGTGTAGAAATTGTATTAATAGATGTTTACTATTACACTCTGTAAGTTCCACACTAAAAGGAGAAACGAATGTTTCAATGGTCTTGGCAAATACTTAGAAATTAGTGATGTTAGTACTTTTGGTTTTTAATTTCACAGCAAATGTTTTCTTTCATGGTGAATACACTATTTTTATGATTTTTGATTTAGAGATGAAGTTACATTTTTTCCACTAACTGTGGAAAAAATAACATGTGTGTTGCTACTTCTTCATAAAAAAGGTGAAGAAAACTCACAAATTGTATTTAATGAGTTTTCTTCACCTTTTTTACGAAGAAGTMGCAACACCCATGTTTTCCCACAAGATGGCAGAGGCGAATTGTGAAATTTATAGGCAAAGCGGTACGGAGACGCGTGAAAAACTGAGAATATATAGACTTGACAAACCAACAAGAATAAAGATATTAAAGAATCACAGAGAAAACTCCAACTTTAATTTACTTTATTGTGACCAGACAGAGCAGCATGCATTTTAAGATCATATACCATGGTACTTTGCGTTACAAGCCAAAATTGGCTACAAGACCAACTTACTATTATGTAAAATTTTATTTTTCATTCAAATGAAGTGTTTTCAGGTACAGATTTTATTCTCATGTATATATTTTCATATTCATGTGGCTGAAATTGTTCATATATTGTCTTCTGTTAACTAAGTGGTTAGAACCCACAAATTATTTTACCTAAAAAAAAACTGCAACAAAATTCAAGAAGAAAAGATATTTCAAGAGACAATAAAGGGGAAAAAAAAAAAAAAAAAACCACAACAAAATTCAAGGAGAAAAGATATTTCAAGAGACAATAAAGGGGATTCACTACAAGTGTAGTGATAAATACATATCAGAAAATTTGTATTTTATAAATAATATTAATTAATATTTTGTTATGCCAGATCTTGTTAGAAAACTCATTCAAATTGACATTAAAACCTCTGTAAGTAACGAAACACTGCATAGCAGAAAGTTGCCATAAATATACATTAAAGATCCTTTTCAGTCATGAGAGGAACATCATCAGTGGGCAAACAATGATATTCCCCTTTCCCAACTGAGAAATACAAACATGTTTTTCACACCACCTTCATACAAATCCTACCATTCTTTTTATTCTGATCTAATTTAAGCTTGTCAAGGAAGCGAGTGGAGTGGGGAAGCCAAAACAGCAAATTCCAAGCCTTAAGTAAAAATTGGTGGTTTTTTCCCCCATTTTTTTTTATGAAGCAGGAAGGACAACTTGGACTCTGTATGTATCTTCTACACTTTTTATAAACTTAAGTGTTCCTGTCTGTCTCTCGATTGCTGTTACTCTGTTGCGTCTTTGAGAATAYGTGATTAACAGAAATGCGTGTTTTGATGTTGGAAAGACTCTGTAAATCATCTCCATATTGTTGAACAAATATGGATGTTGCWTCCCTAAGGTCTTGGAAAAGAAATKCYAGTGGGAAGGATGTTCYRTGAGTCACCCARAAARTTTCAACKTTAAGTGTTTGAGAGCTTTTGYTAATCTTTAGCACAGCTTTCCTTARMAATTACCATTTGYGTTCAAAWTTTTTTGTGCTGACAATGACATACAGGAAGAGCAAATGGTCATGATTCCCTTTATRAAAGAGATGCACTTATTTGAGGTGTGTACCCTACATGTGTTTTAAACTTTTTTTTCCATATGGTGCCTGGAATCAGATGCGGTATTCCTGAATTCTGTGCTTCTGACATCACTGAAGAAGGAGTTCCCAGCATTGCTTTTGCTGAAATGACATTTGTTATAATTTGGAAATTGGTTTGGATTTTTTTCCACTGTTGACTACTGATCAAACTCTCATTTGCTTTATAATTGCTATGTCTGTTGAAGGCTTTGAAGACTGACTTTTATTTCCTGTAGATTTGTTTCATGATCTTGACTACAACAGCTTCTTATTTTCTTCATGATATTTTATGGCTTTCCTGCTYTGTGGAAATTCTTGTTATCTGCATGTGCTGAGAGGAAGATTCCATCTCTGCTGAAATCATCAAGGGCTGCACTCTTCTCRTGAATGAAAGTTAAATAAAGTTATGAATGCCTAAAAGTTAATTGATGCMTCATGTAAGTATTACACTGGCAAATGCAAATAAGTTTGTGGCTGTATCCTGGTGTTGCCATGGCATCCTTCAGTTTTAACCTGGTACTGAGCAGAAGTGACTCTCAGGTATTTTATATTTTCAAAAACATTTTGTTGCTACAGAGACTGATATGGTTTTGCTTGCTCAAATGAAAGCTTACTTCATAGATGTGGTTTTTTACTCATAGCAGTGTCAAGTTGACACTATTTGGATTTCTCAAAGAATGGGAAGAGCTGATACCCACAACAACCTGTTTTATTGCATTGGAGTAAAGAGGTTTGATTTTTTTCATTCAGGCTGTTGATATTTTTCTAAGTATCTGAATATGACTCATTAGTATGCATATGCATTCTCTCACTTTCTGAGCCTTTTAGACGGTTTGGACCTTGAGATGTTGGTAAAGGCAAACAAAGCAATTTAGCTGTGTGATGGAGTTAAAAGCAAAGCAAGCAGATCATAGTGTGTACACATCAGAGTACATACATACACATAGTGTGTACACTTTCTCAGAGTAAAATTTAACTTGGGTCCTGAAATCAAGTGTCTGCAAGAACAACCAGAGAAGCTGAAATTAGAAAGAATTCGCCTAAAATGTGTTTTCAGTTTGCTTTTGCCATGGTATCATCTTTTTCATGTGKTATTTATCTTATCCAAATACAGGTTTCCAAGTGGAAACCTCTAGTGCTCAACCCTAAATAAGCAATTTCGAAGAGTTTGAAAGTTTTACTTCTGTTATGAGTTGACTTAAGCTCTTTTGACTGCATTATCACAGAGGGAAAATATAAAAAATTCACTATCAAGTTTCATTCGGAAACACATTTTTTAAAAAAATCTGTATTCCTGACAAACTTGATACCATTACCACTTTTAGAGAGTGCAATCAAAGGATGTAGAAATAGGAGTGACTTTGTGCTTTTTATTTTTCTAATTGTGAAAAGAAAGTGTATTTCATGTGAAACTTCAGATTGTTTGCACTGTCTCACAAGCATGTGGTGGCTTGTAGTTAAACACAAAAGAAAAAATGTAATTGTCATGTTCTTCTTTCAAATTCCTGGTGAGAAAGCTSTATTGCAAACTGAAGAAAATGGTAATTAAATGGGTGAGATAACAAATTATCTTGCCTTTTTAAATTCACACATGCACAAACAAGAACAAATATTGCTTAGCTTTCCTCATTTTTTTCCACACTGGAGAATAATATTGTGTGTATTACTCAGTAGACACTCAAAAAAAGCAATATGCAAAGGTGACAATAATTCATGTTTGCATRTTGCTTGGTTTTGGAAGGAAGAAGGCTGAATCTAGGATGTGAGTCAAGTTCATATTCTAAAAATAGTGAACAAATTAATTCAAAGCACCTTTCTATTTTGAAAAGTAAATATAATATATGATTTGAGGGGCATCTTACTTATCTCTTTATGTCTTAGTTTGGGTCATTTATGTGTAACATTGAAATATTTCATGATAGTTGGCTCCAAAAAGGCCTTGGAGCTAGAATGCAAAAGTTTGCCCTTTACATTTCACCAGAAAACAAAGATTCTGAGATCATCRGTTTTTCAACTATGCTGGTAATAAAAGGTCAGGAAAGATCTGATCCGTTCTCAGAGCTCTTTACCCATACTGATGTGAAAAGAATAAAAGTGTTTTGTTCACATAATTTTACAAGCAGCTCTCTGAACACAAACAAGAAACATAAGAGCTTTCAGTACTTTGTCATTACTTTCTAAATTAGAAGCTTTATAAATAGTGCAAAGTAAAGAAGAGGAAAAAATATTGAAGTTTGTATTGCAGTGGATTCAACAGTTCAGTTTGACTTTCAGTTTACAGCTTAAGTAAAATGTTTTCTGCCTCCTTCAGGCACTCTCAGAATTTCAATCTGTKTTTGAGTAGATCTGAGTTTTTTTCTGAGATCTATCTTCCTCTGATTGAGRGTCTCCACATTTTCTATTATTGTTTACAAGCTGAAGAGATTCTCCAGGATATGTAAAAACTTCATGAGGCTCTGTGAAAAGACAGAGCAAAAAGACAATGGTTCCTCCAGAAGAGATCATTGCCCTCTCTGAGAAAAGCTTCATGATTTTTTTTTTTTTTTAATTTAAATGTACAGTTAAAATTCAGGGACAATTTCACCTTTTTACTTGGTTACTTTGCACAGAATATTTCCGTTTATCAGTTTCACTGTCAAACTAGGCTACTTCTGAAAAAAAAAAAAAAAAAAAAAAAGAGGCAAACCACTTGTGTATAAATACTACAAACCCTTTTTTATATCTGCCAAGTTTTCCTGCACTCTACATAAAAATTATGTGTACCTAAAAATTCTTACTGTGCTACACTGCCTCTCCAAGGATTAATTTAGAATAGAAGAGTAAAACCCCACGTGTGTCTATTCTTYACCAAAATTCTTTCTTAAAAGTTTTGTTCTAACAGGTTTTTTTTAGCTGTTTTCTATCTTTTTAGAGAATAAAACCTTTTAGCCAAAAGCTTTAAATCTTGCACTGAGCACCTGACTATGAAATCCTCCTAAGTTTTAATCAMAATACCAGTGCAAATAGTATGGGCTCTTTTTCACTTTTGACAAGGAATTTTACCACAGTATTATGAATGTACAGCTCATGCGAAAAACCCTCACACGATTAATTTTTGACAATTGTCCTTTCCTTGCCTTCTTGACAGAGCAATCCAGTTCTTTCCTTACTAATTATGWCACATCAGCACTTCAGAAACACTTTTCATCTTCAAAGCTTTGTTAAAGCATTAAATGATGTTTGTTACGTGTTAAAACATTGATGTGGGCCAGGCAGAGAAACAGCAGCCTCTTTGTAGGATCAGGTGAAGGAAGGAGTAGAAMGGTTTTGAACTTGGTTCTACTTGAAGTTTTCCTCACACAGCCTTTTCTGCTGCCAGGCATGTTTACACAGCCAGKAATTTCACCCTGGCTTAGCCCCCAAATGCCTGCCATAAGGTTCTACACAAAATAAAGCTGGACTCAGACTCTGGGCTGGGTCCCACCATCTGCCTTCCTGCTGCGCCAGAGTCAGCAGATCCCTCCCACTGCATCCYGGCCACCAACCTGGCTGAGCACCCTGGCCATTGCTCCACTGTGACATCCCTCCAAAACTCCTGACCTTCCTTTTGCAAAACAGAGACAGCCATTGTTGCAGAAATCACATGGAAGTAGTGCTTCTCCTTCAAACAAGTGGGGTCACTGCAGCCCTCCTCAGCTGCTGCAKAGGGGTTAGCTTCTTTACGTGGTCTTTGAATTTCACTGTTTTACGTGATATAAGACAAAAATAAAACTATTACAGGGTATCATGCCCAAGCCTTTTAATTGCAGCCAGTGTCACAAATTGATGTTGGTACATTGCCATAAGTGGTATATGTAGYAGTAAAAACTGTATGGGATAAATTTTCAGGAAAATTTTATGGAGTTGTATTAAGTTTCCTGTAGCACACATACAACACCTGCATCAACAAAAGWGTTGGATATATGGTTCAGTGAGCAGCATGACTGACATATGAACCAGAAAATCATAATTTTCAGGCTCTTTTCCTTACCTTTCTCCTTTGTCTCCTTTGTGTGTTATCACTGGACCCATTATTTATTTTACTTGTGCCTCAGTTTCTGTACCTGTACATTAAATAAATTCTCACTTCTCAAAATGCTTAAAAATCTCTGGACAAATTCAGTACTTTAAAATCTCTGGACAATTAGTGGGGCTGCKTAACACCAGTGGCAAAAAAGATTTCTGCAGGTGCAAGATATACCACAATATGAGACTGTGATTGCAGAAATTGCACTGACCTAGTGGTCGTTGACTCTCAATGGTTTTCACACTGGCAGTACCAATGCAGTCAGACCTGAAAGACCAAGCACTACCCTGAAAGACCACCCTCCTCAGGGTGGCTGCAAAACTTCAGACTAGTAAAGACATCTAAATAGAAGTGATTTTTTTCCATATGTACAGATTTGACCTGATAATATAAATTGCATCTGGCAACTAGAGTCTGTGTRTATATATTGACAGTTACTGACAGTCTCCACACAATTTCTGTACAAATCTTAAAACTGAAGGGAAAACATTGGTAAAGAAAATATTTTACATACAAACATGCAAACAATTCTTAAASATCTAATTTCATCTAACTTGGGTGCAAACAGTGTCCTAAATTAAACTGTATTTTCTTCAGCGCATCGTTTCAGTGCCAGATGTTTCATACCTCTGGAAAACAGAAAGAAAAGTTGTTCAGTTTTAAATACTTTTTCAGTATTTCCCATTCATTAGAGTGTGACTCATGTATCTGGTTTATAATATCATGTTCTTGTGCTGTTGATCACAGAAAGTCAGTCATCACCCTCTGTACAGAAGATCTATCAACTCCATATTTTGCATTACCTTCAGCGGCAAATAGTTCACCCTCAATGCTGAGCCTCGACTTCTCTGTTTCTTTCTGCCAACATCTCTGCACAACAGTCCTGCTGGAGCTCTTATGGTGAAACAAAGTCTGTTTTCTACTGACTGCTTTAAAATTCACTTTTTCTTCTCTGTCTTTGAAATTCTGTTGATTTGTGAGTGGAGGATTTCTTTCATGAAGTGTTGAGAGGCCCCTGCAAGGACTCTGATCTGTAGAAGAAGGAGCCCGAGCTTTTTGATCAGTGGCTTTGTTTTCTGCTTGAATCCTGAATGTATCAGCTTGGTAAATTGTTTCAGTTTTAGTTTTGTTTTAGTATGTTTCTCGTTTTATATTCTCCAGCTCCATTTAGCAGAAGCTTTTGAATTCTGTGGCACTCCCAGGATGATTGGAGGGATAGAGAGAGGGAGCTCTTTTTTCTCAGAGATTTTTTGATATCAATATTGAACTTAGTGAGTTCCACCTGCACTGTAAACAATCTGCCATACAGAGGAGTAGGTACTGAAACACTGAAGTTATGGTGTAGATGTGGTTGTCACCAAAATGCCCTGGGTAAGGGGTGTTCTCTTTGCTAAAACTAATAATTTTAATCTGCAATTATTTTAGTTTGCATCATGTAATATTCATATTCTGATGTTTTACTTTTTCTAAAGAAATGTATTTTGTTATCCTATGTTAAATAGCTAYAGCCAGTTTCTCAGACAGCTTACTAACAAATTCAAAGGGGGATTAGACGTTGTCTCCCTGCAGTGAAGTTAATTTTCAGTGTAGCCATTTGGGCTTTCTGAAATTTCCTCTAGGTCTGTCCTAGTATTCATATCTGGCCCCTTGTCTCAATTTCCCCATTACTTACTGTTCTCATAGTTTTTCAACTGCCAGTTTATCACATTAAATGTCCTCCTGCACTTGTGGGCAATATAAAGCACAAAACTGCCTCTGGTCCCCAAATAATTGTTAAATATAATGAATTCTCTGAGCACTCTATTGAAATAAAACATGAMTCGTTCACTTGTATCTCCCTGCAGCCTAAGCCATTGGTATACAACATTATTTGCAGTGCTCTGACAGATTTGTAAGCAAATCTTGTTTCATCTTTGCTTCAGTGTTTCTGAAAGCATAAGCAAAGACAAAATCTGTTTCAAAAGCTGATTCAAGCTTCAATGTCCACAGAACACCTCTGAAATACAGACKTGGGTCTTGTCCAAGAGCACCAGCTGGGTGCAAAACTCCAAGGCTGTCAAGGTTAAACTGGTTTACTCTGCATGGGAAATTATCCTAATAAAACTACTCTTGGCCAAAAGATGGAAAGAGCAGTTTCAGGAGACATCAGTAATGAAGTCCGTACTGCTTCACTGATATGAAGGGAATAAAGAAAAACAGTTGCAATTAACACAGGTTCATTTGTATAAAATCTGTCAATAAATCTATTATTCAATGACACTGAGAGAGCTACCTGCATACTGTCAGCATATTAACTACAGTTGTGTTAACTTGTAAAGCTCTAATCTTCAGAAATGTTTCATACCTTCAACTCCAGTGGATGAAGCAGTTCTCCAGCAGATCTCCACTCCTTTCCCAGGAAATTAATCTTCTAATGCTAAGGGTGAAGAGTCCAAATCAAGCAGAACTTTGAATTTGTCTTGAACTCAGGTAAACATGATTAGAAAATGGTAAGTTATGGAGAATTAACTTTTTAATGCAGAAAACCTCCCCATAATTTCCCTCCTTAAAAAGAGATAAGGAAATATACATTAGAWTGCTTTTGTCAGTGATACAAATATATATTTAAATGAGAGGACAGTAACAGCAAATGGGAAATGCAATTTGTAGTGAAAATCCTGCTTGTGGGGGAGAATACTTGTGGGGGAAAAAATATGGAAAAGAGGGGGAATGTCTTATTTTATGGTGCTGAATTGGAAGTTGTAAGTTATTCATTTTTATGTAGTGTGTAGTATTATTAAAAACCTAAGGTTTCTACTTTAAATAATAGAAATACTAAGGCAATGCACCTCCCAGAGTCTTTAGGTAGTAATGTAAATTTCAATACCATGAAACTGAGATAATTTTATTCATTCAGTTATCTCCTGCTTTCCAGCATACCACACATGGGAACTTTCTTTTTCATGCATTTTTGCAGCAGTAAGCCTGAAGAGAACTCGTGTTAAATATCTGGTGCCTTACAAGAGCTTTGATTCTTGATTTTTCAGCTTTCACATCAAATTAAATGGTTATAGCATAAAGTAATGACAAGCAACTTTTGTATTAAACTGTAGTTATGCTTGCTGATTGATACTAAAACCCAGGCATTATATTTCCTTTCATTTTGTAAAACAGATGAAATGGAAGTAGCTTGTCTAGYTCAAGTTTTATTCTTTCAAGAAAACCAAGAAAATTTCTCCAGTGCAATCTAAAAACTGGCTGTCTATGCTGGTTATTCCAAAGGAATAGAAAGATAACTTGGTGCTATGCTTCTCTTAAAGGTGTTTTTAGCCCAGCTTTTGACTTATAATCTCTACTCTTTTGCAGAGAGTTTATTAAGCATTTTGTTTCCTCATATGCAAGACATCTGAGTCACAACCTGTGTACTTACCAGAAAGAAAGGTTTAGTATGCCTGTGARAAACTAAGTCTACCAGGAACAAAGGAACTCTGCCCTTCTTGTCGTGCTTTGAACAAGTTCAAGGAGCATGGCTTGACTTCTGCAATGTAATAAATTGTAGTTGTGAGCTGTCTTTTGGCCTGTAGGATCTATAGAGAGTAAAAGTCAGGGGAGCAAAAGAGGAATTGGAGGCATGTGTATTCTACCTTCTGGAAGTCCTACACCAGCCCTAGTGGGAGCGATTGGATTTGGCCTTTTGCACTCTGTAAAGTTAGCCCTCCTTCCCCTCTGAGAACAAGGGAGACGGTCTCTAGAATTACACAACCACCTTAAGAATGTTCTTTATTTTAAGCTCTGCAGCAGGTAAATAGTCATTTGATATCTGAAATCACTGCCTGTCTTGTTGTTTATTATTGTCTCCCAGTTTCTCCCTGCATTATTAGAATCTGTGGAAATCTTTTGGGACAAAGACCATTCCATGGACACACATCTTCTTAGGCTTGCCTCACTTCCTGCTGCTCTCAGGGACAAGATCATGGGCCATGTGTTCTTGTCCACAAGGCATGCTCATTCTAACGCTGTCAGATATTATTAAGTTAGTGACAGAACAACATTCTTTTCTTTTTTTTCTTTTTTTTTTTTTTTTTTTTTTTTTTTTTTTTTTTTTTTTTTTTTTTTTTTTTTTTTTTTTTTTTTTTTTTTTTTGTGCTTGTGCAACAGCAATCCAGATAGGGAAATGATCTGTGAAAATATTTCTCAGGCGCTTGATTAGCAATCAGTGGTGTTTCAAATAAGTGCCGGTACATTGGCGTCAGAGAGGTATTTATATTTTCAGGGTCTCCATTCTCTGCATAGAACTCTTTTAATTGTGTAGAGATAAGCTAATCTTATTTTTCAAAGGAAAGGCATCATTTGGGATCAATTCCAGGTTGGATAAGCTTTGTCAGGAGTAAAGCTTTTCCAGCAGGTGCAACTAGGACAGTTCCATGTCCTGGTGTGTATGTGACTTCAGCAGGAAGATGAAAAGGGAGATACCTTGGACTCACTGCTCTCCCTGGGCCATCAGCATCTCCCCATCTGGATATCTCTGCCAGCTCCTGGTGGGCTCAGAGCCTGCTTGTGAGGTGCAGACTGAAACCTGTTGTGGGGAGAATAATAWCTAAATCATTATAATAATTTCAATTATTATCTTGAAATACCATGTGGATGTTGCACTGTACAGATGAGAAAAGAAGACCAGTTCAGAATTACTGATCAAAACCAGCTACAAGTTCATTGTTCCTCAGGGCACAAAGCTAGTTTATTAACCCACTGCACTAGGCAGACCTTGCACTGACACCTTGTGCTAGTGGTTTCTCGTTCAGAGACTCTMATTTCAAGCAAGAAGCAGGTTTGTGTCCTTGGATGGGGAACTAGAGAAAATGTCATTGTGATTTAAGCAACAGTGATCAAAAGCAGCTAACTCAAATCAGTAGGATTCAGTTCCAGGCCTTTATACAAATCCAAAATAAATAAAGAACATCATGTTTAAAGAAATTATTTTTGCATAAGGCTTGACTTTTAAGTCTGTGTGCAAAAATATTTTTTTTTTGATCTGAGTTCAGTGGTTTTCCTTACTTATCTAAAAATAGCAACACAGGTAGTAAATGAAACTCAAATATAAAATGAAAACAGCACTAAACATATGTTTTCCTTTATGGTTTTACTAGCTCAAGAAAGAACCATATTGAGAAATTATTAATAGTGCTCTTAGAGTGTTTGATTTAGTAGATTATTGTGGCAAAGAGAAGCAGGGGGAGAGAGGCAATGGACTCTGGACCATATTTTGCCCTTGGCCTTGAACTCCTGTGACTGACAGCAGCTTGGGCTGTCGCTTTTTTGCCCCACATTAGATGCACTTAAGGATCTTTTGTGCTTCTTTGTTAATGGTACTTTTCAGGACACATTTATAAATCCATGTGGAGACTMAGGAGGTGACAGAAGAGTTTCTACCTTGTACCCTGTGGTGCTGAAGARCCAAAATTCTGACTGTGTTTCAGAGAAAATATGGTGTGTTGGAAAGTGTGTATTGCATGTAGCTCTCTGTGAGAGTTGGAACATACTTAAATGAATTACGGGTTAAATGTCTGTGCCAGGAAACCCCTGAGCAGCAGCATCTGCATTGCTGTTAAATGCTAATTAATCAAGCCATATGTTTCCAGATGTTCAAGAATAGAATTGACCACGGGGTTTCTATAAGGGTAGACTTTGTAACTTGACAGGTATAAAGGAATTTCAGTGTTTTTGGACTCAACCAGTTTTTGCTTGGCAGACATTTCTGTAATGTTATGTTTGCCTRCTACTAGTGAATATGGTTGTAAGCACAGGGAGCCAAGTAGGAAAAGGCTGTAGGTAGGCTTGTCTTTGTTTCTTTGTCTTTTATAATCGTGAACCTGTACATTGTAATGTTGCTWCTTCCTTTCAATCGAGTCTTGCCATGTTTTCCTCACTAAGCATGTCCTGTCTGAATTGTATAMCATCTAGATTTGCTCTGATTTATTAACTTTCTATTTTCTCCAGGGCTTTAAATCAGCCAGAGACATACAAATCACCGAAAAAAACACCAACATTTACTCAAGAACAAATTTTTAGCTCATTGGAATAAAGATGTAATATACAAAAATAAAGCCTCTGGATCATATTCAGAGAAGGAGGACACATGAAATTTCACAGTGAAGCTGCTCTGTGGTGGGTGGGAGTACTTGTTACAATGGCAAAATTATGGTGATAGCAGCACTGTGCAATGTGTAGTCTAGACAAAACAGCATAAATATYGCAATGCCCATCATTCAGCTGGGAAAAGTAACATTTTCCAAATGGGCTACTTCCTTATTCAAACTGCCTTCCATTTTTACAGGTGCTATCTCCTTCTCTCCCCTTATCCAGACCTGTTTCCCGTCCAAACACAATATTCTGGGAATAATTTGTTGCAACAAAGCCCCTTTATAAATAATAAATATTTATTTTAAAACTTATTTTATATATATATATATATATATATATAATATATAAATACTATTAATATTTATTTATAAATAATAAACCAAAGCTTTGTCTCAAAGAGTACCAGGACAGCTTGTCTAAAGAATTGGGATTTGTTTACAAAGAGAACAAGGAGATGTAAATTGACGAGGTAGGAGAAATTGGAAAAAGAAATGTGTCTAAGGGTTAATGTACAATGTAACAAAACTCATAGGGCAYGTTTCAGGGGGAAAGAGGCATCTGAAATAGGAGAAACTATATCAAATAAATCATATTAATCACTAGGCCATCAGAAATACTATTTTTATTTTAGAATAGAAACTGATCTGTCTCTGAGAAATTTTTTTTTGTCTATTCTGCAATAGAAGATGCAAAAATGTTTACACCCAGATTGTATTGGTTGGAGGATGGCTTTAAGATTACTTTTATTCTTTTCCAAATGTTTTCTGTTCTTGTATCAACATAAAAATGTATAAAGCTATAAAAAAGTCTTCAGTCAGTGTGACACCTCTCTTTTGAGATCCAGTGGATATTCATGTTCATGATTACTTAAATTTATATAAAGATTTTAGTGTGGTGCAAAAAAATAATTACCTGGGCTCACACCTAAGGGTGAATAATCAGCTCCAAGTCACATTACTGACTCCATTTAAATTATTTTTAGTTTCTATTTTGATAACTACTTTGGTGATTAACACCTAGCAAAACACCAAGTGCAGGGAACAATTGATGGCAACTTGATACTCAGTTTTTAGCTTTCAAACATGCAGAAAAGCAATTAGGTTTTCATTATGTTTTTATGATGTATGATAGCATTAGTGCTCTCTAAGTCAGRCATTTCCTGGCACATAATGGTGGTTGGGTTAAGAGCCCCTGGGTTTATCTTAGACCTTTTACTCTTCCAGCCAGTCATTAGCTGCCAGGAAATGTTTGACTCAGGGGTCATTATTGCTTAAATATTGCCTCTAAAAGCTTCTCATTACTATCAATTCATTTGGCTTTTGTGCTGTATTAGCAGGCATAAATAGTAATGCTATTAACTATAATAACAAATCAGGCAAATAATAAAAGACCTACAAGCCAGGGACAGGGCCAAGACAGTTTATTTTCTAAGTATTTCTAGTTTAGGGTTGGGTATTGACACTGTAATAAATCCAAACTAGAAGAGTAAGTATCAAGTGACTACTGGAACAGAAGATGCAAAAGGAGAAAAGGAGAAAAAAAAGAGGGAGAAGCAATTTCATGGCAAGAGGAAAAAAAGACAGATTCAGAGGGAAAGAACAACACAGTGCCAAAGTCTTGAGTGAGGAATTTTGCATTCCCGCCAATGAGAAAAGGTAGAAGGATGTATTGCAGTGTGCCAAATAATTGCACAAATTTCATCACCAGTATCTTATTTTTGTTTTTTTCAGTTCTATATATGCAAACAATGACTTGTGGCTTGAGGCCACAGTACAAATATTAAACAGGGCACTCTCTTTCATTTAGTCGCAAGTTTCCTTCAAGAGAAAACCTCATCTGAAAACCCCAGAAGCAAACAAAAATGGAATGTTGTCTCAATGTGAGTGAACCAAAACTTTGTTCCTTTTTCACCTGGTGAGAGTGCAGCTCGGTTTYTCATCAGTCTGAATCCATTATCATGCATATTCCTTTATACTCCCTCCATCAGTAATCTTGACAAAGGTACTGCCTTCATACTCAGTAGCTCAGTGTTTCAAACTGTCCTGTCATCTGTAGGCTGAGAGAGAAACTGACCCCCACCCTCCCTCCTGTCCTTTCAGGGAGCTGTAGAGAGTGATAAGGTTTCCCCTGAGCCTCTTTTCCCCAAGATGAACAGCCCAGCTCCCTCAGCTGTTCCTCATGAGGCCGGTGCTCCAGACCTTTCCCCATCTCTGTTGCTCTTCTCTGGACACACTCCAACACCTCAATGTCTTTCTTGTAATGAGGGGCCCAAACCTGAACAGGGCACTTGAGGTATGGCCTCACCAGTGCCGAGTAAGGAGAGACAATCCCTGTCCTGGTCCTGCTGGCCACACCACTGCAGATACAGGCCAGGATGCCATTGGCCTTCTTGGCCACGTCAGCACACTGCTGGATTATGTTCAAAAATACAAAACCTTAATAATTTTGACTGCCTTTATATACAGCAGTCACAGAAAAGCACTGCAAGCTGAATGCATCGTGCACCTCTCCTAAGGAGTCACCAGGATACTTTTGTATTTCCAGYCCATTTTTTTGCACTATCTTCCCAATGTTTGCTCACTTCAACATTTACTCATATAAATTTTCCATAAATGAGTCAGTGTTGAGCAGTGAGACCTCCCACTGAGCTGCGTTTTAGTGAAGCACTTTTGTGAGCACTCAAGCTCATCAATATTTCAGTAAACTTTGGGCAAATACATTTSTAAATTATTCTGGAAGCAGACTGAAAGTTGTGCTTAAATTAAGCCTATATAAGTTAAAAGCATATTTAGGCATCTTGGATATCAAGTCTAATATATTCTGTTGCTACATCTGACAAAAAAAAGAGAGAATTATTTCTTTACATACCCATGTACCTATTTGGAGACCATGACTACCTTTAACCCTGTTTATTTGATTACATTGTGTTATCAGTACCATCCTCACCCAGAACTGACAAGATCTACTAATCTAACCCTGTACATTATTCTGCAAAAATAATTGGAAGCCATAATCACCTAAATTTAAATTTGATGTCTGCAGGTATGTGCTATAAACAGGATCTCAGCTGAGTTTCAATCTGAGGTGAAAGCTGCCCTAGAAAACAAGTGAAAAAAAGTAGTAAAATGAGATGACCAGCACTTCCCAATTGATGCATTTTAGAAATAACTTCGAATTAAATTAATTAATCTAACTCAATATTCTCAGGAAAATTATGTAATATTGTGAGAAAAGATACATTCTGGGCAAGAAAAGTATGCTGCTCACAAATGAAAATTCCATTCTATAGAGCAGAAATAAAACTGGAATTCCAGCCAACACCTGCAGAAGGAATGGTTCCCTGAGCTCTGGACTTGAAACAGATACATTTATTGCTAACTGTATTTAGCCCTTCAGAAGTAGATAGATGTATGAAACTCTCATAAGTTGAATGTTTCCCCATCTCAAAGGCAACAAAAAAAACCCCCACCTGAATTAATAAACTGCACAGAGACATAACTCCATCAACAGTTTACTGAGTCAGTTTTCTAATTAAAGAAAGTAAAATCTTAGCAGTTTTTRACTTACCACAATGTTTAGAGCTTCAAACAATAGCCTTGAACCCCTAAATGCACTTACCTGTGTTGAACCAACACTGCAAGACCACCGAGGTTGTGAAGTGTTCAAAAATGTTCAGAAAATGAGGAACTACCAGCATAAAGTTGTCCTGATATTTGCATTCACCCTCCCTATGAATATGCATCACCTTGCAATCCCTTCTTACACAACAACACACAGGCTGCTCCAGAGGGTGCCTGACTCAGTCAGGGAAGGGTAATCATTCAGTATTCCCTTTAACCTCGCTGGAAAAGCCCCAGGCCTCACTTAACGCATACAACGGGAAACCTTTATGAATTAAAACTTAACAATTTCCTCACTAATATTCTATAGTGATTTCTTAATGATCTCAAAGACTGTGGGAATTTTGTTTAAATGTGTTTAGTTACCTGTTCAGACTGGGTGTAACCTCCGTAAAATTTTCAAAATCATCTTTGTCCCGAGGCACTGCAGCAATTGGAAGCRTTTGTGGGGTGCTCATCTCTGGCAGGAGTCACCCAGAGCATCCATCCCTCCCTTGCTGCATTGGAGGAGGATTCACTGTCCCACAGGACAGCCCCAATGCACCATGTGGCAGAGAGGAATTCTGCTCTTTATATTTATTTGTATATGGTGTTTGGGCCATACCCAGCTGGTGCTGCAAGGTCAGTGTTGGGGTCTGGGCAAACGGGGAAGAAGCAAAGGGGCTCAGGTGCAGATGAAAAGGCCAGGCAAGAGGATGTTTTTATTTGGGAGATGTAGCCAACAGGTTCAACAGGTGCTGTGCCTGGCTCTGTTCTCCTGAGATCCAGGGCTAGCACACAGCATGGGATGTGCATCCATCAGGTCCTCAAATGCTGCAGAAGAACATCAAGAGAGCTCAGCCCAAGGTATGAGAATCCTGGCTGGGAAAGCAGTGGAGATCGCAGGTGAGTGGCAGGGAAGTATATATCATATATCTCAACATGGTGGCCCACATTCTTGTGGATGGATTCATAAATGATAATAAATTAGCATTTTTTATAAGCTTCAGAATACAATTTGCTTTAGGATTACTTCTGCATGCTTCTAGAACAGAATGCAAAGATCTGCCAAAATTGCAGCCATTTTATTAACTTTAGAGTGTAATATTTTATTTTCATTCTTTCTCATTTTGGAATTTGTCACCATCCATTAACTATGTTCCTCTGATGATTCAAATGTGACCATTTTTGCTGCTTGTGTCTTGCAATCCTGSTGTGAAATGAACACAAAACCAAACCAGTGTGTTCAAGCCTCAGTAGTCCATAGCTCTCCATGCTAACCCTCTAATCTGTAAAATGGTTTTTATGCAGCTTAAATTGAGGACAGCAACTTTAATGCCAGTTTCTGAGTGCTGCATTGGGGTCTGCAGTACCATGCASCTCTGAGAGGTTTGTGTCTGTGTGTCCAATATCAAGTGAGGACAGCTTGCCAGGATTTTTGCCTGGGATTTGGAGCAGCTCCTTGGCTTGTCTGGCAATTCAGATTTGTAATTTTGCTGTTCAGACACTCTGGGCAGGCAGGCAGGCAGCTGTTATGGTGAAATCACAACTGATCCTTCCTCAAAGGATCCTGTACAAGTCTTCTAAAAGCAAGAAAAGCAATCCTGTACAAGTCTTCTAATTATCCTGTATTGTGCTGTAGTTGGTCATAAAACTGTCCATTTTTCTTGTTGTTCTATCACAACCCATAGCACACAATGTCAGTAACTAAAAGAAGTAGAAAAGCCAGCCTTGTGATGCAGAGTAATTGATATCATGTGAATTAAACAAAGAAATGACTCAAATGCTGCTTTTCCTTTTACAGGTTCAGTGTAATAGAGCTTGAGAGATGTGAAACTGCTGTTGCCTTCTCTCTCCTTGAGGTGAATCCTGAAACATACTGTTTCTTTAACTTTTCTTCTTAAATATAAGATAGGGCAGGACGTTGGAGATTTGTGTGATCAATTCTGCATACACAGCTAATAAAAGGCAAGGCTTAGTCCCAGCAGTGCATGGGGAAAATACACAAATCTGTGAGGACTGAAGGAAGAAAAGAGGGGGAAACAACGACTCTAATTCTTTATCATGAACTGAATTCATATAATGCACTTCTTTCCTACCCAGGTGTTGTGATCTGCTAATTTTCTGTAAACAACCAGATGAAAATGGATCTTGAAGAAAATGGTGTATTTTATTTACAGGAAAATGAGAGAACATGAGATATACATGGATGCACAGGAGAACCCATATGARCACAAGTGAGAGCAACAGGGCAATGTACCTGGGTACAAATTATTTCAGGGTATAAATACGATATTTATGGACATGCAGTTTCAATGTTTCTGCCTGAAAGAMAGAAATTAGACCCCAAAAGGAAAGGATTATTTTTTCCGTAATTTTGACACAATATTGAAAAATTAGCTCCCAGGARTTTAAAACCAAGGAGCTGATAATGAACTCAGAAATGTCTTGTATTTAGTGCAGATAAAATAAATGTAATTTGAGGCTCTTAAGATACAAACAGGAAATGTCAGTTCATGCTAGAAGTTTTCTATGTAATCTTACATTTATATGGGATCAAAGAAGTCAAAAACCCCATTTATTTAAAACTCTGTGGGCACTCAGGATATGATTCAGTTATATCCCAACAGTCTTAAAAACGTATGTAAAGTTTTGATTTTCCACAACCAGGTGGAATTTCTCACTTGCTGTGGATTTGGTCCCCTGACAGAAACGGCTGCTTGATCTTGGCCACGAGCAGTGCAGATGTAAAGAAAAATTGGCCAYGGTATTTTCTTTGCAGTTGTGGCACTGAGGTAGCAGATCCAATGACAAGACTGTAAGAATGCCTCTTTCTGAAGGCTGCTAAGGTTTTTCTGTGCAATTGATGGGGAAATTTGAGACATGRACAGGAGCTATGAGAACATTAGTGCAGGTAGGGCATGACATTTTCATCTAAACCAATGTTTGTTTCTAACTCAGGTTGGGATCCAACCCAAGTTACAGCAAGGTTTTCTCCCAGACATCTGGCATTGGGACAAGAGGAAACGGCCTGACACTGCACCAAGAGAAGTACAACAGGYTGGATTTCTTCATGGAGTGTTTATTCAGCTTTGGAACAGGCTAGCCAGGGAAGCAGTGGAATCATCATCCCTAGGGGTGTTCAAGAAATGACTGGATGTGGCACTTGGTTCCTTCGCAAGATGGTGATCTGTCAAAGTTTGAACTTGATAACATTGGAATTCTTTTCCAGCCTAAATGATCCCATGATTCTGTGATCAGGGTCCTCTTGTATAAATAGCTTACTTGTGAACATTAATATCAATATAAACGGCCTTTAAAAATCACCAGAGAATCAATGTATAATTGTGTGTAAACGTTTCACRCTATTCAAATGTTTGAAATAACTGCAAGTAATAAGAAACTGGTAATCGAGCAACTTAAAGTAAATAAACTAACCTTATAATTTGAGAAGTTTYTACTTTTTATTATAAATCCTTGAAGGGTTTGTTTCTAATACCCCTTTTAAATAAATAGAAATTCTCCTTTTGATCTAAATAAGTGCTGAGCCACTCTTCTGGGCTGAGACCATATTTACAAGAACAAAGGGATAATTTAAGCATTTTTTAAAGTTCTGAGCAATTTTTTCTTTACATCATTTATAAATCCATCTTCAGAGCTACACAATCACCAGTTTTCTGAGGTTGGCAAACAGCTCCAGAGACCATCCAGTCCCACTGCTATGCCCTGCCATCAGATTTGACACACTTTTCTCCAGAGCTGAACATCCTCATCTCTCTATCCATTTGTGTAAGTGTTGCTTCAGTCCCCTGTCTCCTCTGTGGATATTTCCTGAGCTCACTCCAAGATGTCCATGTCTCTCTGGTACTGGAGGGACCAGARCTTGACTCAGCACTCTAGATTTTCCTCACCAGAGCTTAAACAGAGAGGGAGGATCACTTTCCTTGAACTGCTCACCATGAGTCTCCTGCTGCAGCCCAGGACACCCACTGGTCTCTGACACAAGAGCACATTGCTGGCTCATACAAAGGAAAAACAAAAAAGAACACCAAGTTCTTTTCTGTCTTCCTATTTCCCAGCTAGATAGCTCCCAGTGTGTACTGATACCCAGAGTCATTCCTTCCCAGGTGCAGACTTTGAAATTTCCAWGGAAATAGCTTCAAGAAGTTTCTATTGGTGCATTTCTCCAGCCTGTCCATGTCCCTCTGGAAGAAAGCCCAGCCGGACAATCARCACCCTCTCCCTGTTTTTGTCATCTGTGGACTTGTTATGAGTGTGGTCCATCCTGGCATCCTGGTCACTAGGAAGGAGGGTAAACAGTATTGACCCTAGTGGTCCTACTGACCACTGGGATGCACCACAGGTGATGCCCCTCTGGCTGAAGATTTTGTGCCACTGGTCACAACCTTCTGAGCCTAATTGTTTAATTTCCTTCTTCTCTTCCGGTTTTTATTCTTGGAGACAGGGGTGAAGTTTTTTTTCTCCCATACCTTTGGAGCCTGCAGTGAACAAAGATGTTTAAGAATTGCCTCAAAATGCTGCAGTGGCTGCATCCTGTGGCACGTGACGAATTTGTGTCGGTACAGTTTATTTAAGTATTTCCTAACCTAATTAAATTGCATTTGAGGTTAAGTTCTAATTTTTTGCTCTCTCTCTTCCTCTCAGGACCCTAGATTCTACCACCTCCTAGATTGCTTGTTCCATGCTTTATTTCTCTTCTCAAAATACTGGGATGGTTAGGTCACTCCAGAAGACAGAAATCTGGCAAAATTAGGTTTCTTTCCGTTGTTTGAAGAAGACATCATCTTATTTTTTCTGACCAGGTCACCTGTAGCAGTAGTGTGGTCCCACAGCAAGGTTTCTCATGCTCATCTTCTGTCTAGTCCCAACCCATCACATCTGGATGGCTGAAGATTCCTCCCTGGAGGGAGCATCATGCATCTCCTCTCCTCTCTCAAAAAGTCAGAGCCAGGCTGCATCACCTGCTTTAGATAGGGGCTGTTGTTYAGAATCTGGAAGTTAAAGCTACAACTTCTTGCTTTGAAAAGCTGGGGCAATCAGGAGCCCAAATAAATTGCCAAAGCTGGCCTATATATAACTGCTGAGCACTAGATTACCGTTCTTGTTAAACTAGCTTTCATAGGCTTTTGTGATGTTGTTAGTCCATTTAATAAATATCTGCTTTGTTTTGTGGTCCAAGCCCTGTATTGAAAACAAATATTTTGTATTAATTAACTACAAACACCTTTTTTTTTTTTTCAATTTTTTTTTTATTCTTTACTAAACATTTACATTTGCACTTAGTTTGAATACACTTCTCCTTAGTAGTGCAAACTTCAGAGTGTGGTGGTGACGCACAGCAGACTGGATATTTCTCATTGATAAACCTGACCAGAATGGATTCTATAGCATATCTAATCATATTTATGGGAATTRTGTATTATTTCATAGTTCTGTCTGAGTTCAAAAATATTTAGAAGGTGATAACTAAGTTGCATATTGCATTAAGGAGAYAAGTCAAAGTGTACCTCTCATAAACACTAGTAACATCCTGAGCAGCTAATTTTTAATCTGGTGGTAGATTTTAAGGCAGGGCTTAGGTAACTATGGGAAATTTTGTAAAAGCAAAACATGCCACTTTGACTATCTAAAATGTAGTAARTGGGTTAATTTGTATTTTGAAAGCCTTGTGCAGTACCCTTGTTAGCAGCTAACATTTGAATATTAGTCATCTTTGCATATTGGCTTTTGAAACCTCAAGAGCTTTTGCCATTTGTTCTGATTAGGTCTGTCTTCAGAAGATAAGTCTCTCAGGTAATTTGAAGCACAGGCACAAAATGAAGTCCGTTTGATGGTCTGAGACTAGAAAATGTCTCTTACCCAATTAATTAATGCCTTTTWAAAAAATTCTGGTTCATGTTTCATTTTTTTCATACCATTTCCTCAGATGTCTGAACAGCAGCACAATTATTTCAGGATTTTGTTCAGTGTTTCTAAAGAGGTGCTCCTATTGTAAGTGGCTACATTTTGTACCATGAGCTAAATTGTGGTCCAAATCCTTCTCTGTATCTATGTGCATAGTGGCACACTCCCACCAGATAATTTCATATAATGAGTGTGTAGGGTTTAAGCTGACCTCTTTCACTCCAGTATATTCTATCCACTGTACTGAGGATCATTTAACACCAGGAGCAAGCAGAGCACAGAGACAAACGAGGAAGATCTGAGCTCTCACTCTCTGTAGTGTTGCCTGCTCTGCTTCCTTTTAATATCACAATTGAAGTTATGTGATCTGAAGATTTCCTTTAAATGTCATACTTTTTTTTTTACTCCCAATTGATTCAGTGGCTGCTAGTGCTGAAGTGCAAAACTGATCTCCAGCTATAAAGTCACTGCATTATTTAAGCTCTCATCTCTATTATGTAGTTACTTTATTAATACCTTTTTTTAAGATCATGACCTTAATTCAATGTTTAAAGGAATAAAGGCAAATGTCTCGGTCAGTGACACGTTTCTCATTTTAAGAAGAGATGAAGCTCCTGCTCAGCCCAGAATTATGGAAGCTGGGGATGTAGGGAGCATTTCTCAGCATGCATCTTCTGCAAAATGTGCTCCAAGGCAGCAAATACCACYCCTGAACCCACTCCCCTTGGCAGCCAAGCTGCACATCAGCAGCGTTCCTGTGAGCATGGCAGAGATCTTGCAGAGAAATAATGTCACTTGTGCATAGGAACCAGTGGGAGACGTTGATAAATAGTATTTTTTATTCTTTATTAGTGCTGCTTTAACAAGCGGGAAAAACATCCTGCTTTATTTTTGAGCACTGTGAAGGTGGTAGGGATATTATATTGCTCTTGCAGGTGGAGAAGGATATTAAAGATTTTACTTTTATTAYACACATATCACAGTGCTGTGAGGTAATCAAAGAGATTTAAATAGAATTAAATTACTGCCCCAGCTAAGGAAGTGCTGATRCTTTTCCTGAAGTAAGTAAGAGTTTCATGTTGAAATGCCTGTGAAAATTATTCACAAATAACTCACAMTGGATTTAAACCTTGACTTTCCTATTCCCAGCTCCTCTGTTCCCTTCCCTTTTTCCATCCATCATGCTTTTGTCTTACTGGTGGTCTAAATGTATGCAGTGAGATGAGATACTGGATTTGGAAAARCAGAAATGTCCCCCTTTAAAACTTGTATTCTCAAATTAAAATAAATAGGAAGCAAAGAATGCTGTTAGGCTTTTTTAATGCAGAAAATTCGACAACTTTCACTATTTATTGTGGTTTTTCTTGCCTCTGAACTTGTTTTTTTTTTCAGCTTCTGTAAAGTATCAGAAATTAAAATGGTGCACAGGGCTCACTTTTAGAAGTCCAGCGTTCTCTGGAGCTCCTTGCATAACTGAAAGAGTGGAGAGAGMTTAGGAATAAAAATAGAAGGGAAAAAGCCAGTGTTGTCAGATACAATTTGCCAGACTTTTGATCAGAACAACATTTTCTGTGAAGATTTCTTAATCAGTAACTAAGATCAGCAGTGCTGTTGTTCACTGTAGGAAGTGTAGGAATTTTTAACCACATCAGTGCTTTACCTCAATATTTTTCCCTGGGTTTTTCCTTCTGTTTGAAAGATAATGTTGGGCGGGGAAGGGGTGTGTGTGTGTGTGTGAGTTTTGTTTGCATAAGATCACTCCTTGCTTTGCTTTTGTAAGCAGAGTGTGTTTGTAAGTAAGCCCATGTCGTGTTGTTTCATGTTTGTGCCATTTTTGCCGCACTTCAGTTTCATCCTGACAGCTGTGACACATCTTTGGCCCCTGCCCAAGCATTGATCAGGGCAGGGTATCAGTATCACTGTGACATCCAGACCTACTTGCATCACTCCTCCTTAACAGTGCTMTCCTCATGTGCTTCACCACCACCCTTTTAATAACAAAGTATTGCTTTATTAGTTAAACTTCCTTGATTTTGCCCAAGATTTAGGATATAGTGTAATCTGGAAAAGCTGATACTTGAGGTCTTAATGAAGAAACAGCAGCAGATCGTTGCAAAAATCTCAGCAGTGTATGTTTCATGCAACACTGGCTGCATTGGATTGGTTCAGACCTTTCTGTTRGTCTGAAACTTTACAAATAAATTCCTGCATCCATAACAAGCCCCTTGTGAAGCCTCCCATCATGCTGCTGCTCCCACACCTCCTTGTGACAAGAGCAGAACCGCCTTGCTCCCCACTCAGTGACAAGTATAAACTAGCAGATATCTCTGCAGAGTTGTCCCACAGGAAATTAAAAGGGTTTTAAAAAGGATCCATGCTGCTGGAGAGAAGAAACTGTCCTCAGGTCCCAGGACTTTGGAAGAAAGAGACCTTTCATCCCAAGAGAAGTTGTAATGGAAGGCAAGGAGGCTATTAAAAAAAAAAGGCCAGAAATGTGAGAGAAGCTGCTTTTGCAGACTCAAGATCACCAAAAGAAGGCATGCTGCAGAAGACACTTGTAATGACAGAGGGAAAAGATCAAATCAGTGGGGAGTGAGATGAGGATTAAATGAGAATGCAAAAGACGATTACTGGAAACTTCCATGGCACAGGGTTAATTGAAAGGAAGAAACAATTCAGACTGCTTTGTAAACATGCTGTCTACAGCAAAGATGTGTGACTTAATGCAGAAGAGTGTTTCTAAGAGACTTGCAGACAAACAGTTGTTTCCCCTTTTCTGCCCATCCTGAAGAATTTTTTTTTTTCTTCCTTACATTTTCGTTGGCTAAATGAAATAAAGAGTATTTTTTTCTGATCCACTGAGAAATCAATTTGACTCACAGTCAAGCATTTTTAATTGGGAGATTATTTACTTTCTAAAACACAGAAAGTGTACTTCAGAGCATTCTGAAATAAAGTGTTATTTTGATTGTTTTGGGGTTTTTTTTTAATGAAAAGTCAGAACATTTTTGTTTGTGAATATAAAAAAATTACTCCTTTCCCCCTTTTTTTTTTCTTTCCCCTTCTTCCATGTTTTTTTCTCTTAGTTAACTGTTTTTCTTTTTTAATTCTTTTATTCCTTTCATTCTCTCTTTTTTTTTTCTCCTTTTCCTCTTTTCCTCTTTCCTGCAATTAGAAGCTTCATCTTCAAGAATATGCCTGGTTAAGCTGAAAAGTCATTTCTTTGAAATATAAATGAGATTGCCAAAAACTACATCTGGTTGTTTTAGCAGACTTATTTTAGAGACTATAAAGATAYCTGAAAGTATAGCATAAGTATTTCAGGGAGCAGGTTCAAAGGACATACTTAGTATCCTGCAAGAACTCTCAAAAAGGGATAGAATCAAATTAAAAGCAAGGAGAAAAAAAGTTTTAATTGACCTAGAATATATATGAAGAGGAATCCAACAACATTCAAAACCTTGTGATCAGTGATTTTATTCGTAGGCTGAAATCTGGAAAACTTCAGTTAAGGCCTGGTTTGAGGGAGCTCTKAGCTACCTGCTCTAGTGAAAGATGTCCAGACCCAYGGCAGGAGGGGTGGAACTAGATTGTCTTTAAGGCTCTTTCTATGCTCATTCTATGATCCTGTAATTTATGATTTGTGAAGTCTACTGCATGACAAAGGATGTACAATTAAAATGGGTCCTATGCTGATCAGAAGAAAAACCCAGCTGTGAATCTTTTCGGTGTTGTCCTGCTACATATTAGTATAAGAGTAAAAACAAGTGGAATTTAAAGAAGAAAATTTTAGCTCAGTCAATAGTCTCAACAGTTGCAATATTTGCCATGTGAGAACATTCAAATTAATAACTTCTGACTGCCTCAGATCAGGTAAATGATTCCAAAAAACACCTGTGTCCTCCACCTAAAGTTACTTGACAAGTTTTCACCCGGGAGCAGTTGAAATCTATTGAAACCTTAGAGAGCAGAAGACACATTTTCTTCAGCCGCTTGGGCTTGTAAATGATGCTGTATCTGAGCTGACAACCTTTACATGAATCTGCCATGCTGAAATGCTTTAGCACATGCAGGCTGCCGACAGCCTGCTATAGGACGAAATCAAACTGTCAGTGAAAAACTTACCTGGAAAAAAGTGTGTCTCACATCAGTCAGAAAAGTATCCTGTGTCAGTGAGGGTTGTTATCAATGAGTAAGGCTTATCAGTCTGTTTTATTTCTGGGATCTTTTTTAACAACCAATAGCAGCAGTGTATGATGCCTCATATTTTGTCCTCTAGGTGCTGCAGCCTCGATCTGTGCCAGGGGACTGAAATATTTATGAAACAACTGTTCTTACCTATAGCCTCGATTAACTATTCCACTCTCTCTACTTCTATCTCTTTCAGCCTACAGTTTTTGATTTAATTAAAGACCTGAAACTTTATGGTTGCAATATTTCTAACTT
>NW_026623277.1:454213-485397 GCF_030028575.1 Malurus melanocephalus
GGTGAAGAAAGACAGCCTGAGTCAATTTATGAAGGTGATCAGCTGCTTGTCAGCGGTTATTTGCAAAAGAACAACTCCCTTTGCCTCCTGTCCCAGGAACTTTGTGCTGGTGGATTGCAAAACCACTTGATGAGGCTAAGTGTTGGAGGATGGATGTTGGGTAGAACTAAACCTCTCCAAASATCAATTTTGAGAGGAACTTTTCCCTCTGAGGAGTTTTAAGGAGGTCAGTGACAGAAAGCGATTTATCACAGGAAATGCTGAGGGTGGAGAGAAAGAGTGGGGAATAGGGAAGGAGGGTCAATGTGTTTGAAAGGAAAGAAAGACAAAATTCACTTTATAGTCATTAGGAAGTGTCAGAACAAAGCTGACACAGTTTGCTCTATAGCTGAAACCTAATGATTGTCACACCACTCATGGTTTTCTGGACCTGATTTATGTAACTTGACAAAGTTCCAGTTTTGCTCAGACTTTGAAAAACATCTCACAGAGATAACTAAATATTGATCCTCCAAAGAAAATCCCATGCTGTATCCTCCTTTTCCCAAGCTTTATTTGCACTTTTGTTTAGGTTTGATTTCTTCAGGTATTTGTGCAAGTACATTTGTGGGCTGATGTTAATCGTTTCATGTATATGAAGTTTTGAAAGCTTGTCTAAGGGAGCTGGCTATGAAACCTCATTAGAAGAGTTACACTTATGCAGAGGAAAATGTGGTTTGAGTCCACTACGGAAGGCAACAGAGATTTTGAAAAGGTTTTTTTCTCTGTTTAAACAATTACAGAAGAGATAATAAAAAATTAAAAATATAAAAAACCCAATGAAACTACGAACATATCATAGGCTTCTGTGAGTAAAGTAAATAAAAAAAATCTAAATTAAATTTCTTTTATTTTAAATATTTTCTTTGCAGTTACAATTATTTGATTAGGATGATTCAGACAATGAGGCGAGGAGTTCTAACCCAAATGCATTGACAAAGTCCCCAAATCACTAGCAGAGACAGGAAATATTTTTATTGGTTGTTTGAGGTCTTATTGTGGGGAATGAAAACACCTGTGTTAGATGCTGATGACTTTCTAAAATACAATGGAAGCACAGTCTCCTGATTGGAAAATCAAGTAAGAAATCTGAGACTAGCTTTAGTTCTCAGGAGGTCATCCATGTCTATCTTCCTGTTGATAATTAACTTCCTCATTGTGTTTTACTTTTTTTCTAGACACTGTAAGAAACCAAGTTTTCGATGAAAGAAAAGCTTTTCTGCTATATCTTTCCTGTCTTTCTTACTCATTTCCAAGAGTCAGAAACATTATGGTTCTGTACAGTAGCACAAGGATTTCTACTTCATACACAATTTCCATTTCCATTTCCTTTTCCTTTTCCCCTTTTTCCATTTCTCCCTCCTTTYCTGTTCTTTTTGGTATCTCTGAAAGGTACTACTTTTTTTTGACCTAGACCTAGGCAGAATAGATAAATTTCCTCTTCAGTGGACACTGTAGGTAGCTTCTTCAGCAAACTCTATTTTTAATATCATTAAATAATAAATAATTATCTTTATATGTTCAAGTTACGTACACACTTTGAAAAATAAACAAATATTGAAAACTACTCATTTTACTTTTCGTATTTAGAATGATTTTGAGTTCCCCAACCACCCCATGATTTTGCTTGTTTAAAAAACATATAATAATTTTCTATAGTCCTGTGTGGYTATTTCTTCCTCTGTGAATCTGCAAGAGATATTTGAGATTAATGAGAGGAGATAAGAGTTCACTAGAGATGAGAAACATTGAAATCAGTTCTATGAAATTGTGTAAAATGCATAAAGGATGCAGTAGGGGAAAGAAGTTATTGTGATGTTTTCAGTTATTATGATCTTAAATTTTAAATGGAAACATAAACAGGTTAAAATTCATATTAAATGGCATGCCATTTTAAATCAGTGTTTTTATTTCAAAAACTGGTCTTCAAAAATAATATCCTTTCACAAGACAACAAAATWACATTTATCTGGTAGATTTATAAATTTGCTGACTCTGCTTCTCAGAAACTTCTGGATAGGGAGACTCCTCTATAATCTCGGGCTGAAGAGTTTTTGTACTTACTGCCCAAATTTTCAAGCAAAATGGTAAACTCCTGAAAGAGTCTGAATGAGTGATTTGTGCCCATGATAAAGTGATGATGCTGTGCAATGGCACTCATGRGATTGACTAAAATCCTGAAAAAGTTTGGTTTATATGGGAATATACTTTGTATTATTAACTACATTATCTGTGCTTAACTTCTTTTTGTTGATATGAGGCTGCTGTATCATTATTAATCCCTCCTAACACAACATTAACTCATTCAGTTGGCATTAAAACAGCGCTTTTAGTGACATGTAATGGCCACCAGAATTGTCCTCAAATCATAGGAATTTTTCTTCTTGAAGYTTGCCTTTGAGATCAGTTAATTCCAAAGCAAAACCAKTTTTTTAAACTTTTTCATCTGCAGAGATATCTTTTTCTCAATAAAATAGTTACCATCCAGCAAAGAGAATAGAAATAGAACTTTATAAATTCAGAGGTAACAGAAGTTGGGAGAGAAAAGAGGGCTGACATTTCAGCAACATATTAAAGGTATTGTATCTGTAATAAAATGTAAAATGTCAAGAAAGCAAGCCTATTTGTTTAGATAGAAATGTAGAAAAAGTACAAAAGGGAAATAGAATCAAATTAAATAAAAGAAATTATATTAGGATTTGAAAAWAATTGTATTTATTTTAATGCAAATTAGGTTGATGCTACAGCTGGATCTTACTTTTTAAAAAACTAAAAGACTAACATTGAATAMGACAGGATTTAAAATCTTCAGACTGTGAAGAAGTTTTCATTTTGTCTGCAATATTTTCTTTCTAAAATTGCCTTAACTTCTTGGAATTTTATTGCATGTTTCCAAGGAAGCTTAAAAAACAAAATCTATCCAAAACTAAGGCTTGTTGAAGCACCACTGAGGACAGATACTGCTGTGGTTATAGACACTATATTGAAACAGAAAACTTTTTATGCCATGCAAGGACTCTAACCATGGTTTCATGCCAAACTGGAAAACTAAAGAAGGAAGGAACAGGAAGAGGAAGGGGAAGAGGCAGGAAGGGAGGAAGGGAGGAAGGAAGGAAGGAAAATAGAGAGCAAGGGAGAAATTAAGGGAGGAAAAAAAAAAGAAAACTGAAAAGAATTTACTATGGAAACCTATTCATAAATCAGTGTTTTCTGGGGGCGTTCTATCTACATCCTCAAAACTCAGTACATTTATTCCCCCATGGAGGAAACGAAACTGGTCCAGTGATTTTCCTTTGTGCCATTGCACTGTTTTTTTCCTCTGTTATAGCTGTTCTGTGTATTCTGCTGCCCTGTGCCTGAAAAAAACATTTTCTTCCTCTGCTGCAATTTCATCTCGATAATGTTATTTGTACCCTCAGTGCAATATACAGTTTATCTTCTTGTACCGATGATTTTGAGAACTCCAAATATGTACATTAAACTACTGCAATGTTTGAATAAAGTTTTACAAGGGCAGATTGACTTTCAGGGTAGCACAAGTCAATGAGTTTCAATCTTCATTTATTTGAATGGTCCCTGCCATTCCATGTCTCTTTATTATACTTGGGTCAGCAATTTTATCCCCTGCTTTAGAATTGAATTTGCCTGTAATCAAAGATTGCTGAATRAAGTTTTCTCTAGTGTAACTCCACAGGAGAGTACTTACACAAGGAATTAATTTGGCTTAGAATATCTGGCATGAGACCAACACATCACCGTAGCTTCTCTAGGCCTCTTTATTTTCATTATCTTTGGCTACTCTGCTTGGTACTTAAACTTGAGTAGTGGTCAGATTTATTTGGGATCTTTAGAGAGGATTTAGAATAAACTTGACACAGCCTGAATTATTTCCTGAAACGTGGTGCTTTTCACTCAGATCTATCTAACACCTTCGCACGCGGCCAAAACTGAGAATCCTGAGTAGGAGATAGGAGCTGAAGGTGTAAAACATACATCACAATTAAGGAAATGAGAATGATTGCTCATTTTAAACYTGGAGAACCAAATGCATGGTGGAATGTGAGCTTTTTTTGCAACAAGTTATGAATTGCACAATATCACATTCTGTTAATAAGTGGCCAAAAATGGTTGCAGATTTGACCCTTGCATGGTGAAATTCCACTTCACCATAGACTTGGCTATTCTACATAACAACATAACTATTATATTCCCTCTCCTTCTCTGCTRGCATCACTAGAAACTCTAAAAAGAATTGATGTTGTTCAACTACTTTTCTGTGCCTTATGCAAAACATAACATTCRTATTTTTTTCCATTGACAAGGAAAGTCCCATAGTGATTAGTTAATTCGCTGACATTTGTCCTTAATTTTGAAATGAAGGAGAGTTAGAGAGGACAACAAATTGCTACTTTTTGTTATGTATTGCCTCATATAGAGATACTAATTTTGGGTTTTCCTTGGTCACTGTAAAGGCCTTTTAGATTTTTTTCCAATTTGATATATGAAGGTATCTTTTCTCTACTGGGGCAAAAATACAGACAGTTTTTGTTTCCTTTTTCCTATCACATCATCCAAAGCTCCAGAATAGGTCATATCAGGCACCAATTAGCTAAATGATATTAAAAATCTCAGACTTATCTGGTCCATTCATGAGCTCATATTTAGGGAAACAAAAACCCTCAGATTCTTAAGTCAGAAAGGAATTAATCTCTAGGTTAGAGTAGCCATCTGCATGRTTTGGGAATTTCACTCTAGCCTGTTCCTCCTGTTACAGGGAAGTCAAATTTTGGCAGTTACTCTAGTATTTTATATCACTCTCTTCATTTGAGAAGCACGTTGTAGTTGCAGCTCTTCTTTTTTGGGTTTTATTTTTTCCCCCAAGTATACAATTTTCCCCAAGTATACAATTATTATAGAATATCAGTGACATTACTACAGTGCCTGGATCTGTTGTAGCAAACTCAAGACAGAGAGCCCTGCTAAGTTATTATATTCTTGAGAGATTTTCCTTTCATTCCAGCAGTACTTGTTATTTGCTCTTTCTCTGTGTGCTGATAGTGGATCCATGTTCCTGCTGCCTCTGAAACAGCGCCCTTTTGGATATGTGYATGATCTCAGAAAACTGAGATGAATGATTTCCAGTCAGATTGTGCAAACTCTCCCTCAGTATTAGGCTGAAGAATATTTAAACATGACACCTTACAAAGCCAATCAAATACAGAATCACAGACTGACTTATTTGATTTAAATATTCAAATTCATCAAGTAATTTCTATAAAAAGCTTACATCTGGTTAAGTCTTAGCAAAAGCCATTTGCTGAATATGCTGTAAAATTAACACAAAACAGGAGTGAGGCAAATCATATCAAACATCCTGTGGCATTCCCTGGGTGGTGAGCTTGAGGTTTGTACCAAATGCCTTGCTAGCYTATCACGAGCCATTTGTAGGATGAAAGTGCCTCTTCAGACTGAGATGGGCTGGAGAGTGAAAAGGAGGTGATTATTTATTACTTCCTGAAGAAGTCAACAAGGATACCAGTGAGAAGAGCAGAGACTAGCTAGGACCTTTGCTGTCTGACACAAATATTTGACGGAAGATCTGAGCTGGTATCCAGAGGTCATAATTCCTGCTGCTGGCTTGCTAAAAATGGCCACGGTTCCTCCTGGGGGCCATTACACCAGAGACTTCTCTCCAAAGTGGAAAGCTTTCCAGAAGCTGACAATATCAGTGGAGAAAAAGCAAAAATTTCCCCATGGAAAAGTGGGTGTGTGACAGTGTGGATTCAGTCCCAGTCTCACACACAGAAAGAGCAGTGACCTGCTGGGCAATAATGCCTTGATAGAAGATTGAGTCGTTTCATAAAAAAGACAAGAGCAAATCTGTTTTGGCAGACACAAAACATATTCCTGTGGAAGACGTATCAATAGGSATCAGATAAGTTTTGTAGTTTACCTTTTGCATGGAGTAGAGCACAGGAACTTAATATATATWTTTTTTAATGAATTATTAATACACTTTATATTTGTGTAAAGRAGGTTCATTGTATTTTACTCTACATTTTGTTTAATTAGTGCAGAAATCTTTCTTTCATGGTTATTTTTCTTTCATAATTGCTTGTGGGTGTGACCAAACTTCCCTTTGCTTTTGAAGAAAACCACTTSCACATAAGAAATAATATACTATTTGGGTTTGAGTATGTATGAATGYGTGTGGATGGTTGTTCTTTTGCCCCTCTTTGTGGAAATTATATACACAAACACCCTGTGAGTAGCAAACAGTGGCCACTTTGAGACTTACAGTATAATTTTGGGAAAAGGATTTAAATTTGTAACTCAAGGACTCTAAAATAGCAAACAATTATCCACCCTGTTTGCGACAGTAAAGATGGATAATATAGCAATGTGATTTAAAAATTGATCTCAGCTCCACTCAGCCGAGTATAAAGGAAAATATATGACCTGCTGAGGAGACATAGTGAGCCTGCAGCATASAGTATATCACTGCCAAAAGTTAGAAAAGCCTTTAAAAGACCTTGCTACTTTGAGTCAAGTTTTCCATCTGATTCAAATTTCTATCGAAACCCTCATTTGACCTTGAAAAACTTACGTTGTATTCAATGATCACCTCAAACCAGCAGTGCAATACAATACAACATTGGACAATATTCTGAAACTTTTGCTGTATGAATGTTCTAAGAAGTGCCTATTCCTGATTCAGCTGGAGAAGCTGAAAACCTTTCTGTGGCAGAGTCATAGGATTCCACAGGGTTGTTTTAGGCTATCCCTGGTTCAGACTACTGGCTCTGCTAGCCCTAGACAGCTCATATCTCTAAGCAAAGTGTAAAAGACAGAATATATGGAAGATCTTAGCCATTTGAAATACCCAGTAAAGCAACTAAAATGTGATACAGATTTTTGGAACTCCCTTCTCAGTGACAGAGCTCAGGATTCGAAAATGCTGCTGAACCACTGCCTCAAAATTTGTCCCAAGGGGACAAATATGTTCTTGCAGCTTGAAATTTAAAAGTGCAGATGTGCTTCTGMATTTGAAAAATGGAAAAGACTTTAGGCATAACCTCAGCACAAGAAATTAAAGCTAAATTGCTTTCCATGTCACTTGCCACCAGCTCTGACATCATACAGTCAGTTTCTGAGTGCTGGCTGATGTGTATTTGTTAAATTACGATACCCTGACAGCATCTCCCATGCTGCCATTCAGTTTCCCTGAAGCTATTGCRTGCTGGTGGGTTCTTCTAAAAAGCTGATAAAAGCAGAGCACCTCATTGCTGAGTGAATTGCCAGYTGGCATCAGTTCCAAACACAACAACAAAAAAGAGGGTTGGGTTCATTCCTGGCAGGCACACGGAAAATGTTCAACAGATCRTTACCTCACATCAGGCAGCAAAATTTCATCTTCATTCAATTCCAGCAATATTTGAGTTCTGTCACAAAAAGCACATGAAGAATTTTTGCATCTGCCACACTGCCTGTGCTGCTCTGACTATAAGCTTTAATAATGCAATAGAAAGCAATGAAAATCATTAACAAAAGAAATATAAAAAAGGTATAAATTTGTAATCCTATACTTTCCTGCTCATGGTCACTGGGGATGCCACAGTTTATCACTAGTTATATGAAAAAGTGTTGAATGGGTTTTTCAGTAAGCAWAGGATAAATCCTTAGCAGTTCAGAATTTTGATGGAATTTGTTCAAAACAGTGTGATCCTTATATTTTTATTCCATTTATGAATATTATTATGAATGTGATTATTTTATTATTTCTTTTCTATTTTTAAGGAGGTAAGAGGCCATCTTTTTTGTCTTCAAGGAAATTGTGTCAATTGTCATTTGCTCTTAAAATATCCCAAATTTTTGTGACTTTTGTGAACACAAAAGKATCATAACCTACAGCTGGCAAAGACTCCATATGAGGAATTAAATACCCTATGAAGTCAACWTGGTAGAAGAACCAAGTTGTCCCTGGCACAGCTGTGAAAATCACTACCATACCATTTCTTTCTCTTTCTGCATATTCTCTGCCAGAGAGGGATTGGAGGGAATATTTCCTCATCTACACCCTCACTACTGAAAGTAAGGAATCTGTGATAAAGTCCATATTTAATCAGCTGAAATCAGACCAAAGCTCATACCATGTGGCAGAAAGTCTACAAAAGGCTCCCTAATTTCCAAAGAYCAGTTTAACTTTATTAACTGTGAACTATTGCATCTATGCAACTGTGGATTAACATGAACAGTAGTTTATATAAGTTATGATTTTTCTGTAATTTTCTTGTGGCTCCACAAGTGTAACTGGAATAAAACTTTGGCACCATTTTATCACTTTGGAATCTTAAAACAAGTTTATTAATTTAGTCCCTACTGCTTTGCAGTTTAACCTAGCAGCCTAAGGGCTCTGGATTTACCTCTGAAGCAGAATAACAAGAGTCACATTATAAAAGATTGAAAGTGATTCTCCCTTGAGAGCTGCTGTTTGACTTCAGATGCCTGAAAATGGTACAGCAGTTCTTCATATTCAAGAACTGTTCACTTTGTCTTTTCTTTGTATGTACCTATCCCAGAAGGTTGTTTTGCTAGTCATTCTTTGAAAGAAAATATTTCACTGTRTATTAAAGTGGGCTTAATATCATAACCATTTTTCAAGAGAAAAAAAATCCCCTCTCCCCTTCCTTTCTTCAGCACTAAATGGTCTCTCCTTCACATTGATGAGGAGATGGTGAAGCTTTTCTTGATTTCAAATCCTTAAACGAATTTTAAAAAGCAGTGGTTGTGCTTAAGAGCTCACTACCACTGCCTTTACAAGTAAAAAAATTCTAAATTTAAATGAAAATTTAAATCCTGTTATTCYCTCATTTTGAACAGAAGTCAGAGAAAATTCCTTCTTAATGTAAGCCAAAGTCACTTACAGTCTGACAACTGATTAAGAAAAATAGCAAAATTGAAAGATGTGCTCTTAAAGCACCTTAAGAAGCATTTATGGAAAGCTCTACATAGGAGGCCGGCACCAGAACACTTATGAAGAAGTTATTTTTTTGAACTTCTAAAGCCAAATAGATTGCATAATATTCTACCTATGATATTAACACATCCTGTTAGCACAACATTCTCTGGTCTGTTTTGGGTCTGCCTAAAAATGTGGAAGATCTATTACATTACCTGTTAACTTTTAAAATATTTATATCAAAGAAACACAGGAAGCATGCACATTCAGAACCCTAGAAGTCCAAACCCTTTTAATTTTGTTCACAGTTTACTTTTCCAATTTGATTAGTTCTCTTTGGGAATAGTTTGGAGTCCTTCTTTGGATAGGCTGCTGGAGAAAAGCACTTGTTAGACATTGTAAGGAGTCATTTCCATGTGGGAAGCTGTGCTGGAGCCATTCCAGGCATTCAGAAGGCTGAGTGTACAGGAGTGAGTTAAATGAGAATAACCTGTCAATATAATGTGAACACCAGAATTTTCARCTGCTTTGAGATTTATTACTCACGAATCACGAAGGACATAGATAACTTGGCTTAGTGTTGGTGTTTCTGCAGAGCTGTGGATGTGGGAAAGGCACATCTGTGGGGTCCTCACCTCGACCAGTTCCATGTGGYATCCTTACTTCATGCAGCTGAATGTGAATTTTGGTGTGAGCTTTCCCGGGAGTGGTTTCAAGGTGAAGGATTCTCTCATGCTAAGAGGCTAATTCAAATCTCAGCAGATGCCCATGCAAGAGATCTCACTGATATTGGAGTGAAAATGGAGTTAGAAGAGATTCCATTSCATGGCTGTGTTGCTGCTGTTCTGGTCCCTTTTCATTATCATTCATATTGTTGCTGCATCCTCWTTATTTTCCCCTTTTTTTGTGGTTTGCTGACCACCTGAGTGCACTWCTGCCGCTCCTCTGGAGCAGCTGAGCTGAAAAGCAGCAGGGCTCCCCCGTCTTCACCCCTGAAATATCCCACCCTGCTTTTCCAGTTGGTAATTCATTGAGTTCTGAAAGCCACTTCAGTGACTGCCATCTCAGGAAAGGAAAACAGGAGGGTTTTTCATGTATGCAGCTGGACTGTTCAGATAGAGGGGAAATAGAGAAATGACCCACACACCCATGGGGTTCATCATCCAGATGTGTTCTGACACCACAAGGGAGGCAGTGAGAGCTGTCTCATCCTGGGAGCACACAGCTGCTGCATTCAGAGGCTTCTCACAGGTGTCTGAGGCCTTTTTTACATTTCAGTTCCTACTGGGAATGTCAATCTGCTTCTGATTTTGGGGGGATGAATGGTATGTTTGGGGCTTATTTGTTTGTTTTTGTTTATTTTCAGAGTAACTAGAACCTGGAAAAAACCTGAAAATATCCTTTGAAATGCTGCATGCATGTCAGCTGTGTGTTGGGGAAGGAAGGAAGGAAGGAAGGAAGGAAGGAAGGAAGGAAGGAAGGAAGGAAGGAAGGAAGGAAGGAAGGAAGGAAGGATGGAAGGAAGGAAGGAAGGATTTTATGATTCTATGATTTTGAACACACCACCTGCCTTCTTCATTAATTAAAATGTATTATCAACATAAGTTTTGTACAGCTAAGGTGATGAAATTGTTGTGGTTGTGATGTACCAGTATTTGACGTGAACAGGTGAAGTAGTTGTTCTGCTATTTTATTTATGCTGTTAAAAGTTGWCATTTATAGTGCAGAATTCTTCATTGTCGTATCTGTAATCTGACTCTGTAGGTTTTTGGGTTTTGTCCAGTGTGCTAGCATGGGACTGAAATGTTGTTTCTGAAAGATGAAAAGGATGTTCATTTCTGACAATGAAGAGTTAAGTCATTTTTATTCACCCTAGAGTTCAGCATTGGCAAAATGACACCACACAAAAACAAATGTAGTGTGAACGTCACTAGATGATGAACCAATCCACAATTTTAACTATTTAAAGGCTGATGAATGAAGAATGCATGCAGAACGCAGCTATAGCTGCTTTCACGCTGTAACACTGGGGGCTCTGCAATACCAGATTCACAACAGGTGGCCCACAAAGTTAAGGCAAACAAACCAAATTTTACTCCTTCTATTTAATTTGTGTTGCAATGGATCTGGCAGGTAACTTAATGTGATGTCAGTGCTGAGGAAGAAAGGGACATAAACCAGAAACCTACWCTTCTGTGACTCTGTTTTGCTTTGCTTTGTTTGTTTGCTTGTTTCTCTGGTAGATTCATTGTCTTAAGGAACAAAAAGGTCAAGACTTATTCTACCCAAAAGAACAACCATTAGTGTTGGAAAAATACAACCATTTCTTCTGACCATGACTGATTGCACTTTTGAGAACAAAGTGGTATTTTAAAGGCATTTAAGTTAATTAGTTGCCAGTTTCCCATTGACAGAGACAGCTTGGAGATGCATTATTTCTAAGAAGACTTTTGAAAACTTCACTCTCAGCAGAGAAGCAGTTCTGAGAAAATACCAGTACAATAGCCCCCCAAACCAGTCAGAACTGGGCTTTGAGCTTGACCCAAGACTGTAACCCATAGCACACCTCCAAAATAGCGACATGTGGGTAGAATGATATTAAACAAAGGCAAGAAAACTATGTGACAGTTCTTCAGCAGAGAGYTAATTCAAACAACATATGTGGAGATTTTGACATTTGGGGCAGTTTTTCTGTGGGAAGAAAACCACATCTTCAGAAACAGCTCATTCCAGGGAACTGGAGAGGGGCATATAAAAATACCACATACCCACCCCACCCCACGCACACACAGTTTCCCCCAAAGAGGCCCAAGAATRCCTCATCTCTTCAGCAGAAATAGAAGCACTGGTGAGCAAAATAGACTCTGACCATCTTGGAGACACTGAAATCCATGCAACTGTGCTAACACTGCAATGCAAATAAATTCTGATGATCAATAACAGTGTCCTCTATCCAAAACCTTTGTAAAGGCTCGTAGAAATGTTGGATGCACTCACTTAACTGGCCACCAAGTTACAGAAGAAAGACTGTCTTCAGTTCTCGATTCTTTTGATTAACAGCTGCTAAGAATACAATCATTTTTGTCATGGCTGATTTTCCCCTTGAGGCCCTATTCTGGTTTAATTTTGTTTTGAGCATGGGAATTTCAGTAAGCTTAATTGATAAGTAGATATGCAATTTGAAAATAAGTTCAAAATAATTTCTTCTTTCCCAGATGCATGCATGGTCAATGAATACACATACTCTTCTCCAAAATATATATGTTCCTTTCATACAATATACATAGTATGGGGCCACTAATACGAGTAGTTTGTTGCATTCTTCACCTGTTCTCTTYTCTAGGATGAAAAAACTCAACTGTCCTGGCCTTTCTTTATAGGAGATGTTCCTTCCCTCTGGTCATCCTTCTGTCCCTCCTCTGGACTCACTCCAACAGATCCATGTCCCTCCAGTGCTGGGATCCCCCAGCTGGGTGCAGTGTTCCAGGTGGGGTCTCAGCAGAGCAGAGCAGAGCAGAGGGGCACAATCCCCTCCCTCCCCTGCTGCCCACGCTGCTTTGGATGCAGCTCAGGACACGTTTGTCTCTCTGGGTTGGCAGTGCCATGGCTGGGTCATGTCCAGCCTCTCACCCACAGCACCCCCAGGTCCTTCTCACGGGGCTGCTCTGATCTGCTCACCCCCAGCCTCTGTTCATACAGGTGATTGCTTGTATTCTCTAAAATTTTTTTTTTTTCCCTTGTATATTTACTTTTGATTTAAGAAAAAATTTGAGAAAAAAAAATACAAAAAAAGTGCTGTAGTGAAAAGTATCTTTTCAAAACAGGGCTTTTTATTCTTATGACACTTACATAAAGTGACACAAACATCATTTAAAATACATTTGAAAGCTGTTCTGAATTTCCAGTTAAGGTGATTGTGTTGAGGTTATTACTTCTATTTATTCCTAAAGTTTGTGACCTCAGAGTCAGACAGGAAGGCTTAAGACAAACCAGGAGAAGACTGAATCAACATCTCTTTATGACATAATTTKTGCACAATGTTACTTAAACCACATAAAATAAAATATAAAACTTCATAATTTACTATACTTGTGGTCTTACAGAAGATCTAACCTTYTTTTGCTGGAGAAGATATTACAGGCAGCAGGAGGTACACTTGTGAACAGATAAAATCAAGAGTTTCTTTGATGTTTAGCCCCACCAAGAAAGGCTGCTAGGAAATTGTCATAGCTGATACCCAAAATAGGTTTGTTACTTGTGTCTGCTCTCCATGTAAAACGCCTACTAAAAAGGGGAAACACCAGTATTTTCACTTCATAACTTAGAGCTAAAAGGAGGGCAGTTTAGAGTCAATCAGTGTTTTCCTTGTTTGGAGAAATTAACATGAACGTGAAAAGTGTGGTGTTAGGCTACTTCTTGAGGAATCATCCTACAGATTTGTTTTTTGTCATGTCATTTCAGAGGTCTGAGGAAAATCCTCAGGCTTTGGTGTAGCTGACATCAGCTGGAAGAGCTGACAGCATGAGAGAAAAGGGATGGAAATGARGTGAAAAAATCACGAGTGCCCATCATCCCGAACAGCCAGGCTGACCCAACAGGCTCACAGGAAGTGACTAAATGCCAAAGATTTGATAGAAGATACAATTCACCTGAAAAGTCTTGGATGTAGACAATGCTAAAGTAATTTTTGTACTCCATTCAGAGATGGTTGTCCAAGACACGCTTGCATCTGGGGCTGGAATGAGACTTCCTCACTGTTAGCATTTCCCTCCTCAATTTCACTTGTGCACAGCAGTGAGTTCAGCTGCGGTGTCTTTGGCCATGTTGGTCATGTGGGAGTGGTTAACCCTCTATCTAGAGCAGAGCTCTGCATTCCTGCCCACAGGAATCTGCGTCCTAAAGAGTAGGGCTGAGGATGGAAAGGCTGAGCTCTGGGAGCCTTTCACCTCTGTGCTGAGTGTTACAGGCGTGGTCAGCTGCATCCCATTACACAAAAAAATACTCCATTTTATGCAGTACCTTTTTTTTTTTTGTTATAAAAGCACTTCAGGGATGGCTCCTAAATGGCAATATCTGAAATATGAATTTAAAACTCAAAGCTTATCAATAAAACCACATTGACTTTCATAGAGGTTGTCTGGTGAATTTGAGTACAGCAGCGCAAACATTTACTTACATCGTGCCCACAACTGATAAACTGCAGTTGCTAATTAGATCTCGGTTAAGCTTTGTCCTTCCTGCTTTTCTGCAAACCTTTAACATTTGAGGACACATTTTCATGCATCAGTCCACACAGGCACTGAAGGAAGAGCCTGTTTAGGTGACAAGATAAGGAGGTGCTCCTCCACCTTGGGGTTTTAGCAGTTCCCAGGATTCGCAGCTGCTGCTTATTCTGGCAGCTCTGTGGTTTGTGCTGCATATTAATTTCTGTCCAACACGGGAATTCAATTTGTACTGTACATTTCATTTCTTCACAGATTTAGATTTATTTCATGTTCTCTGCTTTTAATTAACTCTCTGGCACAGCTGCTGGACGGGATATAAAAACTCATTGCTCTCCCTGCGTTCGGAGTATGCCACCAATCATTCAGCACTTAGATGGTGGCACTGGAGCTATCAGTTTCCATGGCAACCAAGGCCGTGGTGATTGATTCCTTGCCAGTATGGCATCACCACAGGGATCGAGACTTGTAATTTTTGTATGCTTGCAACATCCATCTAATTAAAATGGGATTAGAGAATCATCCCTGTATATGTTCAACAACTGCACAGCAATCCATTTATGCAAATGTCAACTCTATTCAACGCGGTAGCTGGAGTGTKTATGAAGAAACAGTTGTTTTGCTCCTAGTGTCTTGTGAAAGGGAGGAGGGGAGCAGTGAAAAGAATAACATGTACACAGCATTATTTTGACTACTAAATAAAAAAAAAAAAGTAATCCTTTCACTGACGCACAAGTGCTATGCAAATTGTATCCTCTTTCCAAATCTGAATCATGACTAGAGGGAGCAAAGATGGCAGAGCTGTTACTGCTCTGCTCATGTGCTGATGGCTAACACAGGAAAATGTACTGAGCCTGTCTTGAAAATGCATTAATTAATTTAGTGTGCATGAATTATTCATTTGTCAAAAGCCTTTAATTCATATGATTGATTTTAGTACAGTGTCATCTCTTGAGAGCAAAGTACTCCTTGCATTCTCAAAATTTTTCCTTCATGGAGTATTCCTCAAGTCTTACGCAGTTACTCAGAAATTTGTGAAGTCTTTGCAGATCAGGGAAGATGACAGATCTGTAAAACACAAGGAGACTCCAGATAGAAAGAGAAACACATGGACTTTTGGAGGGCTGAAGCTGAAGCCAGGTTCTTTACATCACTAGATGTAAATGCAGAGCCAAAAAAAAAAACAACCCTAAAGACAGATGACCAATCAGTTAGTATTTTTTCTGTATACAGAATAATTTCTTTGCATAACTCTGATAAAATAGTCTGTTAACATAAAAAAATGCAGTTTGCAGTACCTAATGGTCTCACGTCTGTTTTCATTTAATTTTGCAATCTACTTCTGTAGTGCAAAACTCAAAACCATTATACAAATTTTAGATAGCCCCGTGGGGTTTTATCTAAAAGCCCATGATGCTAGTCACGTGGATTTTCATTGTTTTTTTATGACCATTTCCTTTCTCAACAAAACCCTGGAGTGTACAGCAGAAAACAATACGCAGAAAATAGAAAGGTATGTACAATACAGGAATATTGTGTTTTATCATGATTCCACAAAATCCTCCCTTGTGAACAAATCCCACCCTGCTGTGGGAGAAAAGAAATCACAGTATAAAAAAAAAAAAAAAAAGAGAGAGAGAATTGGGAAGACTATCATAACCACTTAATTAGTTGCTAGATCAGCCACTGTAGCAGAGCAGGATTTATTTGTGAGACAAATGCGTTTTCAGGTTTCTGTCTTACAGTTTTACGATTCTCATCATGAGATAAAAGAAGTAAAATAACTCAGAGTAAAATATCAGGGTAAGTTTTACACAATGAGTGGTTCCCCTCCTTCTGTTACNGTTCTGGTGAAGCAGCAATGAATTTGTGGGTTTTGGCTGTTTCTGAAGGAAATTTCCCCAAAGTTTCTAACCATTCCATCTCTCCAAATTACCTGAGGGGGTATGCAAGATGCAGCCACCCCAAGGTCTTCATCTTGGACTCTTTCTGGCCGTGGTCCCCTCTGGGAGAGCACAGCTCCTCTGACTGAACATCAGGGCTCCTACCCACAGGGTAAGGAGTATTTACCCTCCAGTTTCACACATAACTTCTGTCATGCCCAGCTGTATCTGAACTTGAGGAATAACTCCTTATCCCAACCCTTGAGTGCAGAGGAAAGCAAGGATCCATCCCTCCACCTGTCAAAATGTCAATCAGGTTCAGGATAAAACCCCATCCAGACATTGCCACCATGTCCCTTTGACAAATACGTCACTGTCATCATCGCTGTGACGTTACTGCAAGTCCTCCCACAAAAGCTGCAGAGGTATGAGACTGAAGATTGGTTGTACCTTGTGAAAGCTGTGATAATAAGTGTCACAATCACTTTGGCTTAAAATAGCCTAATCCACCTTAAAATCCATTTAAAACTCCCTGCAAAACAACAAAAAAACACCTGCACAGAAAAAGGCAAAGCTAACAGTCACAAAAAACCTCCAGACATGTTCCTGCCAAATGAAAGCCCTGCCTTCCTCCTTAGGGTAAGCCCAGGAGGTATTCAATGATCTTGTCTTTTGAYGCATTTTACCTGAGAGAGAGCAATCCTTCCTTCAGGACTGAATGTCTGCCAGGTGTGAATCAATCTTCAAGAGATTCCTCACACTTGCACTTGGTTTTCTTACAGAGAGTGTCTAGCAGTTCTCTCTGATCCTTGAAAGCACCACTGCCAGCCTAATTACATCTTTCTCCTTCCATATCTTACACTCTGGCCCACTTGTTTTGGAAAATGCTTTGGCACTTTGATTGTCAAAAACGTTCAAAAAACTAGAAAATGTCATCTTAAACTGCAACACCTTAAATTGAATAATTATCTTAATGAATCCTGCATGAGAGCAGGATTTCTTATGAGATTATGAGCACTTACGTCTCAAATAGGACATGAAAAACATTTGAAATTTACTGATGGAGACTGAAGAGCACCAAAGAGAAAATTTTGAAATATTTTCTCTGTAAAACAGAAGGAATATCTTCCTAAACAAATGCATAGAAATTTGAGTGTTATTTTGGATTATTCCCATTTGATCCAACTGCTGAAGTGCAGRAGCAGGTTCCTATCCCTGCCTGAAATAATTGTCACAACACAGCCATTCATACTCTTTCAGTATTTCCAGCTTTTGAATATCCTGAAATTATGCTGTGTTAAATATGATCAGGTGTGGCCCTTCTATGTAATGYTTCTGCAGATAATACAGGTTCTCACCAGCACACAGCTGCATTTTTGTGCAGCTTCATGACAGGCACAGCAGTGGGAACTGGGAAAGGTCCCCCGAGGATTTTGAGTAAGGTTTCAGAAGTTTAGTAGTACTCCGTCTGGATTTTAGGCAGACAAATAAAATACTACAACTGGAAACTGAGATCTTTATGTGTGATTTCAAAATATGTACAATTTCCATTCCTGCAGTTCCMCACTGAGCCAATGCTCTAGGATTAGCTAGATTGCCTCTCACTCCAGGCGCTGCTCTCACCAGCAATAATTGAAGCTGGTGCTGAACCAGTCCCATATTTGCCAGCAGCATGTTCTCACTGTTCCCCACTGCAGGAAGAGAATTAACTCAAGGCAATCCCATTAACCTGTCATTGCTGTTTGTAAGGGATTGCCATGAGCCAGAGTAAAACACTGTTGTTGAATAAAAGATCTCGGGAAATAGCTGCTCAAAATATTCACGGAAAATGTTTTCAAAATTTTAAAATAACAAATACAGTGGGAGAAATAAGCTTCAGCCTATGAAACATGGAAAATAATGCCAATGAAGCTCAGTTTTTTGAAGTAAAATATTGCAATGGAAATAAAATTATGTTGAGAATGGAGACTTGGTCTTCTTAYGTGCAGCCAAAATTGTTTATATTCCACAGACAAAATGATCTGCTGCAGCTTTGTTCTCTGCTTCCTTTCCAGCCAAATGGTCCAGTTGTCTTTCATCCCTCACATCTAGCTGAGTATGATAAGCAAGGAAAGGTGCCCATMAAACATCTGCATCCTCTGCCTGTGGAGCAGCCTGGAAGGACAACACAACAAACTCCTTTACCTCCTTGGTTCTCTGGAAGGAGGGCTGTAAACTGGCTTTTGTATTGCTTCCTAAGCACTCTTTTGCTGTCCCGGTGACACCTGTTAAAACCCACCACAAACAGCATTTTTATTATTTTTATTTTAATTTTTGAATGTGGATAACTGCTCATTGAACACAGCTGAGACAACTCAACTCAAATCATTTAAGCCAGCAGAGAGCCTGCACTTAGGCCTGTTTCTACAGCATCCTCTGCTGGGCACATCCTGCCATCTCTGCTGATGGTGTTCTTAGCCTTTCTCACAGGCAGAATCCAAATGCTGTTTAATTTTAAAAGTTTTGAACAAAGTCTGACTAAGCTGATGAAGGATAATTCRCAGTGTATCTTTTACTACCCTTTTGTTTATCTCTAGGAACAGCCTGAATGTAGACTGACTAAAAATTATTGATAATTAACAGCTGAAGAAATATTGCTRGTGAAGTGAAACTGCTGATCTCACCTTTTTCCTCTGTTGTGGAAAATTATTTATTATGGAAAACAACCGAAGGTTTTTTCCAAAGGTTATTTTTTCCAGGCTCATGGCTGAAATATTAATGCCAATATTCATATGACAGAATTTTGCAGTTACTATGAAGGACCATCCTAGGTCATGCTTGAAATAGATTTTGGAAGATGTGCTTGTGCCTCTTGTATGGTTTTAAGTTTCTGTCTGGTCTGTGGAGCTGTTAATGATCACAAGTACYACTGGGAGGGAAAATGGAGAGCTGTAGGGGCTGAGAAAATGAATCACTAGCATCTGATCACAGATCCTGCCTCGAAGAACATCTCCTGCCCTGTGGTTCCACATTCTCCATTTCTGATGCCTGACAAGGAGTAGAACATGGTTTTACTTCAGGCTGTGACATTAAAGCTTTTGTCTCACTTGCGAAATACAATAAATTATACATTTTATATTATTTTCTGCTACTAGAGTCTGCCAGACCATTTTGGCAGAAGTACAGCTTCATCAGCCAYGCCTCTTGTCCTGTTTGTGCAGAGCTTTTGATTGCAGCCAGAGCTGTAAGGTTTTCAAGGCTAGATAGAAGTCACCTGGCCCAGAATGGAATTACAAATGGAGCATCATCCACCACTGTGCACAGATCCCTCAGGCTGGCTGTTTCCAGGAGGCACAGTGGGAAGCCCCAGCCAGTAGTTTGCACTTTGTAGAATGAGCACCAGTGGGCTTCTCCTTTTTTCTCCCTCCCTCTTTCCAAGGCGAGGGTATCTTGCAGTTTCCTTTGCAGGATTTGGCCTATAGAACTTATTACACAACCAGGACTGCTGCTTTTTCCTCCTTTAAAGAATATTTTTAGGACTCTTTTCCTGGGCTCCTCCTTTATGTYGTGAAAAAAAATCAATTTTCCTCATCCTTTCTTTGTCTGCCTATTGCAGCAATCCCAGGCTTCTGAATAAAGACAGCATATTTGGCCCATTTCTCTCACAAGCGTCTCCCTCAGTACTTGTTTCAGGAAAAAATTTCTAGAATAAAACGTGTCCTCGTGTATGAAACAGCCCAGCCAGGCATTTAAAAGCATACAAAAAGGTAAGCATGAGATGACTCTCATATCTTTTGCCCTGATGTGGGTGACAGAAATAATTACCTCTAGACATATCACTGCTCTGCGCACAATCGGCACACAGGAGATTGCAAGGTGTTGGATGCGATAGGGAATGTGCAGCCTGATTATGCATGCTAGAATCCAAGCCCTGCAAAACATCTCTTTTCAATGAGTTGAGGAACAAGAATTTAAGGATACCACTTAATTTTTCAACCGCAGTCAGGTAACACCAGTGTTTCAAGATGAATTTGCTAATCACATGGGACTAGGGATTGTATGAGGTGATAAAAGACTAGAAAAACATTTCCTAGCAGGCAGCAATAACTGTTCCAGTCTGTTTAAGTAATTTCTTTTCCTTAGCTAGTTTAATTTCCCCTGCCCTGCTGCCTGCTTCAATTTATTTAAGTTGAAAGTGATTGCAGAGCTGGTGGAAGGCACCACATTCGTGACTGTGGAAATGAAATCCATTTGGTTGCAAAGTCTGTGTGAAATTTGCCCTTTACAYGGGGGAGGCAATGCAAGACCTCGYCACTACTGGAACAGCTACAGCTACAGAACCTCACTGCTGCCCTTGGGGGAGTTCTGAGCATCGTGTGAGCCTCTCCCAGCCCAGCTCCATGGCCATTGCTGAGGCAGTGGTGGCAGGACAAGCCCCTCACGCTGTCCCATTGCTGTCACCTGGTGCTCACTTGGGCRTTGGTGTCACAGCTCACACAGACTGAGCATCACCGACCGGAAAAAACATCTGTCAGGRTAGGGAGCACTCATTTTCTGAGCCCATCATCTCCGGTACAGTAGCCCACCAGCAGCTCCTGGTGATTATTCAGACACATTGAGACACGTACTGTGTGACCTGAGCAGTGAGATTCCTGCTGTAGCTTGGCACCATGCTGGAGGTGTTTGATGAGTGACTGACCATGCAGGATCGTCAACAGCATCCTGCTCAAAGAATACACCTCAGTAAAGACCTCTTCCAAAAGTCTAAACCAAGTTATTTAAACTGATTGCATCTCATTTCTCTCAATGCAGAGGCAGGCTAAGCAATTCATCSTCAAATATGAATTGATTACTTAGAAACACAATGACTAAAACTACGTTAGTACTGCCCAGGCATGGAGGGAGACATTTCTTCAAATCTCTATAGCTATTTAGTTAGATTCATATTTGAATCCCTTTTTAAGCATTTATTCATAGTATGTATACCACAGATGCCGATTTTTTCTTTYCTGATGTGTTTGAGAACAAAACACGTCCTCAAAATAGTGGTTTTGTGCAATTCACAACTGAATCCATGAGAAAACAGATTSTACCCTTTTTCCCTGACTCTTGAAAAAGCTAGACATAATCAGAACGTGACAGAGAAGCCACTTAAATCAACATTTTTTCATAGTACATACATTTTAAAGTTATTTACATATATATATTATATTATATATATATTAATATATTTTTATATATCTATTTGTTTTTGAGATAATTTTCACTGAACATCTCTTCAGGTTTTCTCACCAGCTAATTTACCCCTTCTGCTCACTGAAAAATGATTCTGCTACTGCGGTGCAATACCAACACTGCATTTGCTTCTACTCTTCTGAGAGATGTAAACATTGTAGTAGCTCACTGCACAAATGGATTTCTGTTAAAAGTGTTGTTATATACCTGCCAACCCTTTCGCTACACCAGCACCTCTTTTTCCTTCCATTCTCTTCAAGATTTCCACTCTTCTTTCAAAACCTGCCCTAGCTTGTGATTTTGTTTTAAAGTTGTAGTTAAATGCCAGGCATAGTCTAGCCAAGACACTGAGAAAAATGCATATGCAGGTTTTTCTTTGAGTTCAAATATGTTTCTGATAGTTGCTGGATATCACTAAGACAAGAATTTTCCAAAGTCCATCTAGATAAAAACATATGTGTGTGTGTGTGTATATATATATATATATATATATATATATATACATACCTAAAATAATTAAGTTTTGGAGAACATGAATAGATATAATCAAGGCAATGTTATGATAGTACATTCCTCACCCACGCCCCATCCCCTACTAGGGCCATGCTATGGTCTCAGAATATTCTTTGAAATATTCTTTAGAATACATTCTTAGAGCAACCTAAAGCAGTCAGTCACAACAAATTTAAAAGGCACACTGAAACAACAGCAGGTATGCATCAGAAAGCTAAGATCAAAGAAAACAAAGAAATTTACTCTCTCAGTACCACTTKTGCTTTAATTTCTTGCTGAAACTTAGGCTCTATTATCATTCATTCAGCAAGATTGTCTCCGTTGCTTAGGCAGCCCTGATAATTTACTTTTCACCTGCTACCAGATTCTCATCTGAGAAGAGAGGAATCACTTCCCTGGTGCTGTGACTTTACTGTCAAAATAGTGCTCAGTTTCCAGAGTTACAAAACGAAGACAGTTCATAAATAAGCTTGCAGTCTTGTTACAGAATTGAACAAGCTTTAGAATTTGATTGCTGATCTTGATCAGCTAAATTAGTGGTCTTGCTGAAAGCATGTGGTTTCTGTCTCTGCACAATGTAAGCCCAAATAAGCATTGATCCAAACGCTCAGGTGTGCAGCACATGTGGGGCAGGTACCCATGGCARGAGGGATGGATAGGGACATTTTCAAGGCAAAATTAAACTAATTTGTGTGCTCAACAGTGGAGCTGCTAAACAGCTTTTCCTGCTTTCCAGGGTTGTGAATAGAGGAGATTGTTGGATGGCTGTGGAATAGATCCTTTGGGCTCCATCCTCACAAAGGCCTCCCACACCTACAACTGTCTGAGACTGCTATGTAAAAATGTAACAAASCTTATTTTTTACCAAAAAACAAAGTGTGAGGATTCATGTGCATATTATTCAGCTCCACTGTTGACCAGAAGGTCTGAGAGAAGATAGGTCGGTACTTAGAAATATTTATCAATAGTATCTTTTGGAAAACATTGAGGCATCAGCCTTGCAAGCCACGCACAAGCATATTTTGTGTACAGAAATTTTTGTATGGTCAAGATCTACATATGTAGGATGTCACTTTGTTATTGCCTCCRCCACTTTTAAACTCATACATTTGTATGCCTATTTTATGAAATATTATTCAAGTGATCTTATTAAAACACCTGCTGTTATAGAACATTCAGAGAAGGGAAATTTTGGTTCAAATGCAGAGTGACTCTGATTCTAAAGGTCATGGCCTTTTAGTCAGAGAGCAAAACCAGTACCAAGGTATGCATGMAAACAAAATCCAGCAAGCATGTCTCACATTCTGGTGGGAGGCTGTTTGAAATTCAGTTATAATCCATGAGTTACACAAAGCGTGAGCTGAAACCTTTTAAACAAATAACAAGAGTGAGACAGAAAATGAGTACAAATAAATCAAGAATTGCAGCATGTGGTAGAAGAGAGGCAAATGTGCATAAATGCTGTGTGCAAAGTAGAGAATACATTCCCAGAAAGGAAGTCCTTCCATCAGYTCCTGTGTGGTATTGACCCTCTGCCTGCAAAAAAAACAGATGACAGCATTTCCTCAGCTCCGGGTTGTGAATACACAGTCAAGAGAGCTATCCTTCAAAACCCATAGTCATGGGGGTTGACCAAGCATCAAAGAGAGCTAGGTGATCAGGAAAAGTTCAGTTTTAAAAATATGACAGTTTGGAGTATAACTGTAATATCAAGTAATTAAAAAAAAAGAAAAAAGAAAAAAAAAAGAAGAAAAGAAAACAAAAAAAAAGGCAGACTCAAGCCATCTAAGAATTCTTTGCGTATAAGAAAGAACAGCAGTACATGAGTAGTTCCACTGAAGTCAAGTAAGTGTTAAGTACTATGTCAGGCTGATCTGCCAGATATTAAGTTTTATATGTAAATGGTCCAGGAAATCATTTTACCCTGCTCTTACCACAAAGCATGAGTGCATTTCAAGAGAAGGGTTATCAGAATCACCAGCATAACTTCTGAGCTGCAGTTCTGGTGATGTCAGAGCAGAGTCTGCAGAAGCTGGGAGTATAGCAGTAGCTGAGAAGCTGTGATTTGCTGTGGGTTTTACTGTATGATTTGCACAGTGTATTAAGAAAGASCCTCTTCCATTTCCTCTCTGCTGCTCTCTTTTTATTCTCTGCAGTCAACAAAATGCAATTATCTGCTAGAGCTTGGGTGTGGATGTGAGCAAAGTTTAAAGCTGTGAAGAATATCTCATGTTATTATTTTTTAATGAAAATTTTGTGCAGGATCACTCCCCTGATTTTAGTTATTTATACAAACGAGCAGTGAGTTTTGTCTGCAACAAAGTCTGACTAAAAGCAGCCTTGACACTGTCTGAGAAACAGTCACTGGTACTGACCTAAGCTTCCCAGAATTAACTTCCTTGCATGCTCTCTCTAACCATCTAAGAATTRAAATATCAGAGCAAATGAATAGAGCTATGCTGAGTGCCACTCGTTTGTTCACCTTTCTGAAGTCAACCAGTGCAGMCCAGTCATCTACAGTCATCTGTAACAGGGCTACTATTTCTACCAGTACAGTCTACTAAGCAGAAGACTGGGTGACAACTGAATGATGCAGACTAGGAAAGCATTTTGTGTTGCTGATTTTTATGATTTGAATGAGAAATCTATGCTTTTCTCATGATTTAAACGAGAAAGGATTATTACATGAGTCTTTCTAGAAGAGGAGTTGTTTATCTTTTTTTTTTCTTGATGGAATATATAATTTCTAATATTCCTTTCATTTCTAACTTACTGCACAATCTCTTCCATGTGTTGACTAATGGCTCTTGTGTTATCAAAGTAGGAAATTTATTTACTTTAGTCACTTCATTTTCTGTTTACCCTTTTTTTTTTGCTTCATTTCTTTTACTGAAATTAGAACATACCTTTCTTTTCTTGATCAGTGTTAAATTTCTCTTGAAAAATAACATAATGCTATTCTGTTTGGATTTCAGTTTCCAGCAGTGTGGGTGTAAGGGACTGTTAAATGTCATCTTAAATTAAACTATTTCCACTAGAATGTGAGCATTTAAACTTTTCTATTACCAGTACTTTCTTGCTTTTTTTTTGCTTGCTTGCTTTTAATCTTTCTTTCTCATTTCAATAAAACTCCCCCAGTGATTTATAACAAACTGACAAAGAATTTTAGGCTATATGTTGCTTCTCTTAAAAAAAAAAAAAAAATCAAATGCCTTTTTTCCCCTCTTTTTTCCCTGTAAGCTGTAGCAGATTGCTTTGCCTCTGCCTGCTAGTAAATTCTATATCTGTTTTGGTATATAAGATGAATTTTGTAACAGCTCTGCACACACAGTCCACTCAGGTACAATAAAGCATTGAAAGCAATGAGTCTGGCAACATATAACTCATACATTTTCTCATCCCTTCAGGAGGAATATTCCTGAGGATATGTTCTTAGAATTTTGATGTGTCAGTAGTTTTAAATTAAGGCTCTTGATTACTTTTTATTGTTTCAATGACAAATGAACAGAGCACAGAGTCTAACAACTTCTTTGGTGTGTTTTGCTTTCTCTCAGCTGGTTTTCTGAGTGAAGTCATGTTGAGGAGGGGGTTATTGCTGCGGGGAGGCAACACCAGTGGGAGAGAGTGTGTTCCTACAAGCAAAGCTTTGCACCAAGTTGGCCTTCCGTGTGTATCACCCATTATGGTGCAAGCCATCTCCTAGTCTGACTCCTGTTTGATTGAACACTTGCTCCCTGGTTCCAGGAAGCACTTGCTTTGGTTCCAGAAGGAGACTTTCAAATAATGGTGCCACCAGACCGTTCCCAAAATCCTCCCCAAACTACTAATCCATAACATCTTGGCTACAAGCGCTCCCTAGTGCAGAGGAATAAAGTCCCTGTCAATGGGGAAGTGGATATCCACTTAAGGACTATATGCAGGAGTATTCCAAGTATTGAATCAGCAAACTGTGCTGGCCATAGAGCAGACAAAAGCCCCAGAAAATACATGAAAACCAAAACCTTTAAACTCTGTTCCCTAGAAGCTGAAAACCAGTAACTTGTAAATAAAGAATAGGAAAAGCATTTTGTCAGTTCAATAAAAGATTCATCATGTGAGGCCAGACCCCAAACCTCCAATTTGTGCTGAAAATCTTACCTCTGGGAGGAATGAAGTGCAGCTCTTAATTACTGTGTGAAAATAACATCCATCATTCATAGGTTGAATGCAGAAAGAAAATGAAACAATAAAGATTTGCTTAATGAGCTGATGAGTAGAAACAGGAGGGTTTGAGGGATCAAAGTGAATGTTGTGGGAGAAGCAGTAGTTTATGCATGCTGCTCTGCTGGTTTACATTCCCTTATCTGTGACAAATGYAAGAAAAGAAAAATCAGCAAATGTCAATTCATGGGATTATTCTAAGCAAAGACTGCTTGCATGAGAGCTCACAGCTCAAGAAGATTGGAATGGCTGTGGCATTTTGTAGATATAGAAACCAAGGCACAATCAGGAAATGGAGTGGATTGTGGTGTCCAGGCAGACAGGATCAGGATCAAAGAGGACTACAGCATCCCATTTTCACTGAGATAGGAAACAGTTTCACCACTTTCTGGGTTTAGACAGGTCTGTGCTTCAGATATTGGAGCCAGGAGTGCAAAAGACCGGCAAGATGYGACTACTCTGTGTGCAGGCCAGCTCTAGAGTGGTTGGAGGATCATTGGATCAACACAGAGTGCTGGACTGGGCTACAGCAGCATCACAAACACAGGCTCCATGCAGATGGTCCACCAGCAGGGCTCTGATGGTGCACACTTCACGCAGATTGACTTATGAGACAAATCACGTGTTCTGCATTTTCAAAGAGACCATACTCATCCTGAATGKTCCTAACAAAATTAACCTTTTCTACTCACACGAGACACTTTTCCTCATAATTTATAAATCCATGCCAGGATTTTGATGCATGCAGGTGAGTAGCACGTGGGTTTGTTTACATTTCAGCTCTTGGTCTGTTTCTAGAGCAAAAGAAACTCTAGGCAAATTTAGTCAGCCAACATATGAGGTACGAGCCAACATACTATTCATAACTCTTCTTTCTCAACTAAGCTTATTTTATCTCCCACACAGGTTAATCCAATGAAATCTTTTCCCATTTTACTGTAAGGTCCATGTTATTATCAGCCCCAAAGATTCGTACAGATCCTTCTAGACCGGCAGATTCCAYACAATTTCAGGGTCRACTCGGAGTTGATCATTCTCACAGRCATGGTCCTGCAGCTCAGACCACTGGGAACCCTTTGTCCCATCATCTGTGTTGAAGACAGAGAAAAGAATGCGTTTAACACCCCTGCCCTGTCTCTGTCCCTGATCAACACCCTCCAGGTCTCTCATTCTCCCTGGAGCCTTTGAATCTCCCTTGGTTTCTCCTGGCACTACAGCTCCTTGCCTGCTTGGCTGCTGAGGGCTCCAAGTTTATGATGAGGCTCAGGGCTGCTGAATGCATTCTGAACTCAGAAAATACCTGAACAGCTTCATCTCATCCCCTGCACTTTTCTTCAGTCTTGGCCACTCGAGCCTCCCGGACTGAGGTGTTGTTATACTGCCTAATTTTTGTYCATATGGCTTCCCACCAACCACCTACACAGACCACAGAAAGGACTGAAATGCTTTGGTCCGATAGCAAAACCTAAGAGGTGCAGTTTTTATTTTCTTTCTATAAGTGCAGAATGTTTTTAATACTCTGGCTTGCTGCCAAAATTGGTGTCTGCAGCTGTAATTTTTAGTCCAGGCTCGCCTGTTTCTCCCACTYGGAAAAGCCACCCTGGGTATTTTTGTGATAATTTACAGGATCTCTGCTTTTCCCTGATTTTTGATGGGCTTTCCAGCTGCTGCCCTGCTTGCCTTCACAGCTGGTATCCCAAATCCTCTTTCTGCAGATTTATTTCTTGAATGTTCCTCAGGAATCCTGAAAATTTGCCTTCTGCTTTCCTCATGCAGTGAATGACTAGCCGAAGTAGCAGCCCCTAAATAACACCCTTGTGTGTTTCTTTCTCCCATTTCCTGTCCTTACCTTCAGCAGGTCACCAGCTGCGTGACCAGAATGGGTATTCTGTGGCATAGTTCAGAACACAGTCAGTCCAGTCCTTCCCTTCACACTGAAATATTAACCCCTTCACATTTGGTGTGCTGTGAGACTTACATTGGACATGCTCATGTTAACATTTTATTAGACTGCTCATATACAAAAGCAGCTGAAGTGAGATTTCAGGGGACGCCAAGACCCTGAATAAAAAAAAAAAAATAAATTAACAAGATAAATGAAKTACTTAAATTCAGAGAGCTGAAGGAACTTGTTCCGTTTTGAAGATGTTTCACATCTTAGGTGTGGTCCCTAACCTTTACTTCATTTATGAAAAATGAATTCTTGCATTGCTGCTCTTCTCTATCCCAAAGGGTGCCAATCAGAGCATTGGTACCTTGACAAYCCATGTGGTCACTACTCTGCACAGGGTACCCAGGAAAAGTCTAGCTGGGACCCACCAATCAAGAGTTTATGTACAAAACCCCTTCCTAGAAATAGCGTTAAAATCCTGCTGAGGGTCACAACAGACCTCGACAATTTATTAAAAAAATGGTACTACTTTAAATACATATAATGCCCTAAACRATTTAATATTGCTGTTTTTCAAATTGAAATACAATTTATATTCTTTCTTACAGAAACATTTAGAAGGTCTACACCATGGGTCCTTTATCACATATCTAAATGCAGAAAAGAAAATCCTTCTCAAATGGGAACCACAATTGCTTTTCTGATTTTAACCCTAGCAAAAATATAAGAGTAACTTGAAATCAAATAAATGACTGTGATTTACCCAGCTGGCGAGCCACACTGATATTTCTTATCGTGAGCATGTGCCCACATTTCCAAAGGGAACTCTGATCGCTCCTAGTACACTTGCTGGCTCTTTTTTGCTAAATGCATCAATATTATGACAGGCAAAATTTCAGTGAAAGAAGCTGCCTGGACATCTTGTCTTATTTTCTCATAATAAGCTTTTTCTAATACTGTACTTGAAAGGAACTGAAAAATAATCCTAGGAAGTAAATTCTTTGGGACTTTAAGATTCTTCTCAGTTCTAATGGAAGCTTTTTTACATAATTAGAATTTAAATGACCTGCAACCCACAATTGGATGGAAAACATCTACCCCCAAATATTGCCTACTTTAGAGAGCAATTTTTTCTTCACTTGGCAGTTCAGTCAGATGTGCTAAGTTAATTGTTGAACCACAAATCCTGTGTACAGCTAGCATCTTAGGGATATTTTTATAAACTGAAGATAGTCTTTCAGTAGCCCCAAGACAAGTGATTCAGTCTTGCAGTTGTACAAACTGCGAGTGTCTATTTAACTTTGGAAACAGGCCTTTTTCTTTTAATGGCACATCACCGTGGCAACATGTTATAAGTTTTGTTTTGACAGAAAGYATGGAGTGTCAAAATGATTTCTTGGTTGTTACCAAACTGATGAAGCTAGTCAGTTGTGATAAAGCTGTTAAGATCCCAGGTAGAGCTAAAGGAGCAGAACAGACTTACAAAAGACCTGCTTGTAAGCCATTAAAAGTATGTCATAAAACCTTTTTTATTCATTTCCTGTGTCTCAYGTCTGGAGCATGATGTGTTTCAACTCTGCTAAACAGACAGTTGAGAAGTTCTCCAAGGGAACAATTTTTCCTTCAGAGAATAACTTTTGTCAAAATTTAAATGTTTGCAGAGACATTTTGATTTCTGTGAGGGTATGATAGGCAAGGCAGGGTTTTGAATTTTGCCAGCAACTCTCTTTAACATCTCTGAGTCCTGCCTGCCTGCTGGAGATTGAATAACTCCCAGGGTCTTCAGTTCTTTGTCTAAATGGGAAATGGAGGTTTTCTGGGTTTTGAATTTTCAATTATGACTCTGGCTGCCAGTCATAAAAATGAGCTGGGAGACAAGGACTGTAATCTACAGGCTCAGAGCTTGGGAACTAGCACTTCTAGAGCTTCCAGACTCCAGCTGTTAACAAAGACCCAGTTTTCGCCCACACCACAAAGCCTATCTARAATCCTTTAAAAATCACATTTTGACACTTCCAAGAGGTTGGCRGGGCTTTTTGTTGTTTAGTTGTGTTAGGGTTTTTTTTGAAGCTAAAATTAATAACTTAAAAATTAAAATGAATTTCAAAATTCCTAAATCATCCTCAAAATTAAATTGTGTTCTCACTTCTTTTAATCACTTTGCAGTGATTTTCCAAACTTTTAATTACAATTCTACAAAATGGTCTCATAAAGGCTTTCAGTTCTATTTGCTGTGTCTAACTGTTGATGTTGATACTCTATTTAATTTGAGAAATTGATATTTTAAAGTGTTTAGATTTTTTTTTTTTTTTAATCACTGTTGTTTTTTCCCTGATGAAACTTGGCCCTTAGATTCCTCATGAAACAGCTGGCTAYAAAGACTCAAGAAGAAACGTACCGGTCTTGTATCTGCCTTTTGTTCATCTTCCTAGACTCCTTATAATTATCCAGACTTGCATTAGTAGRAACTCCCTTTACTTTCCTCATCCTCTTACTCCAGAATCCCAGAGCCATCTGCAGTCCTTGCAAGCTACACTGAGTTTCCATCTTTAGTCTTTGTTTAATCAGGCCAGTATCATAGATTTGTTGCTTATGCATATAGAGTTCTGTACCTTGGGGTTCTGCTCAAGCTGCAGGAGACAGAGTAGASTCTCTGTTCATATGTAATCAATTAAGCATATTTCCAGCAAAACTGACATGCCCATAGCAGATCACTGTAYGTAAAAAGGTGTTTCTTCCCCTTCAGTTGTGTAATCATCAAMATTTGGGGATATGTGGAGTGATTTTTTTCAGTGAAAAATCTATACCACAATTTCTGGGCATTATCCTTAACATTATTGGCTTGCATAAAACTCTATCTATCTCCCTAATTACACCAAATAATGCAAGGAAAGTTTTCATTTGCACTCTTGTTTGTCTGCCTSTGACTTGTTTCCACTTCTTCTCTGCTTCCTTCTTCTCCCCTTTTTGCCCATTCCCTCCCATATATATTTGGGGATATATATATATATTTGAGCACAGCTCACCCTCTGCTAATTGATCACAGTTTTGGCTGATTTAGGAATGGAAGAAGACCCGTTAAGCCTAACCTCCATCTCCCACCCCAATCACCGCTGATCTTGGTGTCCCTACCAGCTGACTTTGAGCATCATCCACCTCCTTTGTCTGTAGCTGTTTATAACTGTACAAAAGAGCTTCATATAAATGCTTAACACACCTGTTCAGTCAAACAAGTTCCATGCTTATCTATCATCTTTCTTTCT
>NW_026623277.1:485542-500160 GCF_030028575.1 Malurus melanocephalus
TTCTTTCTTTCTTTCTTTCTTTCTTTCTTTCTTTCTTTCTTTCTTTCTTTCTTTCTTTCTTTCTTTCCACTTTTTTTTTCTTTCCTTTTTTCTATTTTTTTTTCTTCAGGACTCTGAATGGTTATTAGTACCTCCCTCCTCATGATTAGAAGTAAGGGTAAAAAGAAACTCTGTAATCTGCTTAATTTTCTGTCTTGCAAATAGTTACTGAACTTCCCCAAATCTTGTTTTCATGYCAGGTTCCTGTTTAACTTTTTGGGACTAGCAGGGGCTAAAATACGGCTGCCTTTGGATAGGCAGGACTCTGAAACATCATTTTACTGAGGACCCTGACAGATGCACAAAAGTGTGACCTGGTTTGTKTAGAAAAATGGCATCAGGGTACACAGTAACGTGGTATTTGTCAGAACAGTGTCCAGCAGTTGGGCAGTCTGATGTTCACTTGCCCTGTGGATTGCACAGTTAGAGTAAATTGCAAGTCTAACCAGCAAGAATTTAAGGCATGGAGCACCAAAACAAATTCAAATGTCAAAAAGCTCTTGGGGTATTTTACCAGGGTCTCTTTGTGAGGAAGCAATGAACTGTTTGCAGGTGCTCAGTTTTTATAGCGGCGAAGTGTGGTCATGGTTGTTAAACAACTTTTGATAAACTTGAAAGACAGAAAGAAATGTGAAACATCTCATATGAGYGTTTGAGAACCCCTATATGCAGGGACATGAGGTTTGTCCTCAAGATGGAGRTGTTTGACAGAAGATAGTCCTGTTGGTTGACTGTGTTGATTCAGAGAAAAGTTTGGGAGAAAACTCTCTGGGATGGGCATTTCCTCTAAAGATAAGGGTTTCAGCAATCCCTTTACTGACATGAGATCAATATCGGTTTGCGAAAGTGAAAAAACCCCAACAATTTATTAACAAAGTGCTGCATGGCACAGAGAAAAAAATTGAATAACTTAGATATTGAACCATCAGAATCTTATCACCTCCCTTGTCCCCAGCAGAACAAAAAACCCCAAAATGCCCGGGAAAGGGAAAAAAGCTGCCGAACACATGGCGAAGAAGAACTAAAAATGGCGCTCAGCCTTTGTCTTGGGGAAGGAAGAAAAGTTCATGCCCTATTTCAGGGAGAAAAACCAACAGATGGGAACCCGGTGAACCTGTGGTGTTGGTCTCCTCACGGAAGAAGAAGTTGGTGGTAAAGGTAAATTTCTTTGATTATAACTTTCTGTTAGGAAGAAACGAGTATCTATTAATGTTATTAGATTGTTCCCACCACTGAAAAGGCACCGAATAGTAATTTTCTTTTTCTGTGGTACAAATTAAAGTTCTAAGGCTTTGAAATGAAACTAAACTAATAATAAAAAACCCCAGGCAAAATTAAATAACAATACTGGCATATATAACATATCTACAGGACAGAAAAGCTGTTCCAACTTCTGTTTATACTGGTCACATGCTTTTTAAAAAAAATGTTCAAGGATCCATTAGCGAGAAGCTGCACTAATGGAATTGACATATATATTCCTAGCAGATTCTTTCTGAGTAATTATTCTACAGTCAATAAATGGGAACYGTTTGCATTCGATTAAAAGACAAAAATCTCTCTAAAATTAGAGGGTGGGTTACTCTGAAGCTGCAGAAACACCATTAAGAATGAAGAGGATCCTTACAGAGCTGAAACTTCCTCAAATCTCAGCAAAAGCCTGTATAGGTCACAGATTATGTCACTCAGKAGCACAGTTCTTCAACACAATCCAATTTTCAGAGAATGCCAGACAAAAGAGACCATTCTCTGCAAGTTTCCTTTTCACTTTTTTTTTTAATTATTATTTATTATTAATAGCCAGATTGAGTCTACTGATGCTATCTGACTTTCTATAAGACTCTTTCTTGGAAATACTGGAGCAAATGCAACTCTGGCTGAGCCTCCCCAGACTATTTCACAAGGGAGCCTGTGTTCAAATCTTTGTTCTCTCACTCCAGATTCTTTCTCCAGGAGACCTAATTTTAGAAAAGAAAAATTGTTACCTTCTAGTGAGAAACGTTTATACATCTTCAAACTTCAGAGTCTGAAAGAGAAATTGAAAGGATTAGACAGTTCGAAGTCCGGTCCTTGACTTGAGGACAAAGTAATTAGCAAAGTAATCAGGCCACATCTTGTTTTGCTGCAGATAATGATACCTTACTCCAAGTGTGTAACATGTTTCATTTGTTATCATCAAGAAAAATTGTTTCCTGGGGAAAAAGAGATTGCTCACACTCTTCTCACAAACATATGGGCTTTTTGCTGTATTTTTTTTTTTTTTTAATGTGAAGTGTATAGATGTGCACACTAACTGTCAGTGGCTAAAGTGGATTGAAGCGAGTACAGAATATTCCACCTATTTTAGTATCTTGAGAAATTTTACATTTTGCTTTAAGAAAATATAACTGTCCCTGGTTATATATATCTGGTTTTTGCTTAAAAATGATAAAAATGAATCCCAACAAAGCAAAACATGTTCATTTAACTCCCTTATCTWAGTTCTCCTTCTGGGTCACTTATGTCAACTTAATTCTAGCTCTATTTTTGCTGCTATTACTGACATTTTGTTGCTAGTGTAATCCATTTTCTCTTTGTATTCAGATTACAGCTTCCTTTCCCTCATTCTGTTTTTTTTTAATGGAGGAAGATGAAAACACAAGTGACTTCATAGCTTTAATATTCATGCCTTCAGTATAAGCCTCTTTACTTTTGGTTTGCTGGAAAAGAGGATGCATTGGACACTWTTAAAATATGGCCTTTTGGAAGATGGTGCCCACAGTCTCTTCAGGAGACAGTCTTGTAATTTTATGACTGGCCATCTGTGAAATCTCATGGAAAATAGGAAGGAGAACCTTACCAATCCAGTTGCTGCATAGACATCACCCTCCCTTTAATGTAATATAGGGTTGCTACTGATATCTTTACCCTGCATGATGGACCCTTCTCCCTGGATTTATGAAAGCAGAGAAGGTGTGCTACCATGTCAATTGATTTTACACCAGGAGCAGAAGTATGAAAGTGTCTGGTACCAAAGAAGGAAAAAAAGTGTTTTCAGCTCTTATTTTTGCAACCATGCTTTAATGATGAAGTGCAGCTCTTTGGTGTTGCTTTACAGGAAGACTCAAGAGAGATTGAGGGGCGGGCATCAAAATTATTTTTCAAACAGGTAGCTTTGCTGGAGACAATATCACTATCTTGGATGTTTGCTCTCTGAGCAATCTACCTTTTTTAAGGTTATTTATTTATTTTTTATTTATTTATTAGTGCTGTATCCCCTGTCCATAATACTTAAGGAGCAGAAGGCTGAATGGATATTGGTAGGATTTGTGGAAGAATAACATCATAAATAATTGATTAAAGTATTTGGTTAACTGACTGTACTAAAAATTACCTGAAATCCAATACCATTGTAAACTCCTTCATTGGCAAAACATGTTTGTTTTTAGGGTTTGTTTGTTTTTGTTTTTTTTTTTTTTTTAACAGCTATTTCAAAGATTTATTCAGTGTTTTTTTGGATACCCTCTTATAAAAGGTACACAATTAACTCCTTTGGTATTTAGTGTTTTTGTGGCTTTTATTACAAATTAATCCTTATTTTTCTCCTAAAGGAAGAAGCTCTGAGTGGATATACAACAAAGAAATAAAAATAAATAATTCAGAAATATATAATGTAATGTGATTATTGGAGAATTATTCAAATAGTCTGTTCTGATGTTCAGTTGTTGAGTCACTGTTACAATGACTACTCCTTAGTCACTATGTTTTTGTGTTTTTCCCTCAGTTCACATACAGGCTTTCTTTTCCTAGCAACACTGCAGCCTACTGAAGGATCCACACCGTGTTTATTATCACGGGCCAATTCTAACCCTGGAATTAGTTCAAGCAATTTCTGTATTGGTTGGCCTTTTAATCCTAACAATAACTGACTTTACATTCATATTCTAACAATGAAAGTCATGCTGCCCTTATGTACTTTTCCCATGGCTACTTTTCATTTATGTCTCTCCTTTGGTTYATCTGCTTCTTTTGTTCCAGTGTTGTTCTTTCTCCCTTGCATTATGATATTAAATTTGGTGACTGATTACCCACTTGCATTAAGTCACTGCTTTTATGCCATTCCTAAAGATTTCCTATAACATTTCAGGAAAAGGTGAACRTGAATAAAGACCATAAAGCTCCTGGCTAAGGAGCAAATGTAATTGCATATATAAATCTGTGTGTATCTGACAGTATTTGCATGTTTAAAGTTACCCATGTAGTTCTTCTAATCTGGGTCATGGGGGAGAAGAATATGCTTGTGATTATAGCTGTTTTAGAAGCCTTCACAAGTAGTTTTTTGAATAGAAACCATGAATCAGCTTCCTAGTGTTCAGATTTCTTTTCATTTATGTTCTCCAAATGTTTCTGAAAGCAAGTTTTTGTTCAGAAGAATGTTCAGGGCTAAGTATAATACCAGAAATAAGGGTGTGAATGCATGTTTGCCTGAGTATTGACGCTGGAAGCATTTACATGGCCATCTGGACAGCTCTGTCAGTTTGGGACACGTTCAAAAATTAACATGTGATTTGGAAATCATAAATGGAGTGCAAAAAGAGAGTAGCACAGTGGTGGTAGTGTCAGCATTAGTACAGTGAGTTCCAGAGCAGCCTATGGAATGAAATTTCTCTAACTGCTACTCTTCCTAACTCACTGTCATTCAGGTTTTGTCAAGCTGGAAAAAGAAAAAAAMMAAAAAACAAACGRGTTTAGAAATAATGACRCTATCTGTGGAATTCCTGACTTAAATWCACAGGGTGTGAGTACATATGAAAGAAACTTGCCATTATTCAAAAACTGTTCTGTTCTTTACAAAACTATTTGTTACTTCACTTTAAATAACATAAATCAGTCACATTTGTATTTWTGAAGTGAGCTACTACAAAAAACCTGAAAAAGATTATAAAATTTGGGTCTTTTATTGTGGTTTTCTCACAACATGCTAGCTACAGAAACAAAAAGTGTGTCAAACAGCAAATGCAGATAAAGTATGACAGCAAGTAAACTTAGTCTTTAGATAGTTTATCTTTAAGGAACCTGAAAAACTTTCAGCTGAGGAAGGATGCAATTGAAGAACATTGCCCATTCATATACTGTTCATGAAAATTTATTATTACTTTTGCATATTTTTTAGAGATTAATATATCTCTTTTTATATTCTACCTTCCTTGTATATTTCAAAAATATTTTCAGTGGAGGAATATGTAGAAGAAATTCCAAGAATAAAGATTAGTGTCTCCATTAAAGCTCATTTTTTGCATGGATGGAAATAATGTAATACTTTTGAGTAAGACATAAGAGATACATGGTATTTAATTCACTTGGAAATAATCAGTTTTTCTTGAGACCTTTCACATCTGCCATTTTATGCTTCACAGAGTGATGCAATTACAAAAAAAATCCAAAAAAAACCAAAACATCTTTTTTTTTTTATTAAGGATTAGTATTAGTATTAAGTAAAGAATGATGCAGAATTACAGCAGCAAATATATTGGTAGATCTTCACAGAAAAGGAAGTGAAGGTGAAAGTAGCAATACCAATAGCTGGTTTTTTTTTTTTTGTATATGTCATGCCTGAATGAAAAGACAGACATAGATGTAGAGTCATCTGGGGCCCAGTGGTTGGATCCTCGCTTTATCAACAATTTCTTTGTGGAGTTCCCTTGGTATTTCAATTATTCTCTTTAAGTACTGAAATCGCCTTCAATCTTCCCAATAGTTCTAATTTCATGAGTTTAAGGAGAATCTGTTTTGGTTTTTTTTGCACTTTTAAGGGATCTACTCTTGTAGCTACTTCAAGGGTAGCTCCAGGACCATTACTGTTGGCTTAGGTGCAGCTGARTTGGATGTAAAATATCAGCTGTGCTTCACTGGCTTGGAATGCTCACAAGCCACCTGCTCCCAGGGTCACTCTGATCCACCACTCTAATCAGGTCGTTTAATTAGCATTTTAATTATCTTTAATTATTATTGGGAGTGACAAAAAAAACCCTCTATCATCAAAATTCCTTATGCTGAGGGGAAGCATTTTCACTGGTGTATAGTGTGCTGCTCTCTCTAGCAAAACCAGTGAAASAGACAGTGGGAGAAAACCATGGAGACAAAACAAAGTTTTGTGGTCCTTGTGTAAAGCCACTAAAGTGACATCCTTAATCTCTGGTGGGACAAAGAGTGCAGAGGTGGGAATGGGAGAGGAGTGCCAGAAGCTGGGAATCAGAAATGAAAATTAGGCTGAYACCATGTGAAAACACTTGTCCTCTGGAGAAGACATTCAAACAGCAGTGAAACACTTTGATGAGAATGATGGAAAGGGCCAGATGAACAGAAAAAATATCCAAGCACTTTGTCCATTCCTGGTCAAAAAAACATTGAAATCACTAAAATTAACAGTTGCTGTTACAACAGGGAATTCTTTTTAAGATGAGGTAGTGAGTCACAAGGAATGGAAACATCAACTTGTTAATTTATATGTAAAATGAATTCCTTTTAATTAGGCTTGGCTGAAAGCTGCTGCACCTGATGCTTTTTGATATTTTTCATATCAGTAAAAGAAGAAAATGACACAGAATGAAAAATAATGATTTCTGTGCTATTTGCATAGAATCTAAGGTACAAAATTAGAGGATGTAGCCACTTCCATATTTTGGCTTTTGTGCAATAGGGAATACAATTAAAAAATTAATCTACAAGGCTCAATATAAGCCAGGTAAAACAAGTAGAGAAGAGAACTGGCTCAAAGAGAAGCTATTACCTGAAGCGAACGGAAAAGAAATGAGTTTAAAGTTAACACATCTATTTTGTGCCATATAGGTAATATTTTACTTATATGAGAAAGAGCGCCATGAATATTATTAGAGACCTGGAACACCTCTCCTGAAAAGACACAGCTGAGACACTGGGGCTGTTCAGACTGAAGAAGAGAAGGTTCCAGTGAGACCTCACTGCAGCGTTCCAGTATCTAAAGGGAGCTACAAGAAGTCTGGAGAGGGATTATTTATAAAGACGTGTAGTGACAGGAGGAGGGGGAATGTATTCAAACTGAATAAGTAGGTTTAGAATAGCTATTAGAATAATTTTTTTTTTACTGTGAGGGTGGTGAGGTTGGCCAGAGAATTTGTGGCTGCCCYRTCTCTGGGAGTGTTCAAGGACAGATTGGATGTGGCATTGAGCAGCGTGGTCTAATGGGAATTGTCCTTGTCCATGGAGTGGGGTTGAAGCTAAATTATGTTTAAGGCCCTTTCTAAACCAAACCTTTCTATGATTCTGTAATTCTGTGGAAGGAAAGGAAGGAGAGTAYTGCTGCAGTTATGCCAGTAAACTAGTCAGTCATTGCCTAGAAGATGTTGAGAGCAATGGTGTGAGAGGGAGGGAAAAGGGTAAGGACAGGAGAAGGATGCACCTCACAGGAGGTGAAGACCTCTTCCTGCAGAGAAGAACTAAAGCTTCTGTGAGAATGCTGCTGTTTAGTCTGATGGATCCTCAGCTGAAGGAACTCAAATGGATCGCATTGATTTGAGTGGAATATTTTTCAGTTATGTTGCAATATATGAGGTTTGTTTATGAAGTTGTAGTCACAAACTTCCTGGGGGAATGGTGTTTTGTTTAAGAAAGAGTGAGCTTCAGCTGCTGGGGTTTCCTGCTCTCGCACAGTATTAAACTCACACATTTAATAAGTTTTAAATACGTTAATGTGAGTAAACAGATTTAAAAGTGTTTCAATGTTTAAAATGTTAAAAAACAGCCTCCCTCTTATACTTGCATTTCCTGAGATTTGTGACAGCACAGCTGTTCAGCAGCCTTGCCATGATCTGTGTCAASAAATTAATCCACCAATAAAACCTCAAACTCTCCATGTTTTCCATAGATTTTTTTGGCACCAGATTCAATTCCTCCAGTTCTCAGCATTCTCCTACAAGACGAAGCTGGARCTGAACCTGGCAAGGGAAGTAAAGAATGTCAGGGAGGGCTTCTACAGGTGTCTTAACTGGGAAAGGCAGGAACAAACTATGTTCGTAAATTGGTGACAAGAGACAGGAGAAGGTGACCCATAAATCCACAGGGCCTGATGAGATGTATCAGTCTCCTGAAGTCTTTGGCTGATGCACTTGCCAAGTCACTCTCTCATATTTGAAAAGTCGTGGCAGTCAGGTGAAGCTCCTTGTGACTGGAAAAGGGAAATATTGTACCCACATTTAAAAGGGGCAGAGGGGAGGTCCCTGGGAACTACTGACCTGTCAGCTCACCCTTGTGCTTGGGAAGATCATGGAATGGATCCTCCCTGAAGCTGTGCTACRGCACAGGGAGGACAGGGAGGTGATTTGGGACAGTCAGCACAGCTTTACCAACAGAAAATCCTGTCTGGCCAATGTAGGAGCCTTCTATGATTGAGTGACTGCACCAGCAGACAAGGGAAGGGCTAAAGATGTCTTTTTAAAATCTTGGACATGGCCACCCTAAATGTCCTTGTCTCCAAATTGGACAGCCATGGATTTGATGAGTGGACTATTAGATGGATAAGAAAGTGGGTGGATGRTCAGATCCAGAGGGCAGTGGTAAACCTYTCAGAGTCCTGATGGACATCAGTGACAAAAGGTGTCCATCARGGGTTGGTACTGGGACCAGTGTTACTCCATCTCTGTATCAATGACACAGAYGAGGGGATCAAGGGCACCTCAGCAAATCTGCACATGACACCAAGCTGAGTGGCGCTGTTGGCTCACCTGAAGGATGGGATTCCATCCAGAGGGACTTGGACAAGATGGAAAATTGGGCCCATGGAWATCTCATGAGGTTTAACAAGACCAAGTGCAAGGTGCACCTGGCCCAGGGTAACTCCCAGTACCTTCTCCAGGCTCAAAAACCAAGTGTCCCCAACCTCTCCTCATAAGGTCCTGACCCAGCTCTTCCAGTGCAGCCCTTGCTGTTGCTGTGCTGCTTCAAGAAAACAACACAGCTGAAATGTGGCCTCTTGTTCTGCACATCGGCTCCTCCACCGGGTTCACCTTGCAKCTCCACAAAAGCCTGTGCTGACACATTGCAGGGGTGGGAGAGCACATGGGGTCAGGGGCTGCTGGGACTCTTCCTCCATGGAGGAAACCTCTGCAGGAGATTCTGTGCCCAGGGCAAGCTCAGAATGGCAAATGACCTTTGCCTTGTAATTGCCACGGGGTGTCAGATCCCCAGCCTAGCTTTCTTCACGGCCGTGCAAAAACCTAAAGATGCTCCAAGAATTTCACCTGAAAATCAGCTTGCTTTTTTTGTGTCTCTTTCAGGTCACACTTCAAAAGCATAGGGGACTTCACAGCACCAGCTAGGTGTGGAGTTCTTCCCTCAGCTTCAAAATTGTATCTTTTTCACTTAAATATAGAACTTTGGGGATACAGACAGCTACAGTGAAAAWTTTCAAATAGCATTGACATTTTCTTTTTCTAAACAATTACTAATTTTTGATGAAAGTTGAAGCTATTTCCCAAAACTTGAAAGGTATTTTTTTCCTAACAACAAAATAAGATTCTTTGAATTCATGTTCTCTTGAATGTTAAAAATAAAAAAGTCAATCCTTTTCTCAGGTTATTTGTATGTGGCTAATTTTTTTGCTTTACATATGAAAAGTGAGAAGAGTTCCATAGCCTTGAGGGGTGTTTTTGACATCTGAGTGTGGCAACTTTTTCAGACACCACTTGTAAAGTTTGTTACTGTCTACAATATAATTCCTTTAAAGTGCCTTTCCTTGCTACTGCAGCTGTGAATGATTTCCTCCAGGGGGAAAAATATCCTTTTGTATTCTGGTCCTTCACTACTAAGTATTTGCTTCACAGCAGTGCTGCAGGTTTCTAATTTGAGGCTAATTAAATGCAGACACTTATGAAAACCAAGGATGTGATTTGCAAGGAGAACAACACTTGTGGGATGTGAAAAATGAAACAAACTAATGAAAACCATCCATTACAACTAAAGCTGCGAGGCAAAATTCTCTGTTGATGTTACTCCACTGGCTCGTGGGGTGATGCCAGAGGAGCCTCTGGTCAGGAATGCATGTGCAATGAAGGTGATTGCAAAACCCAGGATTTGTCCAACCAGGACAAGAGCGCTTTGTTATTAYAAGTGGAAATGGATGGCTTTTGGTTTTATTCATGTACTTGATGCTGCTGTGTATCTTCAGCTACTCATCTGAACCAGTGCTAGCTGAGAAAGTGAAGAGCAAGTTTGTTTTCTCGGCCCTTATTAATAGTTGCCCTTGGTAAAATATGTCCAGTTTTGAAGCTACTGAATATCTTGTAAGAAAATTGCTGCTAGTCACCAAATTAAAAATTATTTGGGAATATATTTTGAAAGTGGTTGCCACCATTTTCTGGGTGAAGACGATCTCATTTGCAATGAGTTACCTGATTTGACTTKGCTTCCTTATCTACTGTGAAGGACATCAGGAATAGACAATATTGGAAAGAAAAGGTACTTAAAAGTCACAGCTAATAGTGCCGTTATCACTTTACTGTAGTCAGCTGGCACTGGAATAATCTTTCCAATCTTTCCAAGTGTTATGACATATACAGAAGTGTATTTAAAGTGCTGAGAACAGAACGTGGGCAATGGAAAACACTGCAACACAGCACAACGCCATCCCAAGCGTCTGTGTGACTATTTTTTTTCTCTTTTAATTACTATTATACCACACAGTTTCAAAACACTTTTTTCCAAAGTCAAGAGGCAGCATTTGGACCAGAGCCCAGGGAAGCATGAATGTATTTCTGTTCATAGAGAGTCACGCACATAAACGTAAATGCCTCTTTTGGGAGAAGGGTAGATAGCCAAGTTTTCTCTTTGCATTTTTGTGATTGAGGTCATGTGTGATAATCAAGGTGTGCCTGGAAAACAAGGTCAGCAATAACAGCAGATTATRTAGTGTCTGAAAATTGTATCCAGCAATGTGAAGTCTGAATGCCCTCAGTGAGCTGAAGCTTGAGTTGTAAATTCTCAGAAAGGGTCAGGGGCCAGCTTCATCAGCCCCAGCATACTCTGGAGAGCTCTTCTTCATATACAGTGAGGATTAAACAAGTGGATTGGTGGTGGTGGTGTTCAGGCTGGAGGTGGGGAATGACCCARCCTGAAGATCACAGCCATGAGCTCGCAATGTGCCCTCTGCCCTGCAGCTTACATGCTGCACAGGGATTTTAAAACAGCGTGCACCCCTCCAAAAAAGTTTCCAGGTTTTATTTTCCTTCTGTGTCTTATTGTACTTATACCCATTTGGATGCAAAAATAACCTTGCCTACATGTTTTTCTTTAACAGTTTGCCCTGGTCCATTCACTTCTCTTGAGACAGTTCCAGTTTATGTAACTAATCCCTTCATGCAAAGTGTGTATGGATCCTTACAAATAACTTGTAATGTTTAATTAAACTAAACTGTAATCAACAGAACTTATCTTTTGACTACTGTGTACCAGGGAAGCTTTATCTGCTGAAAATTCACAGTAAGATTGGTTTGACTTTTAAAGGCGCCATGTGAGCTTTTCATTATCCTTATTATAATTTCTGAATAATAAATATGTAAATGATGAGTTTCACATGGGAGATTTAATTCTGTGCTCTTATTTCTGATTAGCTGGAAATACACTCTGGCTCTGTCAGATAATTGGTAGCACTGCACACCAATAAGGCATTTTCCTACAATTCATCAGAAGCAGCTAAAATTAAAGAAGGCAGGAGCTGTTACATTTTTGACAGTTTTGTAATGCCARCTTGTTGAAGTTATAACTCAGCCATTAATATAATCTATGAATTATTAAATCTTTCTTATGTCAGGAATTTAAAAACTAAAACCCCCAAACTAAAGATCTGAGCCTGGAGAATAAATACTCTGGGAAATAGATTTTTGCCCTTCTCTCTGCCCCCATTTCTTTTCTGAGCTGCTCTCCAAACAAAACATATCCCTTTAGTTTGAAAAAAGAGGACGGAAAGCAGTATTTTTAGGAATTTGAACTTTATGCACACATTCCAAGCATGTACTTTACCTTGTACTTTTTTTAATTGAGACCTTGACATTAATGAACTTGGTTATACGGTAACTGATAAAATGTCACAGTAAATGGAAGATACCAAATAAATATGYGTTAAGCAATGCTAAGCAACTCATGTAAAACAACTTGATACTTGCATGAATTTCCCTTTCCTTAACTGAACACTATGTAAGAGGCAGGATCAAATGAAGAAATAGGAGTTGATTGGTAGCAAACTATCAAAATGTGTATGTACCTTCCACCCGAAGAATCCATAGTTTTAATATGTTATCTTTCTGTAGACTTTATTTTGTTGCTTTAGTAGTTGACTCCTATATACACAATAAACAGCAAACAGTTCTCTACTGGTATGAACAAAATAATCACAGGAAAAGACCGTGATTTTAGTATTATTTTAGTATTTCATGACAGTGTAATATTTAAGGGATTTGGTGAATCCAACATTCTCTTCCAGGTTTGAAAAGGGACCCTTTTTTGCTGATCATGTGGATATGCTTTCACCATTTTGTTTGTGTTTTCACAAGGCCAAAGTTAAGTCCTCCTTTTGGCAATTTGAATTCCRATTTTTACCAAGCACACCACCTCTCATCCACACAAAAAGTCTCTTTTGCATTCACACAAAAAGTTCTCCCCTACCCTGGGGCACTTTCTCCCATCAGAAGTAGCTCAATTTTGTGAATCTCTCATGCCTTTTTATTCTTTACTCTTGATGTTACTCACATATTTCTGAATGAACTAATCAGTTTTGCTGCTTGTCTTTGTCATGTTGTATAAAGTCATAAAAATAAAGCTTACTYAAACTGCTCAGTCTGCCTTTTAATACTGCAAAACCGGTAGAAAGAAATCAGGAAAAGTTAATTGCAAAGGTCTGGTAATTGTTTACAAAACATAAATAAATTGTGATTGTCAAACTTATGATATACCCAGGGTGGGTCAAATGTTCATACTTTCAAGTGAATTATTTAAGGAAAAGTTATGTGGCTAATAATAATTTATTTAGTAATTTTTAGTGAAGATTTAACAAGAAGTTTTTTTTTTGTTCTAGCTTTCCAAATAATCTTTATTTTTCTGAGTTTCAGCTTTCCTGTTTTGGAAAACCACCAGCTGCAAACAATTAAAACCTGCCATATGAAAAGAAGGGTCACACAATGAAATATTTTAAAAGGTGTGCTACCRATTCAGCCTCTAACCAAAAAATTGGGATCATGTATGTGTTTTTATGTGTTTGAACAATTTTTTATTATTAGTTTTCAGGTGAGTCCATGTAAAATAGAAAGGGATTGTTATTAYTGTTCTGCAAACGTCAACCCTTATTTCATTACTATCATTGCAGTAGTTACTCATCATCAGTATTATAATGATTTTAATAAGTTTAAGATGCACATTCTTTCTCTGCTCCTTAGTTTTCTTCTATTGTTATGATCCTTGCGGCATCTGCGATTGCTAGGTAGTCAATTTAAAGTCTAACRGAGATGGAAAAATTCCTTAGGGAATTGAATGAAAGTCTGCATTTTCTGGTTTTTAGTCATTGTACAGTGCAGTTAAAGAAACACTTTGCTTTAATCCATATGCCTTTTTTTTAAAATACTTCTGCAACGTCCACTATGGTACAACACCTTGGAAGTATAATTTTCCTTCTGTTAAGTGCTGAGGAGTACGAGCAATACTCCTATTTGTAGACTTCTGTCACAATGTCTCTTATTTATAGGGGCACTCCATTCGGTGAGACACAGCAACTGTTCTTTAGGTGCTATTGAGAAACTGCTTTCTGTGAGGATGGAGGTGGAAATCCATGAGTGTCAATGCTGTGCATGAGGTAATTTTTGAGATCAGCCACCACGTTCCATCCCAGGACATGAAAGGCTTGGCCCTTGGTGTTGTGGAAAAGCACAKCAGTGTTGGGATCAGACACTGCAGAGATGAGGGCAATGCCAGAGGTAYCTGATGGTCTGATACCAGAGGTGGYCCTGAAGAAATATTGTGAAAAACGCTACCAAGCAGAAAGGTAAGAATTTTCCTCATTTTCAGCGGGAAAGCACTAATAAGTCTTCAATTCTTTAGTGTGGAAGAGACCTATGCCAATTGCAGCTAGCAGAGTCTCTCCTTTGSTATAGAAGCTCTATTTAGGTTTTGTTTAATGTAGGAAATATTAAAACTGCAGAAATAGCAGGGCTTAGCAGAACCACCGAGTCCTTTTCCAAGCTACTGGAGGAAACTGTTTCAATCCTTTAAATAAAGTGATCACCATTTTAGAAGTAGTTTCCTTCTGCTCTTCCTTCCCTTCCTGCACTATCTTTGAGAAGGCAGCCTCAGACCTGCACTTTACAGGTTAAAAATCTTGTTAAAATGTTAAATATATTCATGGTAGTGTGAAAGGGCTTTGCTCAGGTAACTTAAACACAGTGTCCTCATCCTGGCATGGGTTTCTATGACTTACATGCCTGCAAAGCACGTTTCTGCCTTAATTCTGAGTGTCTCTTTCTTCTCTTGCTTTCTCTTGCTCTTTTTTTTTTTTTTTTTTTTTTTTTTTTTTTTTTTTTTTT
>NW_026623277.1:500182-502399 GCF_030028575.1 Malurus melanocephalus
CACGGCAGTTTAAGACTCCTGCTTAGGTCAGCTCTTCTCCTCATTTATGCTCAGCAGATAATTGCTCATCTGATGTGATGAAAGACAGAAACTATGCCTAACACCCCCAGCTGCCAAGCCCCTGCCCTGAGTAAAACATGAAAACTGAACGAAGCCAGAGGAGCCATGACCATAAAATGAGCCCTGCTAGACAGCAGCAGCAAGAAGCAATCTAACAATTCCCAAAACATCAGAGTAAAACCATGTAAACTTCAACTGAAGTTGAAAAGGGAAAATCTAGGCCTTCTCTACTGTCCCTTTCCACCCGAACTCCACTCAGGAGCCAGGATGTTACAATGAACTAGGCTGTATTTCTGTTAGCTAGGCTGTATTTCTGGCTGCCAAATTTGTTAATGGAGTTCCCCATCAAGACAAAATCCTTCTGTGATCTCATTACGATAAGCAGACTGTGCTGGTTTAAACCAGTGGGAGAAATTAACCCCACACAAATACCTTGAGAGAGATTTCAGGTTGGAGTTTGAATTTAACAAAAGATTAAAATAAATACAAGTGAAGCAGAAAAACTGGTGTAAACCCACTAAGTTAGAACACACCAGGCACTTTGTTGGTCCCTGTGGTGGCTGCTGACCTATCAAGCAGCGATTGCAGTCCTGTTGAAATGGTGTTTATTGTTGGAAATGGTGTTCCTGTGGAAAGTCTGGTCCTCCTGTGAAAGTTCAGGTCCTCCTCTGGATATGCCCAGTGGTGRAGGTGTCCCGAGTCCCCAAAATGCCCAGACTATATTCAGGGGAGTTCAGGAGGTACSTCTCCCAATTCCAGCCAAAAGAAAGGGCAAGCAAAGAAAATCCTGTGGTTTTAGGCTACAATGCCAAAGATTATTGATACTATACATGGGGATCCAGGATACTTCAGTGTAAAATGAGACTGAGGATTGTGATTGTTATTTCTAGCACAGATTTCACATGGTGTTATTCCATCTCTTTTTTTCCCAGTTCTGTTCTTGCAAATTGTYTTCCTAATATCGGGTGAGTAAGAGCGGAGCAGCAGACCCCATGGACRGTTAATATCAGTTAATTAAAGTATAGCCATTTATTTTTCTAGTTTTTAATCCATCTTGCCAATGGTTATCAAGACACTTTGGAGACCAGCAATAAAGTTTGGATATCACAACAGGACATACACTCACCTTTTCCTTTGTGGTTTTCACATCTCATTCACTGACAGATGAGTGTGTGATTTACATGGCTACAGCAACACTGATACTCCAGCTGCAAGTGTTCAGTGTGCTGTTGCTGAGAAACAAAGAAATATCTGCCCACATCACTGGGGTCTGTTAAGATGAGGGAAATATGTTTGTGATTTTGAAGCCAGCTTATCAAATATCAAAGCCAGTTCAGGGCACACTCTAAAAACAGGAAGACTGAGGTTTGTTTGGAAAAGCAAGAAGGCAATACTGTCGTTAAAACCGGTTCGTACGTATCAAAGAGATGTACAGGCATGAGCTTTGCCTACAAAATCGATTATTATGTGAGTGAAAATCAAGACACTGATGTGTATTTTTATGAATAGATTCTGAGTCATTAGCAAATTGGATGTTCCTGGCGTGGCAGTAAATATCAAAGATGCTTGAAATGAAGGGCAGCCCCTTGRTCCCTTTGCAAAAGGCTGGGAACAAGCACAGGGATTGAAGCACTTCAGATCCAAGGAGGGCCTGAGTGACATCCCATCATGAAAGCCTGTTGTGGACTTCTGAATAGAAGCTTTTGCAGAGTTGCAGCTGATGCCTTGGCCTCTCCTGCATGACCTTTTCAGTGGGGCTCATCTTGGTAAATTACATTCTCTTGGCTCCTTTTACGTTTTTTTTTAATGTGGTTGGTCTAACCACTGCTGCTTTATAACACATCTTCTCTTGATTCCCTGCAGCCTTGTTCTTTAATCTTCATTCAACACATATGTGAGACATCATTTCAGAGAGATAACAACCCAAGTTCAGGAAACAGAGAGAGAGGAAGAGAGACAGAGACCAGTACACTCATAAGTCAGGTTGAAACAGAAGGGGCTGGCTGGTAGTCAGGGTGACATTGAAGCCCTGGATCTAGTCTCAAAGTATTTTAATACAGATTGTCTGTGGTTGCAGGATAAAAGAAGACTTTTTTTTTCTTATGTCTGCAGAAGTGAGTTCATGCTAGGATTATTTGTTCAACTATGTTTTTTATG
>NW_026623277.1:502517-515722 GCF_030028575.1 Malurus melanocephalus
GAGCACATTACAGTTGGTTTAATGTCACAGTCTGTCACGTGACCTTTTTTCCATGGTCTCAGCACATTCATCTTCCTTGTTTGTTATTTCAAGGAGTGAATGTCTGTGCATGCTACAGGTGGAACAGCAGGAATAACCAAGCTTCCCAGGCGATACCTTTAATGCCAGTTGAGAGTGTTGCCTCAGGATCTATAGCTTCAAATGTATGTTTAAGCTATAAATTTGCTCTCCTTTTTCCTTCTGACATGCACATGTTTTGCTTATGTTCCTGTGATTCTTGCATAAAAAGATCACCAAGTGCCATATTTCGTTTATGAATGCACAGAAACATCTTTCCAGATAAGCAATTCTTTTTGCCTAGCATTCTTTGGATTTATCTATTAAGTATTGGTGATGTCTTGAGACTTATTCTTTTACCTGCCCCCACATTTCTTCACTGATACAAACTCCACAGAAACCTTTAGATTGAGAGGAATCCTATAAAACAGGTTTTCTTTTCATAATACACATAGAACTGAAGTTTATACAAATCTACGCTAGGAATCTTTGGTGGGTATTGCACTGGCTGGAATAAAGTGGAGGTCTTTCCACACATTTTTCTGGACAAGGAAGTGGCTTCTTTTGAATTGATGTTTTCATCAATGGTTTTCACTGTTCGTGGCATGCTGAAGCTGAACATTTCATGGAAGCATTTAAAGACTTAAAAAGTTAGGAGAAAACAAGGTCATATAATTTTTTTTTTTTTTTGTTAGGAAAGAAAGTAAAGAATGCAAGTTGCAAAGGTCTTCTCCAGTTATAGCCAGGAATGCTTTTGCCAGCCTTTTGARTTCTTCTTTCTGACATACAGTCATTTGTCCTTGATTTTGAGAGCTTCACCTGTACTGGAGTAATGGAGAAAATGGACAGAATCTTTCTCATCACCCATGAAGAAAGGTCAAAAAATATCCATGGATGGCAGAATGCAATGCTAGAAATATTACATTTGGGATTTACAAACATTTATCAAGCTGAAAGTGCTTAACCTTCAGCCTGTCCCTCATCCAACACCATTCTCAGTTTGCAAAAGCTGAGATTTTGTGATTTCTGTATTAAGAAACCTACTTTTTGACAGCAAAATCAACAATGAAGAATAAGTTACCTTCAGGCACCAGTGTCACAGATAAGAAAAGCCACAGCAGGGACTATCAGTGATTCTCAAGTGTGTGCTGGTGCCCATTGATGGTTGAGGGGTTTAGATCCCCTTTTCAAAAGTAAAAGCTGGTTGCAGATATTGGAAGGTCCTAGATGTTAGGTATTTATCTTCTTTTTGGCCAGAGATTCTTGATGCTTAGGTTCCCTGACTTTTTTAAAGAACACTGGGTGCCTGAGTACTTTCAAGGATTTAGGCATTACAAAGCATTTGAAAATTGCCTTTTATATCTGTTTTTGTAGCTCAGCAAAGCTGACGTACATATAAATACAGCCAGGGTTATAAGAGAGAAATGCATGCCACTGCTGCATCAAGCATTGAATGAACAGGGCCATTCTGCTCAGGAAGAACTGYGATGTTTTTACAATTATTACCATTCAGAATTGTGCTGAAAATTAACTGCATTCAATTTCTTCTGYAGGTGGACCAGAATTGCAATTTCAGTCCACACATTTGGCAAAATTCACCAAAAAGTTACCAAAACTGGAATTTTCTACTCTTGCAGTGCTGTGCCCTCCTTCTGCAGGAGCAGCTGCGTGTAAATTGTATCAAAAGCTGCTCATGAAAGATGCCCCAAGGTAAGAATTTGGACCGGGAGCCCTGGATGTCTGGATTACACCACAATTTTCCTGGATGGCRTCAGGCAGCCCAGGTTGCTCTCTGTGTCTGAGATTCCCACCTCRAAAGAGGGATAACAGCATTTCTCTTTCTCATGGGGTGTGTGCTTCAGGAAACTGCATTAAAGGTTGTAGGGACTTTGAACACCAGAGCATGGAGGAGACAGATGGGCTTTAGAGCTTTGCTGAGGAGCAAGTAGTTAAGAAAGGGTTTTCAGAACAGGAGAAATGCATAACCACATTATAATGGGTTTTTTCCCATGCCTACCATACACAGAAAATACCTTTGGTACTATTTTGTTCACTTAAACAAGGTCTCTATTTTCCTCTACCACTAATTAAGGAACTCTTCTTAATTRCCCTTATTCTAGTGCAAAAGAAAAAAACAACAGATAGAAAGAGATTTCAAAGTTTGCTAAGCAATTTGAAGTATCTCTTATGTATGCAATGCATGTCTGTTTAACATAACTGTCAAGTTAAATATCTGTAACATAAAATTATTATTATATAGTTTCTTACTGCCTGGAGTACTGCCAGTGAATCACACCATATATTTTTTTAGTTATCCAAGAGGCAGGACTGTTCATATACTATTACCCAAGCAGCTGTGAAGGGAAGGGGGAAGGAAAAAAAAGAAAATCTCTCTGTTTTTTAATAGACATCAGTCAGTCTCTGCTGTGAGACWGTTATCTATTTTTTAAAAATTGCAGATGWTAGGAGCTGCTCAATGATCTGACTGTTAGAGACAGTCTTTGTGGACTGTGCAGAGTACACGTGATGCCCTTTGAGGGACATGGTTAATGAATATTTCACAGGGCACTGAAATATGAAATGTACATAACCYTGAGTGTGCATAAACATACATGTGTGTATTTATATGGATTGGCACATTTATGATTTTTGTAGTGGTTTTGCAAATCAAACACCCAAATTCACTTGCACTTCACCATAAACCCCAGACATATAAACCCATCTAATATTACCTGTTTTTTTTTTAATTTAAAATATTTCAATGCCACTATTGTTCTTTTCACATCATCGACTTTGTGGTTGTTATCTACCAGGTTTTTTTTTTTACTTGAATTCTCTTCCTGTCATGCAAATTATTGGTATGGTCCACAATTATGAAGTATTTCTGATTATAAAATAAAGCAATGAAGACACAAATCAGTAGAAGGGTGGCTGAAGTGAGTTTGTAAATAATTTAAAGTGCAAAACTGTCCATTTAGCCTTTAAAAAACATTATTTTTCCTGTTTGCAAACATTGTCTGTGATTTAAAAAGTCATGAATTTAAATAACCTTCATCAGCCTGAGAAATTAATAATTTGATAAGTGTATCAGGCCAAAAGTTAAAATTATATTCTCTTCCACCTTCTCCTAGAAGGACTCATTGCAGATTTTCTGCCAAAATTGGAGGAACCACTGGCGAGGAAGGCTGTGCTAAATAGATTAACAAACCTAGAAGGACTCAAAAAAGAACTATTACGTGATTTGCCAAATACCATATTTGAGGTGGATTTAGAAGTWGACCCCCTTGTTTCTGCTGAGGATCTCTGCGGCACAGCACAGTCAGGAATTGTTTCTATTGCAGCAGAAGGATTGCCAATACCTGTGTGCAGGACAYGTGGAAAGCAGTTCTGCAGGAACACCTCAAAATTGGCTTTTCTCTGTATCCCGGCTGATTTGTGTGCAAATGAGTGCAGTGAAGACCAGGTTTTTGACACAAAGCTGCAGGAGTGTCACAGAAACCTGCTTTTCATCCAGCTGGAGGGAGAGTGAGGATTCCACTTTGAGGCATCTCATGTGAGACAGGGTGAGCTGGCAGCACCGTCTRTGGGACAGTAGTGGTGGATGAACACTCCCACTTTATAGGGTGTGGGGTTTTCTCATAAACAGTCATAAAATCACARAATGGTTTCGGGTTGGAAAGGACCTTTGAAGGACATCCAGTCCAACACACCTGCAGTGAATAGGAACACCTTCCASTAGACTAAGTTGCTCAGAGCTCCTCCAAACTGACCTGAATATTTCCATGGATGGAACATCCACCACCTCTCTGGGCAACATGTGCCAGCAATCTCCTTGTAAAAACTTGTTGCCTCTATCTARTATAAACTGACACTCCTTCTGCTTWAAATTGTTACCCCTCATCCTATCACTAGAGATCCTGTCCCCATCTTYCTCATAAAACCTCTTTCAGCACTGGGGGGCTGCATCAAAATCTTGCTGGAAACTTCTCAAGGCTGAACAATCTCACTTCTCTCAATCTTTCTTTGYAACAACAGTGTTCCATCCTTCCAACTGTCTTCAGCTTCCTCTCTTGGATCTACTCCAACAGCTCCATGTCCTTCCAGGGTTGAGGACCCTGGAGCTGGAGGCAGTGCTGCAGGTGAGGTTTGACAGTAACAAACTGTTCCYTGTCTAGTCCACCTCAGTGCCGCTCTGAAACTCTCTGCCTCCCAGGCTGCATAAGGTTATGGTATTGCTGGGCAAAGGAATACATCTTGCTTTCATCCTGTTTTATTTTCAATCTGTGTTGCCAGTGAAAAAAAATGCCCTGTTTGTTTATGTTTTCTGAGACACTTGCAGTTTTCAGTGAAAACTGACTAAMAAAAAATAGTTTGTTGTCAAACACATTTTTATCAGACTTGGGAGGTTGCCATGCATACATCTTGTACTGCATGTCTTCTGGTTTCCCCCTTTTTATGCAAATGAGGAGAAAAAGATTAAATAATGAATAATGTTTTATTAAAAAAAAAAAAAAAAGCTTTATGTGCAACTTAATTTTGGTTGCAGTTTTTAACTAGTTCTAGTCAGACTAGCTAATTAGCTTCTTAAATTATCCTCAAATTTTGAGTCGGTACTGGGGTGGCTCAAACTTGCTGATAGGAATTTAATATTGGTTTTGGCTGAATATACTGAGCAGCCCTTTGGGATTAGCGGTCTCAGAACTGTTTGAAGGGAAGGGTCTGCAAATTTGTTGRTGACAGGTCAAAGCTTTCAGTGGATTTTGACAAGTATGAAAGAAAATGGGGAAAGGCAATGAGATTAAAGTCAGAGAAAAACAAAAGAGGAAAAACAAAAGCAACTTTATCACTAGATATGTACTGTCCACCCAGCAAGACAATATGGTTTCCCTTCACAGAAACCGTCTCTCATCTTGTCCTTGTTCTTGTCCTTGTCCCTGTGTATCCCAGTCCAGCTGGAATTTCCCACAGCGTTTTTCCAATATTGCACAGTGAGGGAGTTGTTTGAACCTTACTTTCCTGCTGGGAAGGTACACCCAGCCCTCTCACTGCTGCACTACAATTACAAGGAAATTAAATCTAAATCATCTGAAAAACACGGCATGTTCCCATTCAATAGATTCAGTAGATCTATTGAATTCACACACTAGAACACATTTTCCTTAATGTAACAAATTTGCAAGTGGAATGTTTTATGTCAAATGATTAAAAAGTTGGATATCTAGTGCATAAAAACCATAAGGATAAGTGCACATCCTACCACACTGGCAGCAACAGGCACTGGCTCAACTGCTGCACTGCAGAATTTTTTTGTCCTCTAAACCTGTTTCACATGACTTTGTCTTCCAACGTTATCCTGGTGATCAGTGGAGGTCTAGCTGCTTGGTTGAGAACTTGTTGTGAACTTTGAGAAGAGTTAAAAAAATTGGCAGACTTACACAGAAGGGARTTCCAGGGGAAAAGTTCAGCTGAGCTCATGGTCATTTATATGAGGAAAAATTTACTCAGAGCCCATAAAGAAATCTTTCTGCAAGCCGTGTCTCTTGTCCTGTCATGAGAAGTCTGTGTAGACACTTTGATATATAGCTCAGATCACACGAGGTATTTCTCACGTTATATGTGGGACTGGATTGCCAGCCTAGGAAAGTTTAAAGTATTTCACTTATCTAAAAATAATAGCAAAAAGGAAGCAGGGCTAACTTTGCTACAGTCTGGCAATCAAAGCACATTTGCAGGTGCCCCAGGCTTGTATGGCCCAGCTTTGAAGCTCGGATTTCTTCCTGCTGCTGTTACCTAGCTCAGAGAGGTTGGCAAAATTTCTTTGCTACTTCCAGTTGTGCTTCTGAGACCTSCACTCCCAGTTTAAGCCTTATGTGGATGAACAGACATCATTAAAAACTGCTCTGCAAATCAGCTAGACATAAGAAAACTTTGTTAGAATTTTATGGTTTTAACCTGATCAGTGTTGCAGAAATACTTCAGAAACTCAAAGAAGTGTTAAACAAAGCAGTCTATACAACTTCTTCCACTCCTTCTCAGGGCAGAAAACTGAGCTGTGGTTAAAACCTTGCTGCCAAACTGGAAATGGTATGATATTTTCAGTCCTAGCTTATACATGGATCAAACTAATATTAAAATTAAGACAAAACCAGTGTGCATTCTGCACAACATTAACAGCTCATATTTGAAATAAAATTAGAGCGTGAAAAGTAAGAATGGGCAGACACCTTCTTCATAAAACTTTGGAGTTAAAGAAATGCAACACAAAAAAAGGAATTTTTATCAGAAACTGCTTGATGCAGTCATAAAGCTACTAGGAAGACATACTCTTTGATAAGTATATTTTCAACACTTTTTTAAGAACAGTGCCCAGTCAAAGGGTGTTTTTCCATTGTTTGAACCCAGGAGCTGAAGTGAGTTAGGTGCTACAGGTTTTCAGAAGAAACTGCAGCAAATGCATTATGCTAGTTCCTACTTAAATACAATGATATGTATGAATCTTTGATCTTTCAACTGTTGCAGGATCAAAGTATTCACTGTTTTGGATATAAACCTGTGCTAAAATCAAATGATTACAGCTCTGGCCAGAGAAAAGAACCAGGTACAAATGACTTTGAACTGATGTCACTCCAGGTAGAATGTGCACTTTTGGAATTAATTAGCATGTCTTTGAACTTTATGTCTTTACTATTGCATGTTCTGGAATAAATAGCAGTTACTAATAATCTATTTAAAACTCATTTTTGTGCTACACTGTAATAGAGAGAAAGAGAGACAGGAACAGAAATGTGTGGCTGTGTGTATTTGCTCACCTTACTGTTCTTAATATATGCATTTAAACAAAACACATCTAGTGATCTGTTTACCGATTTTTCTTAATTGGCAATGCTTCATTCTAAATCAAGAATTCACAATAGCATGAATTAATTAATTTTAATGAAACACAAGAAAACTCTGCAACGGGTCATTCTTGTTATCAGTGCTTATTTGATCATATAAAGACAGTTTGAAGTTTTAGAGGGAGGGAGGAGGAATTGGTTGCTTGTCTTTARAGGGCAAGTCACACAAAAGAGAAAAGCTCTGGATAAACAGTTTGAAGGTTGATTACTTGCAAGAATACTGGACCCCCTGAAAATTTTGATCACCACTAATCAAAGAAGAGAAATGCTACAATTCAAAGGTTTTATTTTTATAAATTGAAGTAGGAGAATRTTAGAAAAAGTAACAGAGAAGCTTCATTGATTCCTTAGCACATTTTCCCCTCTCTTTCTCTATGTAACACCAGCCCCAAGCACCTCCCCCCTTGCCTCAGTTTCCATATGGTTCAGGGCTGTCAGGTCCATGACTCCYGCTGAACAACACTAGGGACCCTTTCCTCTGCTGGGCTTGTCTCCTGCAGCACACAGGCACTGGACAAATTTTCTGGATCACTGACCCTTTCCTGATCATTGCAGTCCTCACCAGCACTGCTGGCTTCATCTTGGGGTGCCCTTGGTGTGGGCACACAGAGCTTTCCTGCCCATGAGAAACCTTTTATTTGGTGTACAGCCAGCAGCCCTCTTTGTGCCTGTTTGATTAGGGTTACATAGAAATGTCCTTGTTGGTGTACCTGCTACATGCACCAGGGTTTTAAGGTTTGCAGGTCTCTTTGTATCATCTCTTAGTCCTTGCAAATGTGAAAGCATAAGGATGCCCTTTTGAGTCATGGATTCAGGAAACAAAGGAAAACAGCCGTACAGGCTGGTAATACACAGACTCTGTTTCTCAGGAAATTGTCTCCAGGAATCTTTTCCTCTTACCCAACTATTTCATATTATCCTCCCAAGCAAAAACAAAGGCAAAAATGTTTTTAGAGAGAAGAAATTTCTAGAAGAAATACACAAATGTCACCCGCAAAAAGACACCCCTCATTATAAACGCAAAGGCAATAATACATAAAATGGTTTCTGCTTTGAAAAATGCACATGAATTACTGATGGTAACTTACATTTGAAGCTAACAGTGATTTGATACTGCAAAAATGTTGTTCTTTAYGAAAAAAGTAAGCATTGACCTAGAAAGTTAACAAGGTTTTTTGTCAAACCTTTACATTAAAAAACTTTTTCTCAATGAAGCATGTCGCTTTTGCTAAGTTTTAAAATTATTTTTTTTCCTTCAGTTCTACTTAAAATGCACATAGGACAATGTACTGAATTTGCATGACAAGTCAGCCTGGCATTTCACAGCTATTGAGTGCTACCTGGATATGCACTTTATTTTTTGAAATTTGTCTGCAGTAGTTACATTTTGAAAATTTCATCTCTAATTTCAATCTTCCTTATAATTTCTTCAGAACAACATTCAATGAATAGAATAAGATCTAAGTTGATGGAATGAGCTGAAGTATAAGGTTGAAGCTAATGGAGTGACTTTGAGAAGCTTGTGATTCAGCATAGTCTTGGACTGGAAGTATGTTACCTGACCAGGCACATAAGACAAGACTCATCTATGAGCAGCTCAGGGTATCTGACACCATCRCTGAAGAATATTGCACTCAAAAGAGGCTTTAAGTGCTCTGTTTACTGCTTGAACCTTACATTGCTGAATTCTCCTCTCATATAAAAGATTTAATAACTCCCTAAATTTTTTTCTACAAAAAATAAATCAGTGCAAAGATAACATTCCACTTCATTTTTCTTGCCTCTGTGTATGCAAAGTTAGAACAAAAGCTACTTCAACTCTTTCAGTTTTGTCAATAAAGTCAGGGGGGAGCAAGTGAGTAGTCAGGGAAAGAAAAAACAAAAAAAGAATGTAATGAAATATTTCAGTCTAGAGCTTTGTAAACAAGATCTTAAATATATGATTCATGTACCTCATTAATCTAATGTTTGTACCAGGCTGACACATTTCTTTAACACTAAATAAATTACTAGTGCATTTGACATTTGTAAGTTTCCTTTCTCATGCTTTCTGTACCCTCATAGACAATTTCTTCCAAGATTCCCTGCCCAAACACATGCTACATTTGATTGCCTGATAGAGGCAAAATTAAAATTAGAAAAAAAAAAAAAAAAAAAAAAAAGATATTTAGATGGAAATTAAGCTAAGTGAATTATTTAACAAACTGATGCCACGTGGAAATGCATAATTTATTCTAAATGTGTGGAAAGGAGCTTTAAGGTTATGGCGCTGTTAAGTCAAACAAATCTCTTTCCTTTTATCTTTTAAGTTACCAAGCTACTGCCATCCTACTGAGTAGCCAAGCGGGAATAATATATGTTCTTCTTTGAAGGCAAATATAAGCATCTTCAGGTCCTACTGGCTTGCCTTTCATTAAACTGGTTAACTAGAAAATGAGATAGTTGAGCTAGCTGCTGAAAGTGCACAGTACAGAAAAAGGTTCAATGAATCAAAGGTGGGATTGTGAGTGTGTGCCTGTGATGGTGACAGATGAAGGCAGGCAAAGTGCATAATGCTTTTAAGAATCATAGAATTATTTAGGTTGGAAATGATCCAACCATTAACCTGACACTGACAAGTTCAGCACTAAACCACGTCCCTCAGCACCAYATCTGTGTGTGCTTATAATCGCCCCCAGGGATGGTGACCCAACCATGTGCAGTCTGTGCCAGTACCTGAYCAACCTTCCAGTGAWGAAATCTTTTCTAACACCCCAATCCAAACCTCCCTCTCACACCCAGAGACCTTTAAGCYTCATTGTATGGCTTGCTGCTAGAGAGAAGAGAACAACCTCTACCTGCTAGAGCCTCCTTTTCTGTATTTGTAGGGAGTGATGAGGTTCCTCTGTGAGCACCCTGTCCAGGCTAAACAGTCCCTGTTCTCTCAAGCTCTTCTCATATGATTTGTGCCCCAAACTCCTCACCAACTCTATTGCCCTTCTTTGGACATGGAAATAGACAATAGGGTTGTAAATTAAGACAAAGAGAAGGAACAAGCAAGGTTTTGAAAGCTGTGTATGTCACCTTCTAGACCTAGGGAGAAACTGGAAGACCTGCAAGTTACACGTGGTGGAAACTGTGGGATGATAAGCACTGCAGACTAGGGATTTTAACAGTGGCTTAGGTCTTGAGTTTGAGTGCTTTTAGACAGGGGGACATGATTTTTACACGATGAATGTCAATGAAGTACATGCTCTCCGCACTCCTGACAACATGAAATGGGAATGTGCTGAATGTCTCTGGGCACGGCAGAGGGAAACAATGGGTGGCAACCTTGCAGTATGGAGTACACTAAAAAATAATAATGCYTATTACTAGGAATAACCAACAATGTGAATAAACAATGTACCACACAGAAAATTTGAAATGTTCAATGACTTTTTTTTTCATTTGTTACAAACTGGGTAATTATGAGCAGATTTTTTAGTATTATTTGGTGTTAACAATCTGGAGCAGGAACCTGAGACAGAAAAGAGGTAAAATAATAAGAAGAATATTAAGTTGGGAAGTTGTTTGAACCCAACTAAGTTGACCATATAATGCTAACAAAGTTATTTCCTTAAAATATCAATGATTTCCACGAAGAACTAAAGAAAGAAAAAGTAAAGAATGTAAAAGAGAGAAAACACACACTAAAGGATACAGTGGCTTAAACTCAGTAAATGAACAGCTGCTGGAACAGATATATGCACAGATCAGAGAGGAAGCATGGACTGGATGAGTGGACAKGGAGGTGGATTGAGAACTGGCTGGACAGCAGATCCCAGAGGTCATCAGTGGCACAGGGTCAGGTTGGAGTCCTGTCCCTGGTGGTGTCTCCCGAGGTTCAGTAGCRGGCCCAGTGTTGTTTAACTGATCCATCAATGACTCGGGTGAAGGGCAGAGGCCTCCTCAGCAATTTCACTGACAGCACAAAGCTGGGAGCAGTGGCCGATAGCCCAGAGGGCTGTGCAGCCCTTCAGAAGGACCTGGACGGGCTGGAGAGATGGGCAGAGAGGAACCTCCTGAAACTGAGCAAAGGCAAATGCAGGGTGGACGAGGCTCCTTTTGTTTGTGCCAAGAAATAGCAAAAGAGGCAATGGACAGAAATGGATGCTCAGGAAGTTCCATCTCAATATGAGGAAGAACTTTCTGTGCAGGTACCCACACATTGGAATAGTTTGCCCAGAGTGGGTGAGGAGTTTCCCTCACTGGAGATATTCCAGAACCATCTGGACTCAATCCTGTGTCATGTGCTTTAGGATGACCCTATTTGAGCAAGGGTCAATTGGACCAGATGACCCACTGTGGTTCCTTCCAACCTGACCTATTCAGTTACCATGTGAGAGCATGGTAACTGGGCAAATTAATCTGAGGGGAAATGCCAGTGAATTAGAGTTTATACTATCATGATCTACCAGTCAATGCTTTCATAAATCAGAGTTATGAATGAAAAATGGACAGACAAAATACATATCWAAAAAGTTTGCATTATCTTAAGCTGATATAAAACAAATTTAGCTAGTAATCAGCTACTGTTGCAAGGAAGGGTGTAGTATAATGCTGAACCCCAGATAAAYTACCAGTTTGARCCTTCTGTCTCTAGTAAGAATTTTTAAAATGTCATTAATCTTAGATTCCAAAACTCACAATTTCTTATGATGAGATTATCAANTTAGATTAGATTAGATTAGATTAGATTAGATAGTCCAGAAATAAATAGTTTAAACCCAGTTTCCCACATGCCCATCATCTATTAGTTTCTCACTGTGCTGGTTCCAGTTGCCGAGTAGTTTTCCATCCTTGGCCACGGAATGTCTACCTTCACATAATCTATGTTGTCCTTTCTTAGTCCTCTCAACAGTCATGTCAGGATCTGGAGAGGCCAAACCAGCTTTGTTTTGTTCATCACACTGTTCCCTGTTATGAAAAACAGGGAGTCATCAGACTTACTGTCTGGCTCTTCCTGGAAAGCCAGATCATTTGGAAAAATGTCCATGTGAGAGGTGGATAAAGGGTTGTGGGCATTGTGGGATTTGGAAGGGACTGAGAGACAACTGAAAGCACAAAGAGGACGATCAGGGCAGGCTTCCCTGTGTGACTTGAACAGCCAGAGCTCCAGGCTGCTCTGAAGAGTGTTTTTGATGCTCACTCTGACATGAGCTGTCTGACCTTGTGTTGAAGGCAGCAGCTTTGTGCCACTCACATGGAACTTTACGTACTTTCCTCTGCAGCACATGGGATGGATTGTAGGGGATGAATGAGGGCAGGGCAGCTGCACAGCCTGGGAGGTGTCCTGAGAACAAGTAACACACCTTCTTTCTTGGCTTTTCCCTGTRTCTGTGGGAAAGAATGTGGGACAGAAGTGATGGTCATCCAGAAATGAGACAGTGAGCCAGACTGAGCTGGCTGGAAGGTGASAGGAACAGAGTATGTGAGCAGGACCTACAGAGGTGTGGAACAGCAGCAGATGTCCACTTCCATGTGACCCCAGCAGCCAGGAATACCATGCTTTTCTCTCGACCTGCAGCAGGAAAGTAGTTGCTGGGTAAATCTGTGTCGCATGACAACCCTCTGTCCAAAATCCAYCCAGCTTCCTTAAAGTGGGGGTCACAAGAAAGCTGGATCAGTTGTGGAGCACATCAGGGCTGATCCAGTGCATCAAGACAAACACATCTTAGTCCCAAGGAGGGAAGCCTGTTCCCTTGACACTGTCCCAGAGGATTCAGTCCTCCTGGCCATTGCAATGCCCCTGGTGAGGCAGCACTGCTCCCCACATCCCATGGGGTGTCTGTAGAAATGTCCAACACCGTGTCCTTGCAAAGGTGAGCAGGTTGATACTGTGAGACACGTGCTGGCAGACACCAAAWCAAGCAGAGACAGCTCTGCTCTCCCTCTGGGACATCCTCACTGCGTGGAGGGAGGTGACAGGCTCACAGAARGCCCAGCCAACCTCCTGCTCTGAGCTGCTTCCCCACATCATTCACTATAAAAGCATCAATGGTGGTAAGAAAAACCYGCCTTGTGGATGCTTAGGCAGGGATGCTCTTCCACAGAAGTATGGATGCTGTACTGTGAGTACTTATTTTCACAGCTAGAAGCAACTCTKTAAGCAACAGAGAGAAATGGAAACTCTTACTCCCACTTCAGTATTTATGCAGCCACAATTTACAGTTTGTCTCCTTACATTCACTCACACAAGTCCATAGCATTAAATAATTAATAAGTGTAACA
>NW_026623277.1:515826-544125 GCF_030028575.1 Malurus melanocephalus
TGTTTGTTTTTGTTTTTTTTTTTTTCTCTAAAAAAAAAAAAAAAAAATTTGTTTTTGTTTTTTTTTTTTTCTCTTACAGCTTTGTAGGAGTGCTYTCAGTACCAATATCACACCTTTTCTTCCTGAACTCCCACTTCATCAACTTCCTTTCTCTTATTTTTTGCCAGACTTAATCATGTCTCCCATGTGTTGCAGCTAAAATACAAATATTTCTAGTGCCTCATGTGCTTTTTCCAACTTCAGCAAGTGAAATGAGAAACTATCTTAAGAAAGAGCTAAACCTTTTCTTCAATGTAGATTTTGACGTTTTTTCTACTTGTTTCTTAATATTGCAATAAATGAAAAATAATCAAGGGCAGCAGCAAAACCTCTGAAAATTACCCAAATCTTTTTGTTCTTACAGTAAAGAAGTTAACATACCTCACCGRTAAGTTGCTGTGAAATATTACTTTCGCTTCTCCATGTAAAAGGCAAGATTTTCCAAAGTGCAGGAAACCACCCAATGAAAACTCGTAGGATCACTGATATACTGTAAATTAAGAATTTAGTGAATGTCAGCAGCTTTTAGACTGTTACTTCCTTGAAGCCAATACCATTTATTTATTTATTTTTTTTTTTTTGGAAGAATGAGTTTTAGTGAGTTATGAGAAATTATTTAAATGAAACTAAATTATATTGGGGTGAAATTGTGAAGTCTTCTCATGCTTTGATCTTGACAAATATAATCCAATTATCTTCAGTGGTGTTTTAGATTACGCATTTTCTGATTTGGCCTCAAAAACAACAGCAATGAGAAATATTAAGACCAGATAAGTAATCTTCTTACTTTTGCCTACCCCTAGTCCCATCAGTGATCAGATTACTTGTGTCTATCTGCTTTCTGTTTTAAGAGAATGATTTTCTGGCTCATAACATAGAAAAGTTTTAATTCCATTCACTTCATTAAATAATACTGCTCAAAAAAAGATAGCTAAAGTCAGCACAGTATAAAATGAGAACTCTAATTTTAATTAAGGAACAATCCTTGATAAGCAGGAAAGCCACTAGCCTGTGACATTTGGGTTTCAATCATGTCTCTAGGAGGAAGCCTGAAGCCTGTAACTTACTGTGGGAATTAAATTTCCAGTTGTTCTTTTATATTTTATTAGTGCTTTCAGCACAGAGTATCTGTGGTCCAAATTTTGACACTTCCCCTTTCACAAAGGTAGTGTTGGATATGGGGAAAGCTGAGAAGAAAGTTCATCTGTATGATGCTCAGACCTAGGTGCAGGGTCTCCTGACAAGTTTTGTTAACARCTTTCCCACTTCTATTGGTTGTCACATGTGGAACTAGGTGCAGACTTCAACTCATTTTTTTTGCAGAAGTGCATTGATTTTGCTTACTTTTTAAAGAGGAAGTATCCTTTTCCAAGAACTAGGGTTTTGCCTTCCACTCTGCTCCTTCTAGGGAATGAAACCACTTTCAACCTGGAAGAAGCCTGGCTGCCTTCTAAGGAAATATTTGCAATACTTCCCCACTGCAGATTAAGTGAGAGAAGGAAAATGTCCACATGAGAAAGRGTTAATTAATTTCATAAGAAATTAGAATATAAGTTGCTGGTACRTGGACTATTTTTTACCTAATATTACAATGGCTGTTGTATAGGATAAATATTTTGAAAATGTTCCTGGGACACCCACATGAAGACAAAAAAGAGAGAATRTTATGGCAGCTATGATGGAGTTAAAAGATCTCTTGCCTTCCTTCTGCTTTTAAACATATATCACAGCTCCCAGACCCCCTTCATTTTCAGGACCATTTTATTCAAGTAAGTAGTGAATTCTGGCAGCCTGTCTTGAGGATCCTCAAGAGAGGACTGGTAGCTAGGTTGCTAGTGTCTTCTTCTGAGAAGCAAAAAACAGGAGCTGCCCACTAAATATTGGTGAGAACAGCAGAGAATGTGAATTTGAGATGGACTRTCACAGGGGTCTAGCACTTCTCTTAGGACATCTGACAGGACATCTGACAGCTACAGGGTCAGTTAAAATCATGTTCATTTGGACTCTACCATCCAGTAAAGAGAAAATTGAATAGTTTTTCCCCCCATTCATTGCAACATACAGAGTGTGAAATGGTTGTTACCACAGCCCACAACTGATGAGAGGAGCAAGGTGCATTCCTTTTGCTCTCATCTTAAGGGAACACACCGCAGATACACCCTTCCCCTGCTCMTAACCCAGACTCGGTCCCCCTAGATGCCTTTTGCGACACCATCCTTCTCACAACACTCCCTTACCATCTGAAATCTTCCCCTTCTGCAGGACCATAAAAAATGATTTGCTAAATCACAGGCTGTCCCTAAGAGGTATAAGTCTTTTCTCAATCTAGAGAATGAACTGTATCTTATTTATCTGAATTACTTGAAATGTTCTTTAATAACAAACGTACCAGTTCTAYGTTTGTTAAAATCCCTTATCATAATCAAAAGTACAAAACCAGTGATGCTTGCCCACATACACTAGGCAAACAAATCCTGATTTTGCAGGTGCTTTTGGTAGAAATGAAATTGATGKTAACACAGAGTATGGGCTGGATAATGCTGAGTGGAAAGACAAGGGTTTTTTTTCCATTAATAATTGTTTGAAAATAATCRTAATGAATAATAAATTCTTTAAAGACAGGCTGCAAAAACTGTAACCATGTGAAAGTAGTATAGCTATATAACATAATTGTCTCCCTTTGTAAGAGGGGAAATCAAATCTTGGCATTGATTAGCATGCACATAAGTCACATTTTCACAGGAATTTTAAATAGTGACTCTAAATTTTCAACTCACCATCTCCATTCATACAGTCATTTCCATTTTCTGGTGTAATTTTTCATGTCATTATCACTTCATGTGTCTTCCCTTTATACACTACATTCACTTCATTTCTTCCTTTCATTTTGCTTCCTTTGATATCCTAGCAGCTGGGTTTAAGAAAGTGTTGCTTTTATTTACTGTCACTATAGGCAAGGAAATTAGCACCTTGATGGCAGTACTACATGGATCATGTAGGCATTACAGAGCCCTTAAAAACATTTCTCTTCACTGTGATTAAAAAAATTTAAACCAGGCATCAGGCACTTTACTACCACCTCTCCCTACACTGTCTTTGCAGAGTGACAGCCATAGACATGTACATTACAAAAGGTAGCTCAAGCGTCACCCTTGATATAGTTGTCAGAGGACAGCAGCAGTAATGGACTTTCTCTTCCATATATTATTTGAGAGCGAGGAATAATGTCTTTTTATTCAAAACCCCRCTGCAGTGACAATGGTTACCTCTGAAACATCTCAGGGTTAATGGCATTTAGAGTTTAAGGACAGGGTCATGAGCAATGTCAGGGGCTGAGTAGGCTAGAAAGGAGACTGCTTTCCCTCCTTCAGGTAACAGTTATCTGGAGAGACTGAAATGTTAATGGTAAACTGTGGGAAGCCAGCAAAGGGCTGCCCCGCCGCCTCTGCAGCTGTGTCCTTGGGTATTATAGATAAGCAACTTTGAGAAACAGAGAARGCCGTGGAATGGGTACTGAGTGTTGACATTTTACAAGAAACAGTGATTTGTCACCAATTAAGAAAAGGAAAGAGAGCTCATGTTATTCGTGTGATGTGGAGAAAAATTATTAAATGTTGTGCTGTGAAATCATAAAGCACTGACACCTGACCCCTTCCCCCCCCATCTGTTGGTATGTGAGGTCTGTGCCAATGGCAAATGACTCAAAAAAATCATCCAAGTGCACCACTGGGTGCTTTGCTGAGGCCAGGTTTGCACTCCCAGCCAAAGGSAAGGAGGAGAGGTTTTGGGTGTGATGTGGAGCCTCTGATCTGCTGAAGAGCAGTTCTGGTGCAGAGGCAATGTGCACCCACCACTGSAGGGTGACCGTGACAAACACACGTTTGTTTAGCAACAAGCTGGGCCAGACAAGGCAAGAGGTTGAGAAGAAGCAGATCCCACTAGGTGGGGTAATGCTTTCTGTCATGACAACGTCCTCCATGCAAAACTCAGGTGTGAAAACTCTCCTCTGGGGAAGAATTGGGAGAGTCAATGTGGATGTGAAGGTATCCAGCCTTTCTGATGGGGCATAACTGGCTCAACTGTGCTGATGGGAGAGGCAGCTGTCAGGTCTTTGAAGGGGTCATAGACCACCAAAGGCCACCGAAGAACCCACAGGTACATTTCTGGGGCCTTCCACCAGAGGACTGCTCATGATCTACAGTGTCACATCAGGCAGAGGAGGTGCCTGTAAACCTGCCTCCCATGTAAACCTGAATGGATATTAACCCATTGAACCCTGTGTTTCATGGGCTTCCCCCATCCCCTGACAGATCCAGACTGGGACCATCACTTCAAACAGCAGAAAATGAAATTGCAACAATCAGCTCTTGTCCCTGGATCTATGGACGGTGACATCTTTTTACTCTTATCCTTTCTTTTCTTTCATTCCTTTCCTTATATGATGTAATATTGCTATATTTCTACAGATAATAACCCACATGGCTACATAACCCTTTTCCATTGCAACCAGATTGTTCTAAAATAAACCCTACATGTACACACACTCTGTGTGACTGGTGATTTTTATGCATATTTATACATGCATAAAYACTGGTCATTCAGTGTCATTTCACTCTGGTCTGGCCCAAGGGATCTATTAACCCTCACCCTCAGGGTCGGGTTGTAACTGGACAGGGAAGCATCTAGGAGGTGTTAGAGTGGGAATAACTCACTGCAAGGCTGGAAGAAGATGCCAGAAATAGTCAGACACCTCCAGCACACGCAGGAAAGGAAAAAAAACTACATTTCTCCTTCAGGGGACAAATACCCATTGGAGATTCTAGCTCTGTAGATTTCACCCCTCTATTTACAGTAAGATGGACTTTTAGAACTTTTTGGAGACAAAGACACAATGAGAATTTTTCTTTCCATTCAGAATCCCATGACCTTTAAAAATCCACAGCCCATCCAGAAATGGGCTGTGAGAGAAAAATATTCAGTTATCACACTGCCTAATTTTAGGCTCCTAAGCAGGTGCTTCTGTTCAGAGACTCGTCTCTGTGATTCCTTATGTGGTCAAAGCAAAATGCTCCCCCAGAAAAATGGTCCAGGGCAGAAATGTGYTCCACGTTTCCTCAAATAAACCTCTCTCTGGAAAATCAATCTGTTTAATATGCATATGCCATGGATGAATAAAGCAGAAAAAGGCATGCCTGGTAGCTGAAATAAAATAAATAAGTGAATATTATGGAAATACAACAAATCTTGTTACTTTAAGAGGGATCTGTACCAAGGGTCAAAACAACTCATATCTAGCACTCCWTGTGGTCCCTAATTTATAAAGTCAGCACAACATGATGAAGAACTCAGATATTCCATAAACAGGAGTTTGCAGTGGTTAATAAATCCATCCTTGGTTTTGTCTCAGTATTCCAGGTCCAGGGCCAGAGTTGGCATCCCTTTTAATTGGCATGCAATTGTGATTTGGAGATTTGAGATGTCTCAAGTGTCAAGAAACCTCATGTTTTCACAAAAAAAAAAAAAGTGTAATTCATCGTAGTGCCCTTGTATCTGTACTCTAAACTGCACTATATATGAACAAGTACCTCAGCGAGTCCTTCTGCAAGGCATTAGTGCAAGCCAAGACTTTKGAAGGTAAAGCCCCACTTTTGTGCAGTGTTTACTAACTCTCCTGAAGAGCTCCAGGAATGTCACTCAAGCAATTTGACATTTCTTTCTCTTTGTTACCTATCCATTTGGCCTTTTTACTAAATCYTGGCATGAGCTGTTTAGCTTTGGAAATTAGTAAAGACTTTTTACTAAGTCTTGAGATGAGCTGATTTTGCTTTATGTAGAGAGCTTTATAAACATCAGGGAGGATTTGAACCTGCAGGGAAGAGGATGAGATGTTTAAAAACTGAAAAAAACCTGCATGGCAAACCAACCTTTAGTATGAACCAAAAGGAGGGACTTCCTAAACTACTTAAACAATGCCATGAGAAAGTATTTAGGATCTGGTGATTACTTGACACTGTAGGWGGTTAAAATTGTTAAAAATTTTGAAATGTCAGTAGAACATTCCCTCTCCATTCCTACCCACAGTAGAGTCTGAATCACTATTCTTGTGTCTTTCTCACSTCTTACTTTCACAGAATCACACAATCAGATTGGAAACGACCACAGTCAAACCTCCCTGCTCAAGCAGGGTCATCCCAGAAAATATGGCACAGGATTGAGCCCAGATGGTTCTTGGATGTCTCCAGTGGGAGAGACTCCACACCCTCCCAGGGCAACGTTTTCCAGTGTGTGGTCATGTGCAGTGGTAAAGAATTCTTCCTTATGTTCAAGTAGAACTCCCTGTGCATCAGTTTCTGTCCATTGCCTCTTGTCCTGTTGCTTGGGACCACCAAAAGGAGCCTGGTCCACCCACTTGACATGATCCCCTCAGACACTGATGAGGGCCCACATTATTGTCTCTTAACGAGGCTAAAAAAGCCACCTCAGCCTTTCCTTGTRAGAGAGAAGCTCCAGTCCCTTGACCAACTTAGTAGAGTTCTCTGCTGGACCCACTCCAGGAGCTCAGTGTCTCTCTTGTATTGAGGAGCCCAGAACTGGACACAGCATTGCAGRTGAGGCCTCACCAGGGCTGAGCAGAGGRGCAGGACCTTGACCCTTGACCTGCTGGCAATGCTCTTCCAAATGCAGCCCAGGATGTCACTGGCCTTCTTGGCCACCWGGGCACACTGCTGGCCCATGGACAGTCCTTGCTGTCCACCAGCACTCCCAGYTCCATCTCTCCACAGAGCTGCTTCCCAGCAGGTCACCCCCAGCCTGTGCCGGTGCCTGGGGCTGTTCCTTCCCAGGTGCAGGACCCTGCATTTGCCTTTKCTCAGTTTCAGGAGGTTCCTCTCTGCCCATCTCTCCAGTCTGAGTCCTCAAGCAGCTCTCTGGATCTCCAYGACCTCTCAAAAATGATGAGAAAGTCATGGTGTCCACCAGCTCCCTCAGCATTCATGGATCCATCCTATCAGGGTGCATGCCTTTGTGGATGCCAAGTTTGTTTAGGTATTYTCTGACCCAATCCTCCATGATCACGGGAAGGTCTCCCTTCCAACATTCCTTACTCTTGGGTCAGTTTTAGCTGGTTTTAATGAAGATCAGTACAAAGAAGGTGTTCAGTAACTCTGTCTTCTCCTCATCCCCTGTTACCAGGCTCTCCCTCCATTTAATGATGGTCCACATTATTCTTTRCTTTCTTTTCGTTATTTATGTATTTGAAAAAACCCTTTTTTTTTATCCTTGCCATCCTTGGCTAGGTTTAATCGTAGCCGGGCCTTGCCCTTCTCAGTCTGCTTTCAGTAAGTATATCCTGATCTATACTCYAAGTAGCCTGACCTCACTTCCATCTTCTGTGATTTTTCTTCTTATCCTTGAGCARTGTCAGGAGCTTTTTATTTGTCACAGAAGTTTCTTGTGCCCTTGGCCTGATCTTTTCCCCACTGGAATGCATTGTTCTYGAGCCTGGAGAAAATCAGCCATGAAATCAACCAACTCACCTGGACTTTGCTTCCCTGCAGGGTCTGCTTCTCTGGATTCTTCCAAAAAGATCCCTAAGCTGGCTAAAGTTAGCTTTCCTGAAGTCCATGGCTGTGGTCTTGCTCCCTGTCCTGCTGCCTCTTCGTTCAATCCTCACATGCAGGGCAGCTCCACCAGCACTCCTTCCTGCTCTGTCTCTCCTAAAGAGTGCGACATTCCATAATAACATCTCAGCCACGTGGGCTATCCCACCACATCTGTGTAAATGCGGTGAGAACAAAGCCCCATGACTGTGCACAGGTCTCTGGTTCCTCCTGCTTGTACCCCCTTCTGTGTGCATTGGGGTACAGGCACTTTATAGAGGTGTCAGATGGTGACAATATGCCAGGGGGTTGCAAAGGGACACCCCATAGTCCTCCCTAATGGTTGTGAGTTTGGTCTCTTGTGCTTGATCAAGGTATTCCCTCTTCAGCCTTTTACTGCTCTGGGGGTTTATCCAGTGTTTCCCTGCTGGCTTTTGTTATCTCAGGAGCCCTTGGCACATCTCTGTAACACKGCAGGTGTGCTCCAGCATGGCTGGTACATCCCAGAGGCTCCTCACAAGTATCCTGTCCCCCTAATTTTTCCATACTATCCCACAATCTGCCAGGGACAAGCCTGATATTGTGTTCCTCACCATATCAAGTAGTACTTTCTAAAATAGTAAGTAAGAAAAACACTTGCAGTCCTTGACCTTTTGGCTAAAGCCAGAAAGGACCTCTCCTTTTCAGAAGTTTTAATATATTTTCATGACTTAGGAGGATTCTGTCAGCAGTTTAAAATCATTTTGGTTTATTTACAAGGGCACACACTGTATTTCATTAGCAGGGTTGCTGTGAAATAATGAAGTATTTCAGAGAAAAACTGCAGGATATTTCTTTCTGAAAATATGCAAAGCCCTTTGGGGAAAATGTAAGCAGATGGTGTGTGAAGCATTCATAGTTTTTTTGTGTAGTGATAAACAAACACTTTAAATTAAGATTCATAACTTTAGGAAATTTCATTCCGAATTATACACCCAAACAAAAGATCCTCAAAATCCAGCTTACCTTTGGATCTCCAGTGTTTTCCTTCAGCCTTTTTCAGTTCTAATACCATCCTGCAGGGAACTGATTTGAAGGAAGAGCTCTTGAGACAGGAGCTCAGGTGGATTATTACTCAGGATGACATTTAAGCAAACAGAGTCATGACAATTAAAAGGGGCAGCAAACCTGCCTTGTAACCTRTAGCAGGGGGAAGAGAAATGTGGGCAGTAGTTTTCCCACTGCTGACTAGCCCTAAACCTTTCTACTTGTGCACATCTGCATTATTTACAGTTTTGTATTATCTTCTAAATTGCCACTGCCCYGTGTCTCAGTTTACCTGGCTGTTAAATGTATTCTTCAAAAATACATCTGAAGTTGTTTGAATCAAAGGCCATAAGGCTCGTAATAATACACACCAATTAACCTCAGTGGCCTCAGTATCACCCTGAAGAGCTATCACAGCAGTTTATCACTGACCAGACTGTGTTCTATCTAGTGAGAGAAAACAGCTTCTTACTGAATTTGAAAATCATGACATGATGATAGTTTTGTATTTGTATGTTGCTAGGCATTGCTGCCATTCCCAGTATGGTAATCAGAGCACAAAAATAAGAGGATCCCTTCCCAGAATGACAAAAAAAAACAAAAAAAAAAAAAAACCAACAAAACCAAATCCAAAAAGAAGTTATATTTGAAAATGCTTTGCATATTGAATGTTTCTATTCTTTTAGTAAAATTGCTTCTTTTCTTCGCAGCTGCAAAATGATACTGAAGTCTAATAAACTACCAAACTCCTCTGATTGACCATGATGCACATTTGCTACAATCCCATTGACTACAATAACAACGATGTAATGAATTAATTTATATTTACCCCAGTGTAACTGGAGCACAGCTTAGTTCTCAACACAGCAAGGCATTCTGTAGTACAGAGTACATTAGTACAGCTGTTCAGTGGGAATATCCCACCCACCCTGTGGAAACAGCACAGACACTCAGCTGAAGTCTGGTGATGGAAAGAAGGAAGAGGAAACCCCGACCAGCACTGATGGCCCTGGAGTGGTATTTTGCATATGGATTTTGCCTCATGCTTTCTTCAGAAATACATTCTCCGTCTCTACCTCTTTTCTCCATAAGTGTTGGAAGACTASTGTTTTCTTTTCCTTATTCTGTTTATATCTGGGAATAGGTTTCGGGATCCAGTCTTGATTAACAGTGATTCAGAAGTCAAAAGTCTGTGGGGTAAGAGGACAGCCTAAGGAAAAAGGGATACAATCAGTTTGCAGGATGGAAAACTTAGGGACCCCCACACTATCAAGCCTAACAAAGCCTTGAATCTCCTGAGATAYTCAATGTCATATGATGATGAGTATTAAGTTGTCAGAGGAGAAGGTTAAAAGTTAATATAGAAAGATGAGCTTTTAAGCAGAGGTGAAAATAAGCAAATCAGATATTGAAATGCAAGTGCAGCAGAATTTCAGCTGCTCTGGTTAGGACCCTGCATCAAGTTATTATCTTCCTATGAATATTCATGAGTTGTGAAGACTGATGTATGCTGTAGGGTGCACTAGGGCATACATTTAATTCTTCCTCAAAGGAAGGAACACCCTAAACTTCAGGAGTTTAAAAACACCAAAGCAACAGGAATACTGAAATCAGCATGCAACTGGCTCATTAAATAAAATCATTCACAAGTCACAGATATCTCTAGGGTTCATCATTCACCTAGCCCCTGCTCTGAGGAGAATCAAGTTTGCCCAAACTGATGTTCAACCAGATTTTGAATATCTGCAAGGATGGAGAATACCCAGTGTCTCTGGGCAGCAAGCTTCAGTCCTCAGTCAAAGCCACAATAAGAAAATGTTTTCTTCTGTTTAAATGGAATTTCCTGCAATTCAGTTTATGCTTCTTGGCCTTAAATATGAGCTAAGTAAATAACTGAATAGTAATTGAAAGAGGCATAAGAATCAGGCAGATTTTGGAAAATGAAGTGAGTGGCATGCATATGAATAGGCTAATATATGTGGATATTGAAAAGCAGGAACCCAGTATGCAGGCTAACAGTAATTGGTTTTCTTAATTTACTCTTTCTTGTACGTTTCCAACTCTCTTAACTCCCCTATGACTTGGTGAGCTATTATGTAGGGGCTCTCTATTAGATACAAAGCTTTACAAGCTCATTGTTGATAATGTCAATGTCATGAAGAAAATTCAGGCCAGTTCCAATATGTGGTACAAAGCTATCTAAAATTGTAAGCRTGGGTGTTTCAAGTGTGGGTCTTGCCTCATTTGAAATTGAAATATGTTTGCAGTGCTTGAATGTGGGAAGATTAATTAGCACCTGYTTCACAATAAGAAGTAGAAACCCATCACAAGGAATAGGGAAAGTGACACTGTTGACAGCTAGGAAGAGAGTGTTTTTTACCTGGAAAATAGTGCAGAAGAGAAACAAATGCATCCATCTTTCTAATCTAAAGGGAAGGAAAATTACACTTGAAACTGAGTTTTTCCAAACAATTCCATGGTCACATTTTCATAGCTGCCAAAACCAGCAAACTAAGATATTGAGTTAATTCTCAGAAAGCTACTGATTTTAGGATATTTCAAGACATACACTTTCCAAAATTCTAGCTTTCAATTCCTCTAAGAAGGTGAAAGGAAGTTGGAAGGCAAAAAAACAAACAAGTACCCACGCATATTATGGCACGTTTCACTCTGATGTATTTCAGTGAAACATTGGGAGACATTAAGCAGTCCTAGGTGTTATTTGAAAGTAACACTCTGCTGCAGTTTAGGAAACAGAAGCTACCTATTTCCCTATTTCATCTTTTTCCTATGATCCCCTACCGGCTGGGAGCAGTTCCCTTTGATATCTCATTTAGGGTCACTCACAGATGTTTCTTCTATTCTTTATAAAAGCAATCTCAAGACACTGATAGATGGTACACCATTTACTATCAAAGGGTCTTATTACAATGTAGTAAAATGGCATTGAAAAGAGCCGTGCCTTAGCAKGATGAATCTGAGAATGCAATTTGCAGATAGCGAGGTGGGTACCCATAACATGGCCTACAGAAACAAGATGAAAGGGAAATATTCAAATCCTTGAAGCCTCTGCTATCCCACAGGTGATTCTCTCTTTGCTTCACGTAGTTCAATAACACTGAAGCATCRTGTTTAGGTCACATAGAACGACAATATGAAACATTATTAATGGTAATTTATCACAGAAAGTGAGTAGTTTACATAAAAAACAAAGCAAACCAACAGACCAACAAAAAAAAAAAAAAAAAAAAACCTCATAACAACTACCCACAAAAAAAAAAACCCAAGACAAAAAATCCAAAATTTTTTAACTCCCCCCTCAGTTAAAAAAACCAACCAAACAAAAACAACAACAAAAAAAACCCACCACACAACTAAAACCAAACACCAAAACAAAATTTGGAGATGTGATTGTGCAAGAAGAAAAGATATTCTTGTCAGAACAATTTATTAATAAGAATTTCTGCATAAACACTTACCTGTTTCATTTTCACTCCTGGCTCCATACCTACCTTTTCTTTCCTCCAATGTCCAGCAAAAGAGCCCCTAAGTGCCAACTTTACATGCGCACCTTAACAACAAGAAAGTCTGTCTCTGAAAATGACTTGCCCCTGCAAGCAAATTCCTTTTTTACAGTTCACATAAACCTTAATGATATTTGCTATATAAATGAGTTAACTCTGAATTTTGCATAGCACATGARCAATTTGGATTCTTAAACAATTTTGCAGGAAATATTTTATCTTTTCTTGAAATCTTGTGATAAGAAAAGGAATATTGTGAGTGTGCTGTGCACAGAGCCTCCCTGAATCCACTGTTATGGGGGTTTTTTTAGCTAATAATAAGCCCTACAGGGGTAATTTAGCTCAGTCAAAGTCAAGCTGCCTACTGTCAGTGTTCACATCTTCAACAAAAACTCCTTAAACTGAAAATGTTTTGTGTTCTTGATAGTGCTAATGTTGAGCAAAGCAAATAAAGTCAGCTTGATTCTCCTAAATTCAGATTAATCTGCAAAGCACAAGATAATAAAAACAATATTTTGACTATCAAGCAGAGCAGACATGATGGCGATTGTCAGGGGAAAGCATTTCTTAAGCACATGAATAAACTTATCACAGCAGTAAGCTGCAATATTTTGTACCAGGCCTGTTTTCCTTACAAGAGTGTGTTTCTTCAAGAGTGTTTTGGGAAGAGGAAGGGTTGAAGAATGAGAAAATTGGAAGGTTTGAMTTAATTAGAAAGAAGAAATATTTAAATTGTGTCTTAGGAAAAAAAATAGTGAAAAGAGCCTCTAAGACTGAGTTCTCATTTTGAAAGTTATTCATCAGTCATGAAGGGCAGTTCTGTAAAATTTGTATATATTGAAAGTTATCCACAGGACAAAATTTATGTGCATCTAGACAGCATTCTTCTGAAAACAGGTATCTAATAAAGTCTGTGAAAGAGTCAGCTCAAGTCAGTCACTTCCTCAGTTCCCTCTGAGCTCATGCAAATATATTTTGTAATGACCAAGGAAATAATTAAATTTCACAGGTTCAGAGAATAAAGTATCCTATCAAAAGAAACTGCCATAGCTACTTTCTAGGAACACAAAGACATGAATAGTTAAAAGTGAGGCTTGGGCTGAGGATGGCAATATTTGTCAGATCAGGGAGAGGTGTATGATCACCTCAAAAGAACATTGCATTTCATCAGGCACAGGCAGATTCTTGAAGGGAGGAATTTTCTGGAGCTGAGTAATGTTCTTGCTCAAGACAAACCAGAAGAAAAAACAAACCAAGGCAGAGAGAAAAAAGGAGCAATGCTTTTGGTATCCAAGATATTAAATTAGGTAATTAATTTTTTTAATCCAATCATTATTCTACAGAACCTGTTAAGAAGAAAAGCTTGACAACATTCTGAGCAGCAGAAGGAATGTCATAGTATATAGAATAACAAAAGACTGAGTAGTCTCATTTTTGGAAGACTRTTATCACTAGCTGTGATTGATTTCTTACTTTAGGTCTTAAAATATTGTAAGACCTTTTATTTATGGTTTGTTTATTTGTTTGGTTTTTATTGATGTTTTTGGTTTGGTTTTTTTGTTTGGTTTGGTGGTTTGGTTTTTTTTTGTGTGAATGGCAATTGTGTGCATATGACTAAAAGGAAGAGACATTCTGTAAATACAAGTGTAATTTTTGCACAAATACATATGTTATGTAGTAGTCATAGTAGCAAAGAAAAGTACTCCTCACAATATGTATTTTTAAACTGTCCAAATGTTTCAAGTCATTATCTCCTACTCAAAAAGRAAAAATAAAGACCTTTTAAAAAGATCTCAACTTATTTCAGAGACCTTAACAATGCTTAGAGTGGTAGGACACCTGAATTTGTTATATTGTACATAGAATATATGTAAAAGAACTCTTACTTCACCTCAGAAAACAACACTTACTTCCAYTAATGGGTTAGAATAATGTAGCAGTGCTCCAGACAAGACTGGCTTATACAAATGTATGAGCAGAGCCTTTTGTACTGCTGAGATTTCCTTAGTCTCTGAGGAAGGGTCAAGATTATTTGGCTTTTCTTGGTAGTTTTGTCTCCTGACAAAGGGCCTATATCATCTGGAACATCAGAAATTGCCATCAGCAATCTGATCCACCTGCTGGTTGTTCTGATGCTCTTCAGTGACCCAGTGCTTGTGCACTGATGATGAGCAGCTACATTATGTACCTTCACAGCCAGAATCTCCAGCTGGGTAGAAATGTCTTGTCATAGTGTGGCAGCTCAGATGGATTTACAATAAATATTTACAACAGTTTGGGTTTAACACATTCTGGTCATATCTATAATTATCTCTGCTCTGTGGGCCTCACTTTGGGTGCCAAAATTGTCTGTCATGGTTTAAGCCCAGCTGGCAACTAAACACCACATAGTCACACTCTCTCACACCCCATCCTGGTGGAGAGGGGAAGAGAATCAAAGATAAAACCCAAAGAAAAGCAAATTTTTCACGTTTTTGCTCACYACCTGAGCAGCTGATCAATGTTGGGCACTGTCCCAGAGCTGTGGGACATAAGAAAATCTCCCTGAATCAGGAGAAATAGTGTTTATCAACAATTAAAACATCATGTGTGTTATCAACATTAGTGTCATACTGAGCAGAAATGAACTTGATCCCAGACAGAGCTAGGTACTAGAAAGTATTTAGAGGAAACAAAGATGTGAAATAGATCAAAAGCATAAATAGCAATTGGTTCACTTTCTTATGCATATTTTTGTTCTCAGTCAATGCCATACATTCATTGTCTTGTTTTTTCTGTCTTGGAGGAAGGAAGGCAGCTGCATTATAGAGGTGAAAATGCCTCTAATTAGCCCTCTAATTAGCTWTTTGTTGTAAACTAAAAAATTGCTTGTTAGCTGCTGGTTGGAGGACAAAAGGGATGGCACAAAATAGTAGCACACTACTCCACCGAGCCCTTCCTGAGGAAAGCACACTCCTCATTGAGTGAGAAGGCACATGCTAGTAGTYAGCCAATCTTGTTACAAAGGTATTAAATTGGGAAGATATAAAGGAAAAGACATTTCATTTAATTGCAATCTAGTTAAATTTGTCAAAAAGGACAAATATCATTGGAAAATAAATGCAAAAATAGTATGTGAAAATGAAACAAATATTTATTAACCTGCAGACAATAGACATTCCATATGGCAAAGGAGTAAAATTCTGCCTTATATAAACCTTGGAGACTTATCTCAATTTTCCTTATTCTATTCTATTCTATTCTATTCTATTCTATTCTATTCTATTCTATTCTATTCTATTCTATTCTATTCTATTCTATTCATACATATTTTATATATAACTGCATATTAATGACTGTCAAACTGTAATTAAAATTGAAAGTAATGAAATGCTTAGTGGCAAAGTGTTATCTCCACCTCGGTCCCTTTTTGCCCCTCCAGATAAAAGGTAGTCTGCCATATAAAAAAAAAAAAAAAACATAATCAGAAATATTATTTTGAAGACATTGGCTGTTTGGTCCTATCCATACATTTGGAGAATATTCACTGTAAGATAGCCTGGAAAACACTGGCTATGGAGCATCACTGGAGTGATCAATGGTCCTTGAGAGCTGGTACCATGAATCAAATGTACTTGTTCCAGCACCACATATTGCAGGGATAGACATCCAAATGGATGGGATACAGCCTCATCCATCTGGAGAAAAGACATATTGTGGTTGTTCTTCACTTTAATCCAACAGCTGCTCTTTCTAAAAATACTCCTAGAGAGATGTATTTTGAAGGTTTGGAAAGCAGGACAGAATTAAAATCTGACTGGAGAGGCAACCCACTGCCAAATAATRCAGTGCCTGGAGCAATTCACATAAAACTTCTTTCAAATGTCACTTACATTGTTGCAGAGTCCCATAAAGACAGAGCCTGACCTATTTTTCTTTAGTTCCAAAACTTGGTCCCTTTGACATTTTGCTGCTGTTGCAATTGCTGTGTGTCTCTCCTTCCTTCCCCACTCTGGCATTTGTTAGTGTGGTGTGTTTATGTTCTGCTCCCATATCTTTGTTTCCACTGCCTGAGAGAGGTCTGGCAGTACCTGCCAGGGGTCTGAAATGACCAGGAGCATTCCAGTSCTCCCACCATGCTGGAGATTGCAGGGTGTATGAATAAGATGGATGAAAGCTTTCCTTTACCCAGGGGCAGCCACCACTTCCAAAAAAAAGACAGGGCTTTTTGTTCCACCCTCACCTCCACACTGGAACATCTTGAAACTGGAATGCTGTTCCCTGGTTTAGCAAGCCCTGGGAATGTTGACTTGAGCTAATGATACCCATGACAGAAGCCCAGCCTGGAGAGGGAAACAGTGACTCTCCTTGACCTTCCCTTGCCTTCAGAAGGCTGTTCCCCATATTTTGCWGGACCCTGAGGTTGGGAAAAGGTATAGGTCAGCATTTTCACCTCTTTGGGGAGATATGCTTTGCATATTTAACACTCTTAAGGAAGCTGACATTGTCTGGAATTATTCAGTGTGAGCTGCAGAAGACAGCTAGAGGAACCATGGTTCCTTCATTTGCTCTCCCCAGACCATTATAATGTGGATAATTAGCAACAGAATAACAGAGAGGSATCAGGCTCACTGTATTTGCTGACACCGTTACAATGGTCATATCAGCAGAAATGAAATAAAGTTAACATGCAGAAATCAAAGGAAGTTTAAATAAATCCTCCAAAATGTCTTTTCAACATTCACTGTCCCATTACAGCCTATTTGATAATACATTTCCCTGCTAGAAAGAGAAGTCATAAAAGAAGTCTATGCTCTATGCTCTAGACTCTATGCTAGAAGAGTCTCCATAAACTCTTTTGTGTAGCTTCCTTTCTAGTGAGAAACTAAAACATTCAAATGCTCTCTTCAAAAAAATGATTCCCAGCCTGAAGCATTGATTCCTACCTCTGAAAACCTCCACCTGAATACATCTCTGACTCACATATGATTCAGTTTCATGTCCAGGTATCTGTCAAAATAGGTTCTACCTTTCATTAATATTATCTCATTATGGTGGAGAATAATGTGAGGCTAATTTTATACGCAGGAGAAAGCAGAAGATATTCTCCAACATAAAATAACTGTAGAGGCTTGTAGCAGAAGACAGGACAATTAATTGGACTAGAACAAGAAATTCTCCTTTACTTAGAGCTCTTCATCTGAGTAGCAAACAAATTMAGTATTAAGATTCAGAAAATCACTCCATCCACACTCGTAAACACTAACATCAATTATGTGTTCACCCTTCTTTACATAGCAGCTCTGGTTTCTAATAGCARCTACAAAAAGATTTGTAAAAACCATCAACAAGATATTTCACAGGGMTGGAAGCATATTTTATGTTGTCCAATGAAGGGATAGGTAAGAAGGCTTCCCTTGGGGTCCTACGTGTGACAAAAGCTAAAGGTTCTGGACTGGGTTGCCTAATACCTTATTTGGGATTAAMATACTTAAAAGAAATCTGAGGTATTTCACAGTGATGAAAAAACCCACTAATCATTACTTTGAGGCTGAAAATGTTGATGTCTATTTTCACCTATAGCAAAATAGTATCCCAAGCAAGGATTTCAAGAACTAATGGAACATCTTATTTATTATGTTAGACGTAACGATGAATCCACAACCATGAATTGAGAATACCTTCTTAAGTGACTTGCTAAGCCAATGAATATATTGGCAATGCAGGACCTTACCATGAAAATCTTAAAATATATACAGATATACGGAATGCTCAGTGGAGCTAAAAATATTGAGAACCTCTTGAAAACACCAGTTRCAGCATTTTTTGTGGCTTTTCTCTAATGCATTGTGTGGAGACAGCACTTTARAGCATGTTAAGGGGTGATAATCAAGGCCAGAACCAAGTTTCTATGATGTTGTAAATATTTCAGAAACAAAACACAGCAAAACAAACCAAACCATTTTGCAGCTCATCCTCTAGGGACCACACTGGGAACTTGAAAAGCAATAACATAGAATGAAAATAAAGATCTGTCTTATTCATAAGTCCCAGGCTGAATAGTAGTATTCCTGAGATATACTGTATTTGATAACRAATCAAAAAACAAGAGAAATCCCAAGCCCTGACATTGGAAGAGTCAACAAACCAGACCCATTTAGGTAATTTCTAAAATATGTAAGTAGTATGGACTGCATATCCCAAATGACTGCTACAGACTTCGGCCAAGATTGGTTAATTGCATTACATGTTAGTATTTGTTAATGTAGAAGGATACACCTGGCAATTGGTTTTTCAGTACCCAGATTATCAGACTCTGTGTTAAGTAATTTTTCAGAGATTAAGTTATATCCTTACTAACACACACAAAAAAGAGCAGAAAAAAAAATGTGGGCTCAATATTTGTGCAAGTACATTAGAGCAGAGAGTTGAGCCCAAGATTTTTAGTTTGCTAAGGCCACTTGTCACTACATTCCTCCATTTAAAAACAGACTTGTAACACAGTCCTGGGAACTTAAATACAATTTTTCTTGAAATTCTTGGGGCATACRGTTTTGAAAATCTCATTCTGAAAGATTAATTAGCAATGAGCATTAAACACTTTGCCTGAGCTAAAGCTTGGGCAATACGAAATACTTCACCGTAACGATAACATCATATACATTAACACAGAACACTTATAAGAAAATTATCTCCACRGGTTAGCAAATTGACAATGTTGCTGAAACTTGTGTGGTCCTCAGACTCAAATAAAACTTCAAAAACATGAGAGAGCCCCAAACTTAAATATTGTATCAGTCTGATTCCTCTTACAGACAGAATTATACTGCAAAGAACATCCTCAGCTACTGTGTCTATCCTGAACATGATGAATCTCAGTGCTCCAGTTTCTCCCTCCCTCTCCAGAAATGATTTCCTGTTCTAATTAATCACAGTTACACATTTTCTCTTTTCTCTATCCTCCTTTATTCTATCACTGAATGTTATGCAATTACCTCTTGCTATTTTTGCTTAGACTTCTCTAAACAGTTCCTCCACCTATTTTACAATACAGAAAAGGAATTTAACTGCTCAAACATTAAATATTTTATTTAAATATTAAACRGTACGGGTTTTCTCTTGATTTTAAAGTCAGTTTGAAAGCAGGATTTAAATTCCTTTACAAATCTSTGAGAATGACCTCCTGTGTAACTGGTATAATAAATCATACTGTTTTCGCRTCATCAGCAAACTTACTGTGCTACCCCCTTCATGGGGGATGGTGTTTTATTGTTGGGTGCGCCACATTCAAAAGAAAAAAAAAATGTTGTGTTGAATGAACACTTTCAGAAACTTTGTTTTTGTTTTGTCAAAATAAAAAGTATTAGATGCATCCTTCTAATCATAAACAGTCACCTGCTGGCTTCACAATCTCCGTGTGATKCAGAGATGATATTGTGGCATGTCAGAATACGAATATGAACGTTCTATTAAACTCTCCATTCAGAGTATGAACACCTGCTGAGACAATTTCCTCACCTTTAAAAAAAATTCATTCATAAACATTTAAGTGAATGTTAAAAGCAAGACTTTTTTTCTTATCCCTTTCAAACCACAKAAGGAATGTTTCATTAGGAATGTCAAATGAAAACAAAGATTGCCAAAGTGCAAACTTCTACATGTTGGTGACGTGTTCATAGCCAAAAAGAAGGGACATTGGTTACATGCTTTTTTCAACACAGCAGAAATTTTTTCATTCCTCTTGTCTTGTTCTYAGAAGCTAGAAGTTGAGATCAAAGTCTCAAGACTTCTGCCTCTAACCAGAAGGGAAAATGTCTCAGATTTTACCTCATGTGTAAACACTGATGAAACATAATCTTAACTCAAGACAGGGCTTCTGGAAGACTTTATTCTGCTCTTGTTAAAGACAGTGAAAAGTTTATTTTAAATGGCAGTGCAGTAGATCCCAGGTTATATATTCTGGCATATATATATATATATATATATATATATATATATATGCCATAATATATATATATATTCTGGCATAGCAGAAAAAGAGCTTTTAGGTATTTTTCATGTACTGGGACCTACACTCACCATATCACACATTACACAATTTATAATCACTAATACTACTTAATCATATTTAAACTCTGGGATTTGTTAACTCAGAAGACTTTGAAACTGGTTGGCACAGATATGACATCATTTGATTTAAATGTAGTTTAAAGCTAACAATAAATGCATGACTTCCAGGATAAGTACTCTTCAGTCCAATAGTCTGGACAGCAAATTTCAAAACCATTCTGTGCAACTCCTGCAGCAATACTGGGAACCATACAAACAACCACATAATTATCTCCTGGGTTTAATTACTTGAAAAGGTCTGCGTTTGATGTGAAATACCAACTATAGGGACTATGCTGCCAGCACCAGGTATTATGGATATTGGGTTCATTATTTGAACCCATAAATATTATCATAATGCAAATAAAAGTATCAAAAAAACTCCAAAGCCACCAAAACATAAGCAGCCCCCTGCAACCTCCCAAACATAAGTTCATTTGGTTTTGAGTTTTTCTACGTAAATCAAATATTTCAACAGCTCAAAACTTCTGATTTGAAGCCTTGGTAAATCAAGAAATAGTAAACACTATACTTCCAGTTGATAATTCCAGCATGGTCATGTTCATTAATGAAAGAAAGCCATAAGTAAATGGAAARTCTCAGTATGCCAGAAGTTGCTATAGAATTTAATTTAAATTATTGCAAATGTCATCAGCTCTTCAGTTTTGCAAACAGAGGAGAAATACAAGGGACTGTAAATAATGGATTTCTTGAGTATTTCAGCTGAACCTAAAAACTGAAATAAACAATATTGATTTGTGTCAACACAGTATGTTTAATTGACACAAGACAAAATGTTTTGTTCAGTTTCAGGAAATGTTTCATTTGACTAGACACAATTTTAATTTTCAAGTGTATGAGATTGCCTCTTTTGAGATCACAATCACTGCAAAACGAAAAGTAAAAAATGAGTTAAAAATAATACCACTGTTGCATTAAAGCAACCTCGGTGTGCTAGGATGATTGCTTGATGGACACACATAGATGCTCTCTCCTATCCTGGCCCTGGATTGATATTAAACCCCTTTATTGCATGGAGTTGTCTCTTGGCTGGAGCTGYCCCTGGTGTCCCTCTGTCTGTCCTGGTTGCTGGATGGAGCAGTGGTCCCATCCTGGCTGCCAGGTCCTGCCCACTACTCCAGAGGCAGACTGGAGCACTTTTGGCACCCACCAGCCCCTGGTATTGAYATTTTCTAATTCTTCTCTTCTGTACTTTTGTGTTTTGGAAAAACACATGGTTGATTTTGTTGTGAGTAGAGGGATTGCTTGTTCTTTTTGAAGCAGCTTGGGCGTTTTATATCTAATAGGACAAAAAAAAATAAAGAGTTATTTCTAATCACAGGCCTAAAAATGATGGAGCTCAGGGTTTTATTCTTAATGCATCAGTGGTTCAAAACAATCCAGTTTTCCACTTTGAAATGGGTAGATAAATCTCATCTGGATATTCAATGAATTTTATAGAGATTTATGAAATAATTGCAGATAGCACTGAGCAACTTGACTAAAAATTGGAAAGAAGGATCGGCAACACCAGTGATCCAGTAGYACATTCTTATGGCAAAAAGGAGGCAGCTTTTGAAAATATCTTAAAAATTTTGTGAATTTGATTTTTTGTCCAAGATCCCTGTTTGCACCTTGATGACTCCCTTTCCCTGTGGATATCTCTTCCCTTCCCTGCAAGCAGTTCTTCAGTATGTTGTTTTCAGTGACTACRGTAAAGCCATGAACAATTCCTGAGTCCACTACAGTGACATCTGGTTCACAAAAAGTCATCCTCATATTTSAAGGTTTTTTTGGCCCTGCTCCTCCCTAGTTGTGAAAATGAGAGTATTACTCCTCAGCTACTTCAAGCAATGTGTAATGTGCAAAGGCTTTCCAGAACAATTGCATTTATCCTGTTGGTGAGACTGTTAAAGCAGATGTGAAATAGCAGGTCCATTAGGCTCATCTCTGGACTGATTTAAAATCTGGACTTTGATATCAAATAAAGTCATATATTAAAAAAAAAGGGGGGGGGGGGTCATATTTGTGAGTTTTAAAAGCAGATTTTAACCCATTCCACAGAGGACCTCAAAAAAGAGTAGAAGGAAAGGTGGTGCCTGTAGTGRACCACATTCAAATCCAAATGAAACCAGGAATAAAAAGTCTCTTTCCTTAGAAATTAGGTGAAAATCACTGTATGCAAAAGCAGTCTTCTTTGGACATGATATGTTTTATGGAATCCTTTGGCAACTAATTTGTAGAAATATCTAGATAGCCTTGTTGTGGGTTTTGGGCTGTGACCCAAAAGGACACAGCTCTCTATAGCACATCCCTTAGCAAATAAGTTATTACCAATTAGACATTTACTGCTTCTGTGGATGTTGTATTAATATTTATCCTAYTTGTTGGTCTGTACTCCAAGAAGTTTCTGACTACAGGATATCTCTACTTCAGAGTAGCTTTGTCAYATATTTTTACTATTTGATATATTTTTGGGTTACTGAGAAACAGGTGGCAGGAATATGACCTATCTAGATCAAGTAGCAAGTTAAGGCAGATTCTTTTTGGGACAACACCATTTGGACTATAGGAGTCAGTTTTGCCCAGTGGTCCACAGTACAACAACTGAAAAATCTGAAATGATTAGAGATATTTCTTTAAGTTTTCAAATAAGCCTGTCTTTACTTAGCAAAAATGAGAGATATTTATGTATTCTAACTCAAGAATTGATCCTTGAGACAGGCAGGCACAGCTGAAGATCTAATGTAGGACTATGATTCCACCTGACTTAATTTACTGAATGGGAATTGTCAATAGTGCATTCCTTCTCTTTAGATAATATGTACTGAAAAGTAGGTTTGAGAAACATATTTTATGTTTTTATACTTATGTGTGCAAACACTTTTTTTCCCTCTTGATTAGAGAAACAACATTTTCTTTCCTTTCCTGGCACCATCTAAGCACATTGGGAAGAGTTTATTAGGAGGGATTGAGAAAGATTTATTAGTTGAATATTTTAGAGTCAAAGAGTAGTTTTTTTAATTGAATTCCCTACGCTCATATTCTACTCATTCTTCTGTTCTTTTTACCTATTTGACTTTAGCAGCAAACAGATAGGACCTCAAACATTGCTGATGCTGGATACCTGCAGGAAACTAGACTATATTAATTTTAAAAAATAACCAAAATCCAAACAACCAAATCCCAAAACAAGAATAATATAATAACTTTAAAAATATTATACATATACATAGAATATGTACATAAAATATAATATGTATATATATGTGTATATATCATTAAACTGTCCCCACCAAAAAAATTGGTTTTATAGCACAAATTCCAAAAATAGAACCTACCAGACTTAGGAAACATGCTGTATATAGCTCACAACAGCTGAGGCTACGGTGTACAGCTGTGCCTTCAACCTCTGTCAGCTGATATGAGCTCAGGCTCAGCTGATTGCCACTGCMGCACCGGGTGACTCCAGGGAAAGCTATGGGAGAGCTGATGAGGGAAATAATATTTGACAGCCCTGAAAATCATGTGTTTTCTGCTCCTTTTATCAGTCAATTGTTAAAAAGACACAGGACTTTCCACTACAACAGACTTAACCAGCCTTCACAGAAAGCAGCTGTAGTCAAAGCTCTTTGTTTTTTAAACATTATCRGACACTGGAAAATGAATTGCTAACTAATTGCATTGGTGAATAATACCAAGAAAACAAACAAACAAAAAAAGAGTAGTTCCCTTAGTCTTTTCACAGGACACATAGGCACACAGGCTGCAGACACCCATTTCAGTTGTGTTGTAACATGTGACTCCTCCCATTTGCTTCAAAAGTCCTTAGTAAGAGGAATAATTCCATACAGTGAAAACAGGCAGAGCACTTCCTCATTACATGATCACCATAGGTCTCTTCCATCTTAAAATTATTCTATTCTAGAAATAATTGCACAAATAGTGTGAGAATATGGTTGCCACTGAGTCTTCCATAGGATACAACAAGCAGTATGTCAATATGTTACTGAGGGAGGACCCCCTCTCTTCTCATGCACTCATACGTTTATTTTATTCCTTCCAACTTAACCACAGTACCTAAATGTGTTAAACACATGGTTTGTCACATGTTTTCATGAGTTTACTGCCACTCTTAATAGACAGCAGAGAAGTTGTCAGTCCTGCTCGAGTTTGTTGATTATTATTAACTCCTCCATTTTTATTGGCAAATTGTCAATCTGCAGGAGATGGGAGTGTGTGGGTGTGGGGATTAGTAGTAAACAAAAACAGGGGCAGACCTGAAAATTAGTCATGTCACATAATCACCGAAAAAGCTCAGATTAAGATAATCAAGGCAATTACCGGACTGTGGGTRATTGCCTTCCACTAGAGCTTTACTTGGCCTACAAAAAAGATTTGAGATAGGATGCCAAATTGTAGTGCTTTTGTTGCTGAATAAGGCACATGTCTCTTCATCWGAATTGCTGTCTACATATTGTCCATTTATTTTTGGTTTGTGTTCAACTGGTTGGTTGCCCATCTTCTTTTCATTTATTTATTTATTTTTTTATTTATTTTTTAACCATCTCTAATGCATGAATATGATTTAATATATCACTAAAGTCCCCCACAGCTTCTGCCATTTACATTGTCTGCCTCTGGGTAGAGTGCATGCTCTTGCCATACAGATCATGCCATTTTATTCTCCCTTACCATGTGGAAGGCTGGCTAAGCTGAGAAGGGTCATGTAGACATTTTACAGCTTGGTGAGATGAAGGAATGCTGGTGTCGYGCTCAGATAGAATAATTGCTGAAATTGTGTGAACCATCCYTCTGAGGCGATGGGAAGGCAATGCAAGGACATCATGTTTTTAAGCCTCTGGAAACTCCCTACRACGTATTTGTGTTAGTTAGCMTTGGGAAAAAGTAGAAGCAGATAATGGAAATTTGGCAAATGAACCATTAAAGGTGGAGTTGACGTGTAAGACATGGACCTATGAAACATATGTATTACAGAATATGTATGAGCTAATTATGTATGTTATAAAACTTAGACAAATTTTACAATAAATGGAAGTTTGCTTGTAACTCATATTGAGTGGTCTGAGTCTTCCCTTCGCCGACATTACCATAACAGGATGGATRAATACCAGCAGTCTCTCTCTCATTTTTTTTTAGGGCTTCTGGTGCATGCAACCTGCCATGAAATGCTGCAGCGCTGACCATGCCTGAGTAGGGGCCACCCATCTCACAGCATGGTGTTCTCACATTCAAAAATGAGACCACAGCCTAGAGTTTTTACCTTTCTCATATTTGAACAGAACCTAAAGCAARTCTCAATGACAGAGACACTAAGTTCTGTATCTACTGCAAATGTGCAAACCTAGGTGCAAAGCTAGATGCATGTTTCGGAAAAAATGAAATGTTGATCACTTTTCCTCCCAGATCAGAGAGCTGAAAAGAGGCTTCTTTGACTAGTGTTRCATTGTGCCTTGTGCTTGAATGGTTCAGTGATGCATATTTTGGCTTGTCTCAGCTTTTATTATTACAATCCTCCCCAAGGAGTCAAGAGACTATTGCAAGTTTTTATGGTGTTTTTTTGTTTGGTTTTTTTTTTGTTTGTTTGTTTGTTTGTTTGTTTTTGTTTTTTTTTAATGCATGCGTCAGCTTTTGCAATAAAACAACAGGGGTGAAAATCTGACTCCAATGAAAGTGATGGCTGTCTTCCAGTTATTTCTGCATGGCCAGGTTTAGAGTGTTACCCAGCCTCAGCTGGTTGCTGCACAAATCCATGCACCTGCAAGAGGAAACAACTCGGACATAGTATCTGCCACAGGAGTACYACATTGCCAATTTTGTCTCCTACCCAATGAAAACCAGGATAATGTCTAATTTAAACGTTCAGTGACATTTGAGTCTTATTTGCTGGTAAGAACAAGTTCAGGTCATGGCTGCATGAGAACTGTGTGTGTTTATGTGGGTGCCTGCAAAGGTTTATATGGGTGCCTGTCTCCAGGCACTTCTCCTGTGCTGCTCTGAGACCATTCGTATCTGGGTAGGGAATGGGAAGAGCAGTAGCAGCATATATAGATGACTGGAAAAAGGAATTTCTATGCTGACACATCACTGGAGTTTAGAAATGGTTGGGTCCAGAGCTGCCCTTGAACTGTCCTAAACGGATAACTCTGCAGGATTTAGGAAGTCGTCCCATGGACCACACTGGTACATATTTTATCAAGCACCACACAGTCCTCTGAGAAGTACATACTCAATCATCTAAGTATTTGAGATCTAGAACCTAGCAATGCTTGATGGATTTGGCTATTTTCCTTTTTCACAGCACATGTGATAAATRAGCGTGCCGAATAACCCCCTGAGCAAATGGTTTCTGAATTCTCTTCTGGTAGCAGTCTTTCAGTGGTAGGAGAACAGGCCTGAAGAACACAAACAGACACACAGACATGCAAGTGTGGACCAGCTTAATAGCCTGGAAGAAAACTATGCACTGATCCATGTTTGTATTTAAATCACCATCTTCCTTATGGAATATCCAATGAGTTACCATAAGCTCAAACCAGCAKGACCGTGTGACATTTTCACTTATTTTTTTTGCCGGAATAATAGTTCTCTCTGCRTTTTAAAGCTCTTCCTTTGGTTTCCTCTGTTCCATGCAATGTTTTTCTCCTCTAGGAGCAAGTACTCAATCTCATAATGGAAGAAGGCCYACAGAATTTTGATTTTTCAGTGGTGTGAAGAAAATGAAAAAAAATAATCTTTGTCAGAGTTTCCAAACTTTGTGTTTGGAGAAGGTTGCTTAATTTCACAGGTAAAAAAAAATTAGAGAGTCTATGAAATGTATACTCATGCTGGGAATTCTGTACACATGAATCTGTGAACAATTGAGTGYCCATATTTTCTTTCAAAAGTTCACTTAGAAAACAGTAGCCCTCACATTATGCTCTGTAAATAGCKCAGAAACTTTGGGTTCATAAAGAGCTGCATACAGTCAATGAGACAATAGTCTCCTCTAAATTCTGTCTTTTTGACTTCTCTTTCTGCCCTCTCAGCTAGCTCCTGGTGCTAACTGCTGAGATAAAAGGTGTCCCAGTTTCTTGCATACATCCTCTATTATAAAAATACAGCATTTTTTTTTTGGTGCCTTTTCATCTTAGGCATGGGATACTAATTTAGTCCAAGACATTAACTGAATTTCCAGCCTTGACTTTTGTGAGGCATTTCACATAGGCTTTACAGCTTTTACAAAAAATTACAAATGTCTAACCCATTCATTTTTAATAACATGAACTTTATTATTTTTCTAATTTTTTACCAGGCCTGCAGTGCGTATAGGCACTTAAACTTAAACTTAAGATGCATGTAGGCATCTTAAACTCTCACATATGCTAGCTGCACAACCTGGTGACTCCAAAAYGGAACCAACACATTTGTTGTTTTTAGGAATGTCATCCTGATTCCCYTTATTATTATATTCCCTATTATATCTGATAATAATGATCTTTGAGCGCTGAGAAATGGCCTATGCTGATTTTGCAATATAATATGGTCACCAAGAAAAGAGGCAATGAGGGCACATTACAAAGACCTGTTACTTCCACTTTTCACATCTTTCCTGATTTTATCATTTGCTTTGTGACCACTCTGATTCATATTTGATAGAACAAACTTAATTTCTCCTGCTGCTTATTCATATTTTTGAGCATTCCTTTGATCCACAGGATCATCAATTACATATTATATTTTTGTATGGATTGGGGACCATTTGGTTTAGTTTTGCCTTTCCTCAACTTGTTGAAATGCTCTTCCCTCTTTGTCCCAGCTTTCAATGGTTCTGATCCAGTCTTCTTCCACCTTCTACAATCCWTCCCCACTCCACACATGATGGGATTTGCTCTCCACTTGTTCTGGAAAAGAGATCAAGGGACTCTTGGTTGCAGAGGCCTGTTTCTCTTCCTGCCTTCCCTCACCTGTCTCTCTTCCTCCATCCTTCCCTTTCTTCTGTACTTCAGAAGGAAACAAATTTT
>NW_026623277.1:544150-552128 GCF_030028575.1 Malurus melanocephalus
AAAAAAAAAAGGAAACACAAAACAGGGATAAGCAGATGCAGGGAACACTGGAGAACAGAACATGCTTTGCAACGGAGTGATATCTGTTTTCTTCAGAGGAAAGTAGATGAGAAAAGCAAGCAAATAGGACTAGCCATGAATTCACCAGTTTTTTACTTTAGAGGGAAATGTACAGAAAGTGCATGTGTTTCTTTGTTTCTACAGTATTTAACACAAATATACAGGGAGAAAATTTTGAGAGAGGAAGCATCCAAATGGAGTTTCTTGTTAAAGGCAAAGCTGTGAGAGGACTGTCTCAATGCTGAAAAGCATTTCCTCACCTTGTGCTTCTTCATGGTTTACCCTGATGTTGTCTGGAGCTCCCGGAGCCAACACTGATGATCTGTGGAAGGGCAGCAAGGCTCTTGGAATTGTGTCCTGACTGGAAAAGTACAACATTCAGTTTCCCCTTCCTCTGGATTTCATATCAGCTGCTCACATTGTCATGCTTAATTAAGTCTCAGATGATACAATGGAAATTTAAGCAATAGCATTTATTTTCATTTTTTACAGTACTGTATCCACGGATGGTGAYGGATTCATTGCTACTACAGTGCACAGACAAAATGATAATGTCTTCTAGAACCCAGTGTAGCAGGAAGGTTAATGATTTTTACTAAAGTAATTTGCACAGATTTGCATGATTCATAGTTAAACAACAACTGAATTTTCATATTACCTTAGAAAASCAGCAATAAGACACTCATTTAATCAGATCTGTTAAAGATAGAGCACAGATAGTAAAAGATKATTGGCCTGGATTTAAAATGTGACTATTAGCCTTTTATAAAACAAGTTATCCTGTCTAATAATTTCAGTATCAGCTATCCTTGTGTTTGGACAGAGGAAAACCCCAATGTTATTCATACATTAAGTAGTTGCTGGGATAGGAGATGAATTAACCAAATGGCATCCAGTCCATGTGCTGACCCATGCAGTTCATTMGAGTCCAGAAATGTGTTCTTTTGCCTATTTCTCTTTCTGCTTTGCCCAAGCTAAGAGTGTTATGTGAGAGCCTGAGTGCARCTGGTGGAAGGATTTGCACATCTCCCTTTAGGAAAAAGAATGYCCAAATTCCACGCCTTTGCTCAGTAAACTGTCTTTACAGGTAAAAACTTTTATAGAACCGTAGGTACTTAAAATGAAAATTTAAAAATGCTGTGTCCTCAGTATAATATCTAGTTCAGTAAGATACTTATATTACTTTATTTTGTGATTACTGGCAAGCCTAAAGCAATAAAGATACTTTTTTTTTTCTTGTATTTACCCTTGTCATTAATAACATGATGCCCTGAGATTGATTTTGAAATAAGAATTATCTATAAATTCCTCTCAGCAGATTGTTTACTTTAACTATAATTTCTGAAAGCCCATTTCTGACAAGAAATTTCTTTTCATGAGCCTGTCAAATGTAACATTTCAGATAATACTTGAAAAGAAAAAAGGGAGCATTGACTTTTATTTCTACTTCAAACTAGGTGTCATTCCTTATAGTAAAAGGACAATTTATATTTATTGGATGTGAGTTATGATATATTCATGTGGGGCTATTCTTGTTTTATACCTGAAAGTATATTGAAATCTTTGTAGACTGGCAAAAAGTAACAATTTATCCTGACAAATATGACCTTATCAAGAATGTAAGGACCATAATTTTCATTCGAATGTTCCACAGCACAGAAGATCTGATATCATAGGTTGCAGGGTATGTTTATTAACTGAAAGCTTTCCTGATGGATGAGAATATATGAGATTTAGGAACATTCAGGGAAAAAGAAATGTATTTTGGCAAAACTATCACTTGAATATTGAACCTGGAAAGTTTAATTGCAAGGTAGCGCACATGAATATGTATTAGGGGTATGCAATTACACAGCATAACTCCACCTTCAACAAATATAATCCATCTAACAGTTAAATAGTGTCCTATTTTGACCTTTCATGTGTGGTATGTTTTGACCACAGATGTGATGTGCATTTAAAGATCCATTTCAGATGGAATCTTTTTTAGCATTTCCACCTGAGCGATAATTTCCTAGGACAGATTTACAAAACTATGTAAGTGAAGTAGTGCCTGAATTCAGTGAATTTCCTTGCTTTTTTCCTGCTCCAGAATGAGCAAGCTCAGGAGAATGTGTGCCTTGAAAGTCCATCACTGATCTAATCGGAGTGGTACTCCTGGGAAGTTTTCATAGCCAAAGACCCCTTGGTGACTGTGCCTTATGTTTTGGTTTGGTGACCTTGACCACTCCTCGTCAAACACAGCCCTGGAAAGAAGGAGTATCCAGGAAAACTGGCTGATGTTCAAGAAACACCTTCTCTAAGCTCAAGAGTGATGCCTCAGAGAGGTGAAAAAGAAGTAAGTGTGACAGGAGTTAAGTTCTGACTAGCTAAGATAAAAAAAGGGAGTGTGCACAAGGTGACAGCRGGGCAGGTGACCCATGAGGAGTATGGAGACAATCACTGTGCTGGAGTGGGTTTAGAAAAGCCAAGACCTACCTGGAGTTGAATCTGGCAAGAGATGTCAAAGGTGGCAAGGATAATTCCTGCAAAAAGAAGAAGAATGACTATGTAAAATGGGGCACCACTGCTGATTGGGCAAAAATTGTGTGAGAAAAGACAYGGAAAAGATCAGTGTGCTCATTGCCTTTTTCACTTCAATCTTTACCTGTAATATCCCTACCAGTAATACCAGTCTTCAGCAAGTACAGGTCCTGAGACTATTGAGAAAGGCTGCATGAAGGAAGAGCTGCCCTTAGAAGGAGTGAACCAGGTTGGGGAGCACTCAAACAAACTGAACATATGTGTATCTTTCCCATTTTCACCCGTGCAGCRTGGTCAGTGCTATTTGCAATCAATAGAACTAGGAAAAAATTAGTGCACCAGCCACAAGACAAAAAGCAAAACTAAGTAATACAACCACTCCCAAATTCCTTATTGCAACATGCTACTGATTTGTCTTCTGAACCAAAGTTAAGTCTCTGATTTTTATTGACAAGGTCACCTTCTTCCACCTGCATGCCACAAACACCCCATCACTTACCAGAAAATGAACCTGCCTGGGTTCAAATCACCAGTGCTGTTGGCTTGTTTCAGACTAACTGTGCCATATGCTGCTTTCAGACTCCAATATCTACAGCTTTGAAAATTGAATCTGCTCAGAGTCAAAAAATGTATGTTAAAGCTACAGCTTCTCTTTTATTTGCTGRCAATTATTCCCTTACTTGTGAGTAAAAGAGTGGCATTTTTATGGCTGTATTTGTATGCAAATGCCTGTGACTGAGGAAGAAAGTTATTAATCCTTGTTTAGATAAAACATGCCTAAGTTCTGAAAGCAKAGTAATTATAGCAGTGCTAGCCAAGTTATTCTTCCTTTAGGAGACTAAGTACTGTCAGATTTTCACRTTTAGGTGTACTCACAAGGCTAATAATGAAATTCTCCTCATGTAAAATTGTTTGCCTGCTGGGAGAAATTGAGCATTGTTAAACCTCTGGACATGCCATTAGCAAAGTCTGTCTGACAATCCCAGGAAAACCAATGCACCAGGCTGCACAATCTAAGCTTTTACAGTTCCAGAAAAATTATGTTAGGGATAGTGTCCTCACTTGGATTGTCTATCATTCCCCTAGCTGCATGTTTACAACTTAAATTAGTGCTTGGAATCACCTGGGCTACACCAGCTCATTAATGAAGAGGTCTGGTTTTCTGGAGCTCGTTTTCAAAATATTTAATTTTTTTCCTCTCTCAGTTTCATGATCCCATTTCTCCTGGGTGGAAGGAGATGAGATGTTAGCATTTTATTTCAAGGTCGAAGAAGATTTCTGTGACACACAGTACAGTWGTGAGACCAGCATATATCTTTTCTCAGGGGTAGCAAGGCTGAGCTAAGAAAATCTGCTACCAAAAAAAGCCTTGCACAGGAAACATCTGAGACTATGACAGCATTCTGGTTACTCTTCAATCCTGTGTGTGCCCAAATCATAGGCAATATTTAAATTATGTCTAAACAGAGTAATCCACACACAAGAGATCCTGGGCAGGAATAGGAATAAATTTATAAATTGCCCAGTGAATTTCTGATAAATTTGCTTCAGGGAAGGAGTAACATGTTTGTTTTTTTACTTGTCAACTTGCACATGCTGAAGGTGCCTATTATCRAGTGATGCAGAAAGCCTGATAAGCAATCAGAAATTAAATTCACTTCCTTAGCCACAGCAGTTGTTCTTTTACTTGACACTTACTATAATTCATGCAACACAGACTTTGCTGTCTTTGTAAAAATGCCATCTTTTAGTATTAAAAAACAACAACAACAAAAACAAAAACAAAACAGTGACTGTAAAACTCAATAACAGAGAGACTTCTTTTTACATTACAAATCTGCTTCCATGAAAGAATATTGAACCCATAACGAAATTATTAAYTTGAGGCACAGGATACTCAAATTTTCTGCTCTCCAACAAAATACTCTCTATCTGATGAACGATTTCTTTTTTTTTCTGCTAATGAAGTCATAATAGTTCAATGACAATGATAGTGGCATAAAGGTCCTGTATWAGAGATCATTAGGTGATACAGATGCAACAACGATAGGAGTTATATATCCCAGATATATGACTTTTAATTAGGCTGTATTACTGACCACTGTAGCACACAAATTTGAATAAATTATTATATTTTTTAGTATAATGATTGGGGGGGGATGTCTACACACACAACTATACTATCTTGGGTTGTGCATGCACTAAAGGAAGCAAAGAGAAATGTAAAAATATCATGATAACTTTGGAAGATATAATGAGTGAGCTATGGTGTTTACAAAAAACACACAAAGACTGTCCAGTTTTCAAACTCTACATATTTTTCCTGTTAATCAAGGGATAATCAATCAAGTGATAGAGAAAGACAGTTAGTCACAATGAAAAAAGCATAGTGAAGGGTGGAGGAATGGCCTAAAACTATGACATATTTCTCCAGTGTCTACTGGAATCTATTTTTAGCGCATTAAGAAATAATTTGGAATAGGACAATGCAGTAAACTATGCTTTGATGTTCCATTCTCGTAAAACAAGCACATAAACTGCTCCCATAATACACTGACGGATAGGAAACATGCATCACTTAGTGTGTATCTGTGAGAAAGGAAATACATTTTYTATACCATATTTTGTTGATTCAAGGTCTTCCTAAAGAGCTTACCACTCTTGTATGTGGCTAGAAATAATATTTCTACAAGCTCAGAATATCTCAGGTGAAAATTTAACTAGATCACCAGTAAATCTTAAAAAAAAAAACTCTTTCTCACTGTGCTTTTTTCAGGGCAAGTGCTCGTTAGCAGACTCATTTCCACACAACTGTGATTTTCTGGATTGTACCAGACAATGCCCACTTGTGGAGCTCCTTCCATCATCTCTCAGGCACAGCCATCAGCTGCCATCCCTCATCTTCTCTGCCCATTACAGATGGTAACACTTATGCCTCCCTCTGATTTCCTCCTCTGAGAAGGCTTAATGGAAGGACTATTCAGTCTCACAAAGCACAGTCAATCTGACCTCCTCTTCCCGATGTGAAAAAGCAGAAGGRGAGCAGGCAAGGAAGCAGATCTTGTTTGTCACAGGCTGCTAGAAACATACAAAACTGGTCTTGTGATCACACCTCCCTCAAAGCTGACTTTCCAGGTCAGGCACCAAGAGGTGCCACAGAGCACTTATGGTGATGTTCTTAAGGCAGTGGATATGATTCAAAATAATGAACAGAGTTTTTTACACATTTTTAAGAGATTCAAGAAGAAGAGGGGCAGAAAATACATCTTCATTAAATGAACTTACATTTGTGTGCAGGAAACACATTATTTAGCATATTCCAGCAAAGGCACATATGTCGAGTTCTTCAAGAATTTGACAGTGGTTTTTAGCCTCTTCTGGAGTTCATTTGGTCCAGGATTTTACTGCTGCTACTTTCCCAAAGAAAGCAGAATAAAATAAAATAAATACAAATATTCTAATTCTCCCTAAATGAAGAAATGAAACCAGACACTGCATGCAAACATGAGAAAAACTTCTCAAGGAGGCAGTGAGAAAAACAGAATTCTATAACTTATGTAGTATTACAGTGTGATGTAGTACYGAAACAAAGATCTCAGTGTAAATAGTGAAATAGAAAAAGGAATGTAACACTGAAAACATGGGTGTTTATCATGATTTTCCAGCTGAAACACACAAGACAGAAAAAGGATCCTACCCCAAAATTAGAAAAGGACTTGTTTATAAATAATTTTGTGAATCAAACTTCATCTTTGTTTGAATCCAAACTTCGCCGTTTTAGGTTATTGGCATGAGATTGACATAAAGAGCAAGMAAATTTGCATCATCCCCTTTTAAGGTATACCAAACCAAACCACTACCACAATAAACTTTGTGAGGCAGACTTCTAAATTCTTAAGTAATATGTCCGAACAGCAAAATGATGGGGAAAATAAGTAAAAAAAAGAAGATATTTGATTAGATACAACACACAGGCACTTTAAGCTACCTGTGAATTTATCCATTTATCCACTGGCCAAAAAGTATTGCTTTACAGTAGTACTATGTAGCTCTGCTTCTGTGAACACCTATATACATATATTTTAATTTTTCATAGTTCTGTTGGTAGATGGAAGATTTATTAATGAAAAATTCTGTATTTTCCCTAATGTCTATATTTTTATACTAGCATTCCACAATTTGTTTCAACAATCACCTGCACTGAGCAATATAAATTATAAAGAACTTACAAAAAATGAATTTCATGTCCYTATGAAATTAAGAATTCTTATGAATTCTTATTTCTATTCATATTCACAGGTTGTGTCTTGAAAGAACAAAATCTGATTCCCATTGTTGAATATTTCTCAAGTTTTAATATCTGTGAAGCCATCCTGCATAATTCCTTCTTTTAAAGATTGCTGCTGTCTTGTAAATAGTCATGATCTGACCAACAAATTGAAATTTCTGTTTCTCAAGAGTATTGACCAGCAGTAAGTGACCAACTCAGTACAAATTGACCAACACAGCAGCGGTGTCTCTTGTAGTGATCTAGGGCCACTCTTCTCTCTAAATTAACACCTAGGGTTTAATTTAGCACAGAACTTTCCAAAATGCCTTAGACCTTGGGTCATTGCCTTCAACTCCTAATTCATAATTCCTCTTTTTCTGGACATCAGCTTGTCATATTTGACTCATCCCTCAGTCCAGATTCAGCCCACTGCTGTGGACTCTGAATCTATACATCTACTACCTGGCTTCTGATCAAACTGTCACCTTTCTTTTCAGGAGAACAACTTGATTTAGAYGGGTTTCTCCAAACTAAGATCTTGACAGTAACTAACAATTACAAAAATTTTAGGTACCAGGTTAAAAATTATCTTTTTCCCGGAAGAATAGAAATTGATAAARGGTGATGAAAAAAATCTTAGTTGGTTTGTAAATAACATGCACAGGTAGAGATGATCTTCCTCTCTCAAGGCTGTGTGCATGCCTTGCCCTGGTGACTGACACACATCCTCCCCACAAGGTGTAGAACCAAGGACAAGGCAGAGAAGGTGTGATGCCTTTAGRCTGATTTTTCACATGGAAGATGGATGTGAGGTATAATTACCAGGCTCTTGAAATAAATTCACGGGATTAAGAAAGGAACAGATACGATGTGACAGCACTTCTGTCAAGAGAGTTGATAAAAAGGCCCAGGCTTTGTCACATGAGTACACACTGATTGTTGCTGGAGGCTTCAGGAATTATGAGCAAACTGAAGTTTTTATCAGGTTATGTTAGCCAGTTGCATTCAACACAGGACCAAAGAAAAAACAAAGATCTTCTTGAAACTTAGCGAAAAACCTGGTAAAAATTATAATCTTTTATCATCTAGTGAAGTAGAGCCTGGATGTTGTTCCTCCTGCTAAAG
>NW_026623277.1:552152-566126 GCF_030028575.1 Malurus melanocephalus
AGTGGAATTTCAAGAAGCAATTCCTCTTGTCTAGTGTCCTGTGTTTGCTGGCACTCAGTCTAAGCATCAAGTAGCTCTTAGACTTCCAGTTTTGTAAAAACCTTGCCTTATTTAAAATATGTACTACAGGTGAACATTATTTATTATAAAGAGGAAGGAAATTAACAAAGTGGGCAGCAGAAGAATGCCTAAATTTTTTATCTTTTTTAGCTACCAAGCAAAAAATTCATTGTTTCCACCTCAGCATCAGTTAAATAAATAACATAAAACAAATATCATTGCCATTTTTTTATCAGACAGTCAGACACAACCACAGTTTGCTGCTAAAAATTTTTCTTATTTATGGTCTAGGGAGCTCTATACAGGAGACTAATAATTGCTGTTTGTTGCAGTCCTTAGGARGGGGAATATTGGCATATTTGAGATATTCAATGTCCATTGTGCTGCTGAAATAAAGCTGAGAGTTTAAGAGGCACAAGCAGAAAGATTATTGCCAAGAAATACCCTAAGAAATGTCCTTGAATGCAGTACTTCTCTCCATTCATACATGCCATTTTGATGGCAATTAGATGTTGTTTCCATCCCAGGCCTAAGCTGTTATCTATTTCCCCCTTCTAATCACTCTTCTGGGCCATCTGGAGCCATGGTGTGGGATGCTGAGCAGCTCTGCTCYGCCTGGAGGTGACACCCATGCTGTAGGTTGCCAAGAAAAGTGCTTCTATCAGTTCATGGCATCTCCCTGGAAGTTTCTGCTCAGCCATCATGGAAAACCTGAGTKCCTGCACTGGGCAGCAGACAAATCCAGCACTTTAGTTGCATAACCTTTACATTTTACTTTTCTGTTTCATTTTCTTACTTGGAGGGAAGTGAGCAAGATGACGACTGCCAGTTTGGGAATGTTGTTTCTGAATTTAATTGCTTAGTTTATTTTTTTTATTAGCTATTTCATTGGATAAAGGGAATTAATACAGTATTTTTGTGTCACCTTGTGTAATATAGCTTGTCAGAATCTGAGATGCTTCACTATAAGATGGCCATGCATACACACAAACAAGCAATTTCAGACAAAAGCCTATTTCAGCTCTTGCTTGTGGCTGGGAAGAAAGCACAACTCATCCGCATGTCATACTGTTTTTGCAGAATATTTTACGGTGTCTCTTCCCAGTGCATAGTGCGGATATAATCCTGCTGCTGCCTTAGACAAAATAATTCAAAAGCAGCTGGAACTAGGCATTCTGTGGCTGGCTTATCTTGATACATGATACCTGTGACCACAGGCATGTCTATGACATAAAAAGCRTGGCAGGATCATGGAATCACAGAATCATTTGAGTTGGAATGGAGTTTTTTAAYGCCATTTAGTCCAACCCTCCAGGCTGCAAGGTCATCTAGTCCAACCCGAGGACCAGGCTGCTTATTCTGATTTTYTCTGCTGGGGCATTTCTTTGTGGTTATAACACCATTCCAGGTCAAAACAGGGCTTTTCATATCTTGTAACTAAAAGGCCAGACTTTGAGCATTCCATATCTGTAATTAGGTCTWTTTAAGGAATGTCAGTTATAGAAAACTATAAGGAGATTCAAAATGTGATATTTCTCTTATGCTACAATCCTGGCATCTAACATTTTTCTTTCCTCCCAAATAAGCCTATAAAGGCAATATTTTGACATTTCTGTGGAAGGCTTTATGAAACAYTTCCTTTCAAATTTACTGGAATGGCTGAACCAAAAGACTTCTTATATCTATGAAACTTTGCAAGACTTAAAAGTTTTAACTGATTGTTTTGGACATAAATTCATTCCAGTAGTTTGGCAACATATTACCAAAATCAATATCTTTCTGCTAAAAATCTAAGGACTGGCCTTCTTGATATAGAAATATAGAATTATTTATTATTATATCACCTTTAATCAGGGCACCTTGAATTTTGAAAATTTTGGACATTAATTCATTTTGCTCAATAGCTGAAACTTAACTGAACAGAAAGAAATGTATATTCCACTTCAGTGCCTGAAGTTATGTTTCAAACATTATAAACAGCTGGTTCCCTGGGGTCATTCCCTTTCAATAGTCATTGAAATAATTCAGGWTGAAGAAGATATCTTCTCTGTGGTTTCTCAGTGAGCCACAACTGCATCTTTAACATAAAGTTTCTAGGACAAAATAAGGTCTTTTGAGCTCTCTTAGTGTCAGAATRGCAAGATAAATTTAAATAAAATCCCAAATCCAAGAAAAAACATSTTTTAAGGTCATCTGATCAGAGCACAGCACAAGCTAGCCATCTATAAAATACATTAGCCAGTAAAAGAACTGAAAAAGTCCTGATAGTCAACATATATTGAGGCTGGAAGCAACGAGTCAGTCATTTCCTGGGTTTGGTGTGTGGAAAAGCCATYGTGAATAATTGATCATGAACTGCTGCTTAAGGTCCTTTCCAGGTCTTTTTCCTTGCTCTGTTAGCACACCACTGWACATATAGAGCCAATCTGTTCATTTCCTAAAACAAACACTTGTATATTGAAAAGTGGATGTTGATCAAAAAATTTATGTTTATGACTGCAGATTTACAGATGACAATTCTGGAACAAGGAAAGTGAGGTCTGCCTATGTCCATAAAAGCAGGAATTGTTTGAGTCTCAAAGAAAAACCTCAATTGGTAGCTTCTCAGAATCCCAGCCAAGACAGATCCACGACTGGCAAAGGGTGAGCTGRTTGTAAATGCTGGTAACGCCTCTGTGGTAACTTATTTTGAAAAGGAAAAGTTATTGCAGAGAAGTAATTGTGTCCAGAGAAGAGAGGAGTGAGAATATGTGMGAGGAACAGCTCTGCAAGCACCCARGTGAGTGGACAAGGAGGGGAGGAGGAGATCCAGGTGCCAGAGCTGAGTTTCTCCTGCAGCCCATGGTGGAGACCAGGGTGAGACAGGACATGAGGTCAGATCCACCCACACCCGTGGAGGAGACCAACACCTGAGCACATCCTGGGTGTCTATGAACCTCTGGGAAATCCATGCTGGAGTAGGGTCCTGTAGGGTACCTTCTCTCTTTCAGGTTTGGACTCATAACCAGCATGCTGCAATGTACCAAATCTGGCTTGCTGATTACTCTARTAGTTTTCTGATGGTATTTCAGTAGCCAATTGGGTACAAAATTAAATTACAAACCCTTTGAYATTATTAAGCTACTTGCAAAATAGCCAATTATAGCTGGAAAAAATGGCCTATGGACTTTTCTTCCTCATGTGTTCTGAAACAGCAAATTCCACAGAGTAAATAGATTTTACCTCTGCTTGTTTTTAATAGCATTTCATTTTGTTTTTCTTTTCATTACATAAATATTMATTTTTTTAGATTAAGTTCCTCCTATTTAACCATACACTTAAGCTTATGGGTGAATTTTAGCATGTGCTCAAGGCCCATGAGTTTCAAGGAGTTCAGCTTATACTTAAAATCAAATATTGATGTAAAGAGCATTGGAGTGCTGAAGTGCAGACTGATTTAAAGCCATGTTTATTTTAACTAGATGCAGATTGTCTTAAAATCAGTCAGCAGAGCACATTTTAAACCATCTGTAAATTTGTGGAAATCATTCTTTGAAATGTAYACAGACAGAGTTATTTATATATTTGGGTATGCATATGCATCTAAAGAAGAAAGTTACACATACCTGGAGATATATACACCTAAAATGGATCCAATAATATATAAGTGTTTCCTATTATTTTTCTTTATCATTGTGGCTGATTTTACAAGAAGCCTGGATTAAAGAGCAGTAGTAGCTTGGGAAGCTGGTACAGATATGTAAAYCACTATTTCTATCATTCATTTATTTCTTCAAAGCCTGCCTAACAAAACTGGGTAGCTTTTATTTCTGCATACCTAGCAACATCCTGGATCCTGAGACTTGTTTATGAGCATGATCAAAACAAAATAACCACCACCTGCTATTCAATTAGCTTCTTCTTTTTTTTTTTTTTTTTTTTTTTTTTTTTTTTTTTTTTTTTTTTTTTTTTTTTTTCAACAACTTCCGTGGCCTGGCACAACAGACAATATCAAAGGGAAGAATAGACTCAAAACGGAATAAAAGGAACACAACCTCACCTGGTCTCACCCAAGCAGTACATTAAAAAAAGATGTAAGGAAATTTGGCAGGAGCACTGTGCATTAGAGGATGATCTCTCACAGATTTTTTTTTTGCCTGGAAGTGTTACAGGCACTTTCATTGTCCACACAACAATTTTTTCTCATTTCTTTGATCTTTACAGTAAAATAGGTGTCTAGTAGTGTTTGTGAATCAAAAATAAAAATGACACAAAACACATTATAATGCAGGAAAACATCTTATTTTTATTCACCAAGCATAAAAATAGATGTATTTGGCTGTAACAATCAATTTTGTTTTCAAGTCCAACTTTGATGAGCATAGGTGGTCAACAGTATGAATAAACAACCCTTGGAAAGAGAAATGAGAACCCTGAATTGATTCCTAGCTTTTTAAACACTACTTGGAAATTTTATGTGCAATATTCACTGTCAGACCATGTTAGTTATTCATCACTCTGAGATCACAATKATGTACACAGATTACTTTGCCATCTCTTTATAATTCATCTTTTTTCAAAGTACTGCTTCCTCAATAGTGGGAGGATGTGGTTTCAGGATTTTCTACTTTTTGGGACTTTGATAGTTTTCTCTCCAAAATCCTAGAGCATATAATGAATAGATTAGAAAGTAGGATTTCTTCTCATATTTTGAGATTACCGATGTCCTGCAGTTTCCAGGCGAACCTTTTCTTTCTTACAGCTTTCCCTGTCCTCTCATGTCTAGCATATTTCAGTTAAAAGGCAAGGAGCTTCTGACCCTACGTGGCACAACCTCATCTGCTTTTCCTCAGAGTTAAACAGACAAGTGTCACATCCATCAGTACAAACTTCCTCATCTAAATGGAAAACAGTGTAACCAAATAAAACAGAAGTGRCCTTCTGAATGCCTCAAACCTGGGTGACCAGACCCAGCAGTGATTCGTGGGGAAGTTCTGCTTGCTGTAGGGTGTTAAAATTATATTAAACCATGACATGAGTGAGAGTCAGGCTGCCTCCTGGAGACAATGGTCAGTTTTGTGGATAGAACCACCATAATAATTCAGTCCGGATTTTCAGTGACTTCACAGAATTAGGCACTCAGCATATTTCAAATATCTCTGGAAACAAAGTGACTTAGCAGCATGCCTCTTCMTGAGGCTGTAGCAGCACACCCAAAAATCCTCCCACACATTAGGACTCCTTCCGCTGGACTTCATTATGAAGAAAACCTTATTAAGGGCAAAGCAATCCAAAAACCCCAGATAAAAAAAAAACCCAAAACAAAAAACAAACACCCCCCCCCAATAAAACCCGTTAAACAACCAAAACCCAGCAAACAAACAAACAAACAAGCAAGTAAACAGAAAAGGAGAGTGAGCTAACCTTTTGTACAGCACTCAAAACAAGCAGACAGAGACTAATACTTATTTTGGAGGTGGACCTAAATCATTATTTAAATAATGTTAGTCACTGTTAGGGTAAAAATAACACCGTCATTATAAATTGATAGYGAGTTACATCTTAGCTGGCCAGGAGTTTTGTGCTTCTTTCARAATTTTATAATGAACTAGGTTTATTTAGTTAAAGCACATTTAGCTGTGTTATTTTAGCTGATTTTGGTTTAGACCTGTGCGGGCTGATCAGTAGAAAACTCTGAGAAATTACCTCACTGCACCTGAAGAAAGGAACTCCATGGACCCWTACCCCATACAGAACTTAGTCAATAGTTAAAGAACAAAATTCAATAAAGAATAGTTTAATGGTTATCATATAAGTAGAGATTAATTAGATGTACTAGAACAAGAAACATCTCGAGTGAGTCAAGGAGYCAAAGGCCTATACACCCCAGAAAACTTGATTAATACATTGCTGGTGAAATAAGGGAGCTATAATCCAGTACACCCCAGGAAACTCAATCAATAGTAATTGTCTAACCAGGACAGCAAATTAATAAAGCACTRTTTAGTTGGATAAAACTTGGGTTATCCATTAAACGAGGATATATGAAATGTTCTGGCAGTAATTAAAAGAAAAAAAAAATCACATATACCTTGATGTCATAAATTGGGCAGACTTTAGGGACTGTCTATAAAAAATCTTGGATGTTAGAATGTATATAAATGCCTGAAAATTTTTGGGGTTTTTTGATTATGTCTGTGGCAAATAAATTCCTGATATTTTCCCAATTTTTATTCAAAATTGTTATTAGGAATATTTGTCTAACAGTTTTGCTGTTAGATTTAAAACTTGTTTSAAAATATATTTGAACGCTGCAGAAACAAGCACAAAATCCCCTGCCATGGAACAATAGGAACTAATATTTTGCGAAAGTTTTCTGCTTAATTTTTTTCTTTCTATGTATGGTGAGGACATTCTGAGGGGTAGATAATGTTCCTCTTCAGGCAGAGGGTGCTTCACAATCTTACTAGGAAGTCTGAAAATTTTAACAATCCTCTTAGGATTTACTCATTGTTTGTTATTCTGTTCTGCTCTTTCCTGAGAGGGAGTACAGATTCAAAAATCATTTCATGGATCATGTTAACCACTGGAGAGAACCTCAAGATATTAATTCCTGGTAACTTCCCAGTAAATGACTTTATAATGGATAGTTCCACATGACTTCTGACTTTTTAGCAGCAGCTTTTCTTATTAAGGGAAATGGAGTTTTGCTACCAGAGAAAGCTTTCTCAAATCATGGTTCGCTTTTCTATTAAGGAGTCCAAAAATAGTTTGAATTATAAAAACTTAAATAGTAGACAACATTTACAATTTTTTTTAATGTTACCAAAAATCCAAAAGTTGGAACCTGGAAATAATAAGACTGCTGAACTAATGGACCCTTCAGCTCTACTGTATAGAAGTTCTGCCAGTAGCGTGTAAGTAAACTGAGTGACTATTTAGAATTCTTTTACAGTCTCTGAGACTGGCTGCCCATGTGTTAGAATTGAAGAAAACTRACACAGTAGAAAATAATGTTGTGAATACATTTTTATTAGTAAAATTATGTGCTTCTGCTAAGCATYCTAATAAGCATCCTAATCTGAGTTTTGTTTTTAGTAAGTTTAATCAAACTCTTGGAGTGAGAAAACACTCAAACATTCAGATTGGCATATATCAAAGCAATTTGTCTCTGAAATGAGCCACATATTTCTGAGGACTCTCTTTCCAGCCCCAAAAGTTATGAAAGCTTTTGAAGTTTAAATTGGAAGGTGTATGGGTTTGAACAGTACACCAAAAATATGTGACACAAATCCTTTTAATGAGTGACTACATGCTCTGACCTCCAGCTATCTGAAGAGGTTTTAGTTCCACCAGGAAGAAATAAATGGACAAAAAGCTATCCAAAGTTGCATTTTCATGCACAGTTGATCGCTTCTCTGTTTTTCTTAGAATATTGTGCATGCATTCATAACAGACAATTTCACAACATGCACAGGTCTGTTGTTCTCAAATATAACTAAGATTGTCTGTGAGATTTTGGAGAGCAAAGTAACACTGATGGGCTGTGTCACAAAGAAAAGTTGAAAGTAATTACAGATTTTTGACAAAGTCAAACATTTTGAAATATTGTGCCATGATCCAGTTCTGATCCAGCACAAACTGCTTTAGCAAAGTCATAGATTTTTGGCACTTTTGACAATAAGTAAATATTCAGTCCATCAGTCTGTGAAAGTAAAATAAGTTCGTGAATTTTTCACACAATCACTTTTTTCCCCTGGTTAGAAGTTTCTTCTGCTCATCCCATAATCCCTTTCTTGTCCAGTTTTCTTGTCTTTCTCAAAAGTCTAATTTTTCTGCAATATATGCAGTGAATCAAGATGATTTATATTTCACCAGTTATTGTCTTTCTCCCCTGTCCACTTGTTGATCTATTTAAAATATTCTATTCTGGAACAGAAATGGTTATTTTTACCTGAAAATATATTGCGATGCAAAAGTTTGTAAATAATGGCTGTGGACATAATGTTCTCATCTAAATTGAAGTTGAGAGGTTAGAAACTTTCTTCCTACAAAAAAAAAAATTCACAGAAGAGTCACCTGCCCACACTTCACAGAAGAAATGATAACAAAGTTATCTTCCCCACTCCCATCTGTGTGCACATTGCATGGAAACAGAGCAAAGCTGCTTTTTCCCATTCAATGTCAAAGGGAACCTGGGATAAATCAACGGATGCTAAGTGGTGAGATAATGGCTTTATGTTAGTAATGAGGCTAACATGAATGGTGTGAAATAGTAACAAGAAATTGTTCGACAGGTGTGTGAAAAATAACACAAATGTCTGGGAAAAAATAGCCTCATACAAAAAAAGCCTAGAGTATTTATACTACTCTAGAAGAAATTCTTAGCTTTCCAGACAAAGGCACAGTTTTATAACCTTAAAATCTCTACACCTCATCAATGTAAGTGTTTTCTGGCTTTACCTCTCTATCATTTTGCTGAGAAAAGGATGAAGAGGAAAAATTAATGCAGCTATGAAGGAAAATCCGGGATCCCACAATGGTAATGGGAAGTACCATGTGAAGGAACTGTCTAGGCACAGGCACGATAATCTAGGGATGTCATCTGTCCCATCTCTTATATTTTTGAAGGGAGTTTATTGTAAAATTTCTGACTGTTCCACGTGCACAGTGTCATAATTCACTCTGGAGGTAATTTCTGGGAGTCTCCAGTCCAACCTCCCACCCAAACAAGACCCACAAATTCCCACCAAGTTATGTTACAAACAGAGCTCTGTGTGTGAAGCAGATACCAGTCTGGGCAAGRTGAAACCCAGGTTACTTTTACTTACTTCTCTATGGGGGGAAATAAAAAGAGTAATATTGCAGCAGTGGAGCACATATAGGATTTTTGACCTATTTAATAATTTCCTGTGCCTCGTAAAATAATAGTTTGAATTGCGTGTTTGGAAAGGGGTTGTTATTCTACTGAAAACTTCTATTGAAAAGATGATGTGCTCTCAAAGTCAATTTTCATTAATTTCCGTTGCAATTCTCTGCACTTCCTTCTCTCAAAAGACAAACCTTTCCTCACCAAAACTAATACCACCAGCTCTGAAGCTCTTTTGTGCCCCTTTAAAGGAGGAATTAAACTATTAAATGCTAAAAGAAAGGCTRTGCTCCACCTGCCACCCAAATCACACCTAGCAGAACTTGCTCTCTTGATTAAAAGTCGGTTTAGCTGCATTTTCAGAAAAGTCTGATGGCTATTAAAAAGGTGTTCAATGAGCACGGCTTAAGGATAAAAGGGTATGAACCAAAGAACTGCAAAAAAATGCTACTTGTCATTTTCCCTTTTTGGCATTTGTGCATGCTGGCTTTGGCACGGGTCCTCCAGATGTACAGTCTGCAGAGGAGGCTTGAGTACATTATATAAAACAGATTGACTCTTTATATGCTCCTGCACAGCAATGGGAAAGTAAAATTGCAGCAAACATAAGCCTGGACACCTGAGGTAGAAAAGAAGATGACAAAAGACATTAAAACACCAACACAGGATTTTTTTGTCAATTTTATGCTTACAGAATTTCTGAGGAGCCATTAATATGTCCAGATACCATAGTTTCTGAGTTGTGTGAAAGCCCKTTTTATTCTGCATCTATTACTATTACCACTGCTTGATTAAAATTTGTGCAGATACATTTACTCTATAGCTGGGCAGGCATTCCCAAATGACTCCAGAATTATTGTTCCAAAACAAATTTTCCTGTGAGCCCAGCACAGTCCATGATACCACAACAATGCCGTGTTCAGTGAAGGGTCACTGTGGATGAACCACAGTGGTGTCAGGTTTTGGGGTAAGGGCATGTTTTTAGTGAGTTTAATCAAACTCTTGGATGAGAAAACACTCAAACATTCAGATTGGCATATATTGGAAACATATATGTTTTTATACGAAAGTGAAGGAAGAAGTGCTTTTTCAGTCCCTCCTTCTGGTGAGGATATATTTGAAGAGAAAAACACCTAAATGTATCAGGCCAAAATAAGAACATAATAGCACTTATGATACCACTGTGAATTCTTAGTTCCATGAAGTAGCAATTCAGCTGCCAGACTTCCTTTATGGTCCATCTCAGCATCAGTTGCTTCCCTGAAGTTTTGTGCTGKTTTTTAACTCTTCCCCACAGATTTCTTCAGGCCTGTCATGGTTTAATCCCAGMCAGCACCCAAGCAGCGACTGGGGAGAAAAACTGAAGGGTAAAAGCTAGAAAAGCATGTGGGTTTAGATAAAGACAGCTTGATAGGGACACAAAGAGCCATGCTTATGATTCTCTAGAGACACATATCTTAAAAAAAAATCATAACATGAAAGAGTGGTGGTTTTATTGTGTTTTCAGCCTTGATTTCAGTTCAGTAATTATCACAAAAATAGCTCCCTAAAAATTATTGTGTGTGACAGCTTCCATATTTGTTCTGTTTCAATGCTCTTTCATATTTAATTTGCTCAATTTAAAAGCTAGAAGATGCATTTTCCTGCTGTCAGATAGCAAACTCAGCTGGGGACCTGACAGATCAAGCTGAGCTCATTTTACTTCAGAAGTTGTCTTCAGGTACAAACATGGCAGCTTGGACTGACAATTTGGTTGATGATGAGTAAGGTGGGGTGACACCCTGCTCATTAGTTTGTTCTTCTGATGATGTTTTTGCACTAGGGTATTGCAGAGATTSGAAGCTCTAAAAATACCTCTTTTCTTCAATTAATTCTAAACTAGTGACGTCCACTAACAGTTATCTGCTTCATGTTAATGAATTTGTCCTGAGTGGAGTTTTAGTTCGAGTGTTTAGAGGTCAGAAAACCACTGCAGAAGCACTGATTAYATGAGTATATTGATATCACTTGTGCTTGCAGCACTTTGCCGTCTCAGAGGATTTTTGAAAATTAATATCTTCCATTAATTCATACCTCACATCCCTGTTTTGGTACTGTGCCTGCTGCATGTTTCAATTCCTTTTGAAGGTGCCCAGCATGGGCATTGGGACCAGCATAAAAGATGTAACTCCCATCAGTTCTGGTCAACATGCACATTATTTTTTTTACATCAAACTGCATTTGTGAAGTAATTAGATTTTTGTAGTCTTAGACATGTCTGTGAAATTTTTTATAGTTGGGAGCTCGTGAACTATTAAAAATGGAAGAATAGGCAAAATGTGTGTGTTTCATCAACATAAAGGGTATTTGATGATGTGCTAGATGTGGAGTTACAGTAGACTAATTCAGGAACAAGATGCACYTGGCCCTTCTTTATGGAGAGATCATCACGCATTCCTGAAGCCTTAAAGCCTAAGAAAGGAAGCCTAGCAAATATAGCAATAAAACCAGGGCAGAAACTACAAAAGARTGTATTTATGTTCTCAATTCGGGATTCCTAGTATGACAGAATTTGATTGATAGCATTGAGATATACAAAAAATTCATCCCTATATGACTCTGGACACCCACAGTAGCTCTGTGGTCTGAGTAAAGTCTGGGTTTAGGCACACCTTTGAATATTTTTCTGCTTTGCATTTTTTTTGTATAGTTCCCCAAGAGTTTCTATAATTTTTGTAATGTATAGCACATTTTGTAGTGAAGATTATTTTTATGTCTCTGATTACAAGAAAAAAGTGATAGGATAAATATAAATCTTACTATGAAMCTTCAGAAGAAAGAAAAAGAGGAAAACAGAGCATTTAATTTACCTTGATTTTTTTTTCTAATTTTTTTCCCCATTAAAAATTCTTAGATTGCATAAACAAGTATAAATCTTTTATGCTGTTGTGAAAGACCTGGTTACCTCATTTGAAATTTACCACATTAATTTTCTTTTTTAATTTTGCCTTGTTTTTTCATCTGTTTGCTGAATGYCAAAAAGCATAGAAATATCATTAGCAATTCACTATACAGTTGTATAAGGACTGTTTATACAGCCTTTTATGCAACTGCATAAACACTTCCAACAAAATAAAGGAAAACACATATCCTGAAAGAGAAAGGTGTGTGTGAATCATAATGTGAAAACAGATGGTTTCAAATGCTTTCATTGTAAAACAATCTCATACCTCTGAATATTATTTTCCATCTCCTTAGCTCTGCTTAGTACACTTTAGAATCCTTATAAAATGCATCTGGTAATACACAAGATTCACAAATACACCTAATGTCTCTGTTAAATAGGGTGTTTGGGAAATATGTGATCATTTTTCTGCAGTGATATTCTGTGTAGAAAATGAAGTGTGCTGCAGCCTTTCACGAGGGTAAAGCACACTTCAGGCCTGTAAATTATTAATGTGTCTTGTATCTCATTAGCTGTGCGTTATGGAAATCTACCTAAGCTGCTACCTCTAGTTTCATTAAAATAGCAAATGGTTAAAAGAGGGGGAGAAATGTTATTGTGTCTTTACAATTAAATTGGTTCTGTAAGAAAGGTAGAAGCTCACAGTTTTAYCATTTCTTCAGCTGTAATTTAAAAGAACTATACAACATGCAGGCTGATGAATAATTCATGACTCATTTATTAGCCTGGTAACCCTATTGCTGGCCTCATAAAAATGAGGATAATAATTTTTTCTTTTTCAAGAGGCACTGGAGAACCGTGTGCATGTGTGTACACACACACGTCTGGATTTTGTGCTCATGTGTCTCAATGTGTGTTTTTGTGTGTGAATACTTTGGTCAAAAAGGAAGGCTCTCCAATAATTTCTGCTGTACACTACATTCACAAACCCCTTTGTGGACGGAAGATCTCACACTTAGACCAGAAGCAAGGACCACCATGTTAAAGCTCATCAGACAAATTTTCTCATGGGCTGGAATTTCCACAATGACACTGAAGAACAGCTCAGCCCCAGATCATTCTGCTTGAAGAACAAAAGCCACCGAGTTGTCCTTGCTCACTCTAGCATAAATATGGGGACAAATGCAAAAAATGCCTWCCTGAAAAGCAGCAGATAAAAGTGAAATGGGAGATGGATATTTCTTAGTTCTTCCCTGGGTTATGTGCACCAAAATTGTGACAATGAGGAAAAAGTATTGTTACTGAAAGTTCTTTAAGTATTGAAAACTTTATAAAAATAGAACTAAATTGAAACACAGTCCAGTTCCCTCTTATGGAAACAGCCGACAACCTCGTAAGTATCTAGCCAATACTCTTCTGTCAAAAATGGCACTTTGACAAAAGTAAATCCYCTTGCTGATCTAATTCAGTTGCAACACCATTCTGTTTTGCAAGAAAAATGAAAAATACTAAATATGATTGAACAGGATGTTTTGCACTTTTTTGTTTCATGCGACCTTATTAATTTGAAAAGGATCAGAAGACAGTGATCCAATATTATTTAATTTAAACATTTTTATTATGCTGAAGTGGTTTTTCTTCCTCTTACTATTTCATTTTACAGAAAATTTCTCAACTCCCAGCTTCATACCTATTTTTACCTGCTGCACACCCAACATACCTGGCAGCCTGGGGAAAAGTTACTCTTGAACTCCTAAATAAACAGGTTCATGATGTTGTTCCATTATTGCATAATTAAAACAGCTAAAAGGAATATATGGAAAACAGGTAAAAGTATTTTCAAAGAAAACATTGAGTTAATCAGTCTTTAAAAGCATATCTCAAAACCTGTATGTTGAAAAAATGGATTTATTTTATGGGAGAGCATGGTCAGCCATCCTTCACCTACAAATGCAGTAGTCATAATAATTACTGAGTATAGAAAGATTGCTTCCTTGTGTCAGCAAATATGCCTCCATTGGTACMATTGGTACCCTTTCTCAATTATTGAAGCTGCTGTGGCATCTATATTTTCACCCCAAAATATACATTGCATATGCTGCTTCATTTTGTTATATTCTCTATAACTTCCTCAAAAAAAAAAAAAACAAAAGGAGATAAAAAGTTGGAGAGTAGTTACACA
>NW_026623277.1:566167-596944 GCF_030028575.1 Malurus melanocephalus
ACTCTGTCTAGGGTAAAAGGTCAAGAACTTCTTTGGCAGGAGTGATACTGATGAGCAGTAGTTGCCCTAACATGCTTTTTCAGTAAAGAGGCTGTAATCCCCACATGTCTTCTGCAAAATGCATGCTCAAATGCATGATTAAAGAACCAAGACCACCAGTACCCTGCCCTGCAAAACCCCRGGCAAACTCTTCAGACTCCTACCCACAGATCCATGGAATCACAAAAGCTCCAAACATTGAGCCAAGTATATTCTTTAATGCAGTTTTCTTGATACATTTACCCTCTGGGTCATCTCCAAGATATCCTTTCCCAAACCAAATGGTGCTCAACACTRTTTCCTAAAGAATTCTCCTTTTGATCTCAGGCAGTCTGGAGCTTTGTCTGGTTCTGTGTATGGCTGACATCTGCTCAGAAGGATCCTGGTCAATCCTAATCAATGAGCTAAAGTGCTGAAAAGAGCAGAAAGAAGCCGCTGGTTTTCAGTTAGCTTGCAACATCAGCAGCTTTTTACCATTCCTCTAATACTTTGCAATTTATGGTCAACTACTTCAGAAGTCCCATCTTTAAACAAACTCTGATAGCTGGCTAGTGCAGGATACAAGATTCCCCTGCCAATCTATGATGGGGAATGTGGGACTGGGTTTCTACCACTGCCCTGTTGTGAGTGACAAGCCTTTAATTTGTAATTTGGCTCAAATTAATTTGCTTCGTTGTTGTTGGGATACATTTTTACATTTGATTAAMTGAAGTGTGTTTGAAGGGCTAGCAAATCTTTTGACACAGCASAGCTCAGTTTAGAGTGACACATGCAACATCAGGAAAACCTGTGTCTGCATCATGTGTCGTGCTACAGCACAGTTTGAAGATAAAATTTTTGGAAACACTTAAGAGGGAAAAAGAAAAAAAGGATTGGACTAAGCCAGGTAAAATGTATCTAGTATCTACTTTCAATTAGAGCTCCCTTCACCTTGCTTCTAGCTTTATCAGGARATTTTTATCGATCTGTATATTTTCACTGTGAAAGTGCTGAGCACGAAAAGGTCTTACATGTTTTTAGTGATACCAACAGGGAGTGTGATGAGTGATGCCCACTCTGCTCTGCCAGGCACTAGCTCCTTGCAAGTTTTTATTAGGAGATAATCTGTAGCCCAAATTTTTATTTCGCCATCCTTTCTGGCAGTTATTGTATTTCTCGTGCAGTGCTCTGGGACCTTGTGTGAAGGGCGCTATATAAGTACAGGGATTGGATTGGCTGAGTAATTCTTTTTGACTTCATCAGGCTGTTAATCCTGCATGCCTGTGGTGATAAACCCAGAAAATCCCAGATAATCCTATATAATATTCAGGCAGGGTTGGCAACAGCTATAAATACATATCAAACTGTCAAAAACCATTACCATTTAGACTACTCTGCAGTCCTTTCCAAATTACATTAGAATATCCAGACTTGACTTCAACTCTTCTCCCCCACACCCCCTTTCTTCTCTCTTAATGACAAGGTGCTGCCTGTAGCTTAGCTTGCCAGCATAATAATACATGTTTCCTGCACACCTACCTTTTTACTGCAGCTCTGTGTTTACCCTGGTCCCCCTTCTGTAYGACTCACGGGCTCAGTGAATAGCTGTATTTCTGTACATAAACAAACGATTTTTGGCAGTTTTCAAAACTAAAGCATCCCACTGCCAAAAGCYTTCTGTTTACCACACAGAACAAATGTTGCTACTACTGTGATTCCAAAACTGCATCTTAAATACATCCTTTCATAAAAACCCTGTGGTAGCCTTAACGTCTAATTAGATATATAACAAAATAATATAWGAGGATTTTCTGTTCCTTTTTCAATTTTATTTTGGATGATAGCCAAAGATAAATAGCACTTTAGCATCTGCATTGCTCCACAGGAACCCTGTACTGAATAAAATTATAATTWTCACAAAAATATTACTCCTCCCTATGAGATGAAAAGCCATACTCTCTCCAAATTGCCCACCTGCCCTTCTCCCTGCCTTATAAAGGGGGAATAGTCATCAATACAAGAAAGAATTATGTGACAACCAGTGTCTTTGGCTAATTACACCAGTGTAAATTGGGGAAGTCTTTGCTTGGGTCAGTGGAAAGGCTCTGAAMAGAGATCAAATACTTTTCTCATAAATATATAAGAAATGTGTTATGCCAGTGTTTTCAGCTCCATTCTTTTCACATGGCCATATATACAAGGGTTCAGGCAGGTACTCAGGATGAGAAAACTGCAGCCTAAACACTGCACACCAGAGCTGACAGTTCAGCTCTTGGAACATAGCCCTGCTCGAAAACCTTTTGATCCCTTTCTTTCAAGTCAATGAAGTTCAGATTTTACTCACTCTGTAAGGGTAGTGCATGTCCTACCTGCTTTTTATCTGGAAACTTTCTGCAGCATGTTGAGAAATAAAACAGTGGCTAGATATTTCCTGCCTTCTAAGATAAAATATTTCTATAGCTCTTGCAAGTATCCCACTGTCACTGTTGTACTATATTTCACGTCTTCATTTCTGCAGCACTGAGCACATTTAACTGGTCATGTACCAAGAGAGTTGTATCCCTGAACAGGCTAAAGTGAGACCTAGCTGTTATTAAATCCCTGCTCGTGGAGTCCTCTGGTGGTGGATCCTCTTCACCTGCATGGAGAGAAGCTCACTCGCTTGAAGGAAAGCCAAAGTCTTTCCTTCCTTTCTCCTCACCAATAGAATCTCTCTTCCTGTCCTTTCATTGGCTCTAAAGAACATTTTACTTTAACACTGAAGACATGTCAGCCAGAAGCTACCAGCCTGTTTTTCTCTTCAGTTTGCTGAGAATGATAATTTGGCTCTGTAATGCCCTGATGTTTGCAGATGTTGCACTGCAGCACACTGTAATGGCGTGTAGTGGAACTGATGGGATCATAGGGAGACACCTGAGATACAGAGAATATTGTGGGGTTCAGTCTAAATCTCCCAGYACTTCTACACCACTTGTGAAAATACAGTCTCATGTTAGGGCACTGATCAAGACATCATTAATTCCCTGTTTCCCATCACTCTGAAATCATGTGTGCTCTTGAATGAGCTGAGAAGGCATCACAGGAAAAACCTGACATCTTACAGGTGAAACACCTCACTTTAGAAACCATGACCATTTGCACTGGCACTGTGTCACAGTAAAAACTTTTTCKCAATATTTCACTATGGCACCTAAGTTGCTCCAAATGATCCTTACCTAAATATKAAGGCAGAGAGATGCCTTGGGATAAAATGTGTGACATGGGACACACAAGCTGAGGTCCCAAGAAACATTGCAACACCTTAGTATTTAAGGGAATAGTGCTGTCTCTACCAACTCTCTCTATCCAATGAGTGACTTCACATTCTGTAAGAGCAGAGAGCTATTGGATGAATTTGTATTGAATTTCTGGTCCTGCACAGGGTGGAAATTTAGAATGCTCTTACCTCAGAGTAGCTGAGTTCCTCCTGGTCAGTATCTCTGAAGAGGCRGAATGAATAATAAAAATTACTTAAATGTGAATCAAAAGACAAACTGTGACAATGGCTGYCTAAAAGCTTTGCAGGTCCCCAGGCTAACRAGCCCCATATTCATTGGAATTTTTKGAGTCAATGCAATAAGAAACAAAGAAAGAAGATAAATCTTACTGGAAGGACTTGCAGTTTTCTTTTTATATATGTAATGTTCCATGTATTTTTACTTGCATATGTATTAAAGGCAGGGGTGTGGTTACAGGCAGGGCAATGTGCTGTGTTCTTTTCTGATTCACGATTTAGAATTCTTCTTTCTCATAAGATCAAAGATGTGTCTGTTTGCTTTTCAGGCCCTTGAGTAGTGTCAGACATTTTAGATTTAACTAAACAGAGAGAAAATGCATAGATCTTTATAACATACAGAAATTTTGTTTGTTTTCTATTTTTAGAGAGCAGAGGATTTCTGGCTCAGTTTCACAAATACAAATGCATTTTGGACCTTGAGTTCTTAAACATCCATCTTTTTTAGGTTAACTATCCCACATCACACTCTATAAACAAAAGAGTAGACATTRTCTCTTTCTTATAGTTGAAGAATATGGATACAGAGATTTTCAGTGGTTGCACTATACTCCCTCAAGAAGAAAATGATAGCTGGGGAATTACATTTTTTGTTACCAAGAACCTGTCAGCAGCCTGCTGCAGTGTAGATTAAGTATTGCACATCTTTTTTGCCYGTTCAGAGTAATTCAGTTTCCAATTCTGCCTTTCTACAGAGTCAGCAACTGCTCTTTGAATCAAAAAGATAAACCATATCAGAGTATGCACTGAGACTGCTTTCTCTCCTGAAGATTTATTTCTTTCTTCTATTAAGGGTCTTCCTAAATGAGAGCAAATAAAATTTTCTAGGTCTTACACAGTTCCTTACCATTAAGGAAGTACTTAGTGTGCTGTTTCCTTTACYGGTTTTGGCATGGGTGTCTGTAATAATGGAATTTCATTTTGTCAAGAGACAAAAACTGTCTCTTCCTCCCTAACCTCAAATACATACAGAGCATGTTCAGCTAAATCCTGCTATATTGTATGGGCTAGGAACTGGAAATAATTCTGATCAACAGTGTGCTATTGACCTGTTGGTGTATTTTGTGTCTGCATACATGAGTGTATTTGAAACCCAGAATCATAGAATATCTTGAATTGGAAAGCACCCATCAGGTTCATCGAGTCCAACTAATGCTCCTGCACACGACATCCCCAGGAATCACACCATGTGCCTGAGAGTATTGTCCAAATAATTCTTGAACTCTGGCCAGCTTTCCTCCTAGAGAACCCTGACTGCTTCCTGAGGAACACTATTCTAGTCCAGYCACACTGTCCAGCCACCCCCTGAGTGAAGAAACCTTTCCTGATATCCAACCTAAACCTCCCCTGGTGCAACTTCAGGCCATTCCCTCRGGTCCTGTCACTGTCACCACAGAGAAGGGATCAGTGCCAGCCCCTCCTCTTCCCCTCACAGGAGCTTGTCCYTGCAGTGAGGTCTCCCCTCAGTCTCCTCCAGGCTGAACAGACCGAGTGCCCTCAGCCCCTCCTCACACGGCTTCCCCTCACCCTTCACCMCCTTTGGTGCCCTCCTTTGGACACTCTCCAACAGCTCAATGTCTGTTCTGTGCTGTGACACCCAAAACTGCCCCCAGCACTGGAGSTGAGGCCGCCCCAGGTCAGAGCAGAGCGGGACAATCCCCTCCCTTGCCCGGCTGGCCATGCTGGGCCTGATCCCCCAGGACACGGGTGGCCCTCCTGGCTGCCAGGGCACTGCTGGATCATGGTCACTTTGCCATTGAGCAGGACACTCAGTTCCCTTCCCACTGTGCRGTTTTCCAGCATTTCATTCCCCAGTCTRTACATTCTTGGTTGCCCCATCCCAGRWGCAGAATCTTGCCCTTGCTAAATGTCAGGAGGTTGGTGCATGCACAGATCTCTGATTTATAGAAGTTGTTCTGCAGAGCCTTCTTCTTTCAAGTGAATCAACACCTCTTCCCAATTTAGTGTCAGTGGGATATTGTCACTCACTATCCTATCAAGTCCTGTGTTCAAATCATTTATGAAGATGTTAAAGAGAACTGGGCTTAAAAYGGAGTCCTGCAGGACCCCTCAAGCAACAGGTCTGATGTGACCCCATTCACTACAATGAATCCATGTTTTGTATGCATCCATGTGAAACTCACAAATGCATAAGAAATCAGAAATATAGGTAAATATTGTGATTTGCAGCTGATACTGGTAGCTCACAGCAAATGGAGTGCTGCTCTCTATTTCTAGAGAACAAAAGATTAGTTTTCCCRTTAGTCATCAGCCTGTGGCATAGTGTCTCTGTGTTTGGGAACAGGTGAGTGTAGAAAGATACAAACCAGTCAGCTCTGAAGCATACCCTGGAATACAGATATTTATTTACTCTCTTTTCCTATTTCTTTTTTTTTATTATTTCTTGTACATTTGTTGGTTTTCATAAAGAGACCTTACTAGTCAGAGTCATAAAATAAACCAGCCATCCAAAGGTAGCTAGCCAGAGTRGGGGCTGTGTCGCCAGGGACTGCAGGGCTGGGCTGTCCTATGCCTCCTCCTGAATTCGGACACTCCTGCATCCCAACATCAGCAGCAGATGGGGTGGGAAGGATCCCTCAGGAGCAGGAGTGGCTGATGACAAATCGTTTGGAGATACAATTTCCATGCCTAGTGGTGCTTCTGCAGTGTTTGTGCATGACTTCCACATCCAGAGCAGCACTAGCTAAGGCAATGGCCTTAATTTCTATTTTCTGTGGGCAAAGCGAGCCATAGCAGAAGTTGGCTCACCTTGCCTACAAAGACCGTGGGGTTTTTTCCCTCTTGTGTCCAGGGGACTGATATTATTGAATTCCCTTTGACTTTAAGACTGATTGAATTGTTTTCTTASAGACAGAAGTAAAAACATCTGGAAAATGCAAAAGATACCTCTAGGTCTTCAGTATTAGTGCTACTCTCAAAAAACCTCTTCTCTCCAGCTTCCAGAGAAGAATGTAATTAGCAGTGTAATGAAATACATAATTTTTACTTAAGTTGCTCAGTTTCTCTCTCTGCTTCTGGTTTGTTTTTATGTGTAAACAGGATTTATGAATTCTTCCTCTGTCTATGAATGTTCCCAGTTACTTCCTTACCTCACTGGTTGAAACAGTCATCAGTGTCAATCACATTTAACACAGAAGTTGTAGGTCATTCAACCCCAATAGGTCTTGAGAAAATAGCTGCCACATTAAGAAAAGAGAATCTGTAAATTCCTCCTTTTTAGGGAAAGGCTAAAGCATGGACTAGTGTTTCCACAGAGGATGAAAATTAACTGTTTTTGGAAACAAAACTGTCTGACCACAACATCCAAAACCAAAGTCATAGAGGTACTTCTGGCACGTGAGAGCTGCTTCCTGGGGTATATTTTCTCTTTCCTCACAGGAGGAAATGACAAAATAAACTGCAGCAACATCACTGCAGTTTTATCACAGCTTTTTAAATAGTAGTCGTTTTTCTCAGGATCTGGTCAAAAAAAGCCAAAAAACCAAACAACAAACTGGCCACTTATTACTTAGTAGCTATGAAAGGAACATGGGGTCTTCTTTTCCATCAGGATTTTGGAGAGAGCTCATATATATGTCTTGCAACTAAATTAAAAAAAATAAATTTAGTTACATGGGGAAGGAGCAGTGATGGTATTATTATGATTTTTGCACATGCGTAATGCATTTATGTTCTCAGTTTAGAGAAAACCACCACTGGGTTTTGATTAACATCAGCTCCTGGATTAATCCRTTTCTCCTTACTACCTGCCAGATCTCACAGATCTCCGTGCTTGTAAACTTTTGCTCCGTGTGGCTTGTGCACCAAAAATAAACTCAGTCTGACTGCTCCCAAACTCTCTGCTCCTTCACTGGCCACGTATGAGAAACTGAAATCTCTCTCCTCTTTGCACAAAGGCAGCAAGATGTGCATGCTCCTACTCAGCATCAGGGTACATGAAAAGGTACCCTTTACCCATTCACCACACTGATAAAGTGCAACAATATAGAAAGAACAGTAGATGTGTGGTCCAAATATTCTTCTATTTGCCACACTGGAAATAAAACCCCACCTGCTTTCCTACTTTCCCTTTTGCCAGCATCCCCATGCACAGTAACTCTTCCTTTTTTTCAAATGGGGTATGCTTAGAACTGCTCAATTGTCACCATAATAACATTAATTTAATCAGCTTTAAATAAGCCAATTATTCTTTATACAGATTAGACCTAAATATTAATTACATGATGTAGCTTAGACATATCTTCTTCCAGGAAACAGCGCAATGCAAATGTTAATACTTCTCAATATGTACTCCTAGCTGATAGATTATACTTTCTTTTCTGCCAAATTTCATGAATCAATATAATAGTTTTCTCTATTCCCCATACCCTCTTTTTTTTTCCAAGTAAGAACATAAACCCATTGTCTTTCTTGGCAGGGTACTCTAAGAACCTTGACATTTGACTGGAAAAAACAAAAGTGAAAAAATGATCTGTGTCTTTAGAAAGGTTGCAGATTTGTGGTGTTTTGTGTTTGCCATAGTATTTTCTTTCACTGTCTCCTGGATTTAATTCCTTTTATTCCACTAATTTTGTACATTACTATATTTGCTATGTTCAGGTTTTTTTAAGATGAACATAAGTTAAAGTATTATTGTGAAAAAAATTAAACACTCCTTCTAAAGCTTAGAGGATCAGGATAAATATTTTCAATGCTTTATCCCTCTACAGTGTTTCTCAAATTATTTACCCATTATCCATCACAACCAAAAGAAATATAAGTGATTTAATGCTTGAAGGGAAGAATTCTCATTGATAATAAATAGGAGAAAGAAATATGGTTATTTGATTTCTTTATATTCTCAGCATCTGGACAGAAATTGATATCATCTCATCCATCTGTTTTAGGCAGAAGGTCAAGGGGGGGCTCTGAGCTGCTGCGGCTGCAACAAATCCACAGCTGCTGCTAGACTCCTCAAAATGGGAAGGACTCCTCCACAGCAATGGTTTATAGCACAAGAAAGATCTCCTCTGATACTTGCTGCCCAAGACCAATCCACCTGTCTCAAACTCACCCTTTTTTTTTTTTTCCCTTTTTTCCTGTGAACTCACCCATTCCGGACATCCACTATTACTTGGTAGAAAGAGGAGTCTGAATTCTTCCTTCTTCCAAACTGGACAGACAGAGAATGTTCAGATTCCTCCTTAGAAACTAGAGCAATTTTATTTATATGCAGGCAAGGAGATGCAGATGCACACATAGAGCTACATATGAAAAGAGATATTTAGACATTTGAGAATTGTTAGGTTTTTAAACGGAATTTCACATTGACATCACTGTACAAAAGAAGATTTTTAGTTTATGAATACTCTGAGGAAAAAAAAAGTAAAAAAAAATAAGTCTGAAATTTTACTCTAATATTAAAATGACTGTCCAAAGTTAGAACACTTAAAACAATGTGCTGCAGGTAGATATATTGGATTCGAGCACAAGCCTGACCCCTGCTCTTTAAGTGTTCAAGTTCTTCAAACAAGTCSAAGTTGAAACTTTTCTAGCAGGGATCTCAGGGCAAGCCTCTGAGAAATAATCAGTATTAAATCAATATGGTTTAACATTTGCTTAGTGACATGATCCTTAAGTAGCATAAACTCGGTTAATGCAGCAGCCTAGACTTCAGGAATGGCACAGTGTCAGCTTGACAGAAATTAGAAAAACAGATTTTGTTGTGGTTGYTGTGATTGTCGTGGTTGTTGTTGAAAGCCTTTATTGGGTATCAGCTCAAGGCTTCTGAAATTAGTTTTTTGACCCTCCATACAACACGTATTTATGGTGTTTCAAAGACTAGCATGTAGTGCTTACTGCCATTACTATTTAGCTTGAAAACTGAAATCGAGGTTTCAGAAAATGTTGCTGATATATATCATAATTAAATGTGAGCCTCACATTCATGTCTCACATTATTAAAAAAAAAAAAAAAAGAAAAGAAAAAAGAAGCTGAGCTCAGAGAATATCAGAAAATAGAAACAATTCAGAGTTTAAATTTGAAGTTCCTTGGTAACGCAGTTGAATACATCAAGGCAGCCCTTCTGTGATAATAAGGTCACTAGAAGAACCACATAAAAGAAAATATGAGAAAATTCAATTTAAGGAGAAAAGGTACTAGGATAGAACAACTGTTACACATCGATGAGTCCCACACTTCATTTTATTCATATATTACTGACACATTTCACAAAAGTAGCTGTGACAGAGAGGACAGAGTTTTCACTCTAAAATATTCATCTCAGGAGGATTTTGGCAGGTGTAATGCATCTAAGTACTGTTGCTGGTACTTTTAAGAGCTGCTAAATCAGGGACAAAAATCACCTTCAATACTTGGAAGGCCAGAGATGAGAAAACTTGAAGTGGTGTAAAAAATTGGCTGGGATCTCTACATTTTTATAGGGCTGAAACTAGTAATATTCAATGGATATTAGCAGGATATTTTAGAAAGTGTAATAAAACATTTGTCACTTCATATGCTGCCATAACCCTTCAACAAATTGCTGACAAATAAAAACAAAAAAATACTCTCATTTCCTTTTGGTGCTGTGATAATGTGCAGATTTACAATGTGTTTAATTTTTTTTTCCTCTCTTGCCTTTGCTTGCTAAAATATTCTTTCTTCTTTTACTGTGTTTGCCCCTTAGGGTTAAACAAAATGCTTGTAAACTGAAGCAGCTACAAGATAGACTTCTGTTGACTTCTTTCATTGATTACCTTACCAAAGAAAAAAAGGCAAAAAATTTTCTGACAATTTATGATCTACTCTCCATAACAAAAAACTTGGAGAATGAAACAGTAAAAATGAAATATTCTTCTACAAAAAATTAAAACTGCTTCTGAAGAGAAAAAACAGGCAAGACTGTAAAGGAGAGGGTTTGATTCCTGGAATTATCCCTGGGGTATTTTTGTTTCTCTATTCACAGAAATTTGTCTGTCTCCTCCTCAGTGCCTCCATCTCCTGCCTGCAATTTACCAATTTCACATGAAAAGCAATTTCACTCTGATAAATCACACTACCTAACTCTTATGCAGCAATTTCCTTCTGCAGACCTGCAGCTGATGTACAAAAGGAAGAAAGTTCCAGCTCAGAGTTTGTGTGAATTACACAGGGGACAAGCACAATACATACTTTATGTAAGCGAGAAGTAGAAGGAAGGGGTCATTTGTTCTATCTCCTTTCACACCAGGAATTACTTTCTATAATACTGCTTTCATGTAATTTACCTGCAGAGAGTCTCATTGAGACAAGAAATACAGCGTTTGCAGGTGGATTGTTGGAACATATTGTTCATGTAACCTATGTGGTAAACTTACCTTATCTGGCCTTCTATTCACCCTGTATGAATACTTTATTCCTTTAAGAGYTCTATGTAAGTGTTCTTCATTACTGGTGTTTATTCTTTCATCAGTGTAAAGATAAATCTTCTTTTTCTGTTAAAGGAATACATGCCCCACAAAGTTCACATCTGATCTAGTGGCACAACTTTGTCAGTGTGTGTTTGCAAGTCCTGGTGAGGAGCCAAACGGGGACACAGTCACGGTCTGGCAAACATTCCTGGGAGTGTTTGCTCACCGCTGTCGGGTGTAGACCTAAAAAGCACGTGTGCTTTTTGAATGCTGGGCCTTCAAACATTCCCCAGAGGTCGCTATTCCCAAGACTCTCCCACTGCCACTGATACTCTCAGYGCTTTTCTGGATCAGCAGTCCCTTTCTAAGTGAGACAGAATAAAGTTTCGGGGAAAGCATGCGCTTGAAATAGCCACACTGCAGCCAGAAAGAATAGKAAAATGCCTCTCTGCTCTGTGAAGTGACACTTTTCCCACAAGAAAAACTTGATGAGCTGACACTTTATTTCAGTATTATTCTGCAAAATCTATCATGAATGCTAAAATACACAAAACAATATAACTTTTATTCCTCACATCTACAAAAGAGTTGGAAATCCAAACCACAAATAATTTTTTTGCTCCAGTGACAGGTCTGCACCCAGAAGTGCAGAATGCATCTCTGATGTGTTTCCCAGGCATATTTTGTTCTGTCACCTACAAAGACCCAGCCAGGGAAAGGGGAAGTGCTCTGCCTTTCCATACAAATTCTGCAGCTGTCTGCCTTTGGCTCTCCTGTAATAGACTGTCGAATTTCCCAAATMTTACCAGCAGATCTAGGGGGTTACAGCATCTGTAGCACGTAAGTAGAAGCGACTGGAGAACGTGACTTCACTGATGACTGACAAAGATAGGTCCAAATGTCATGATCATTATATTTTCTATTGTATTATCAAATCCTTGCACATCAAACAATTCTGACAGAATCTTTACTTTTCCTGTACAAAACAGAGCCGTTAATTCTGACTAGATAAAAGTTGTGGCTGCTTTGCCTGGGAAATATTTTAGCCGTAAGGAAAGTTACTTATACAGCTCTAAAAAGTGTTTTCACCGTCAGGTCAAAGGTTTCRGGGGTTTAGTCTAGTTCAGACCCAAAATAAGGTTTTCACTTTTTGTATTTTGTAGAGTTCATTGTGTTTATGTGAATCAGTGATCAAAAGGACCCATAAAGATTAAAATTCTGACATTAAAATAGTACTCTTACATTGTAGCAAAAGGTCATGGACAAACACAAACTAATTATTAGTTTGACATTAAGTTTAAACAGGGAAAATGCCAAATGATTGAAGTTTRCTTACTGAAGATGAAGGAGGAAGAACGTGCCTGGAGCTGAGCTTTTAAAATTTGAATACACAATTCCTCTTTTTTGATATAGGAGCAATCCAGAATATTTTAAACAWTTTACAGAGTACAGCCATGTCCTGTCTGTGTCTGTCAGGAATGCTTAGAGTGCTCACAATGAACAAAGAAGTTTCTCCTTCACTTATTTAGAGAGCTGTTCAGCCCTATCCATTGAGCTCGAGAGAGTCCAAGATGTATCTTTGATGGGACATCTGATCAAGGGCCTAAAATCTATGTCRTGTCATTGGCTGCTTCTGTGTGCTTTATGGCTATACCTAGTCAGATAAATTAGGTGGCATTTATGTCAACTGAATACAAATTTCAGTTGGTCTCACTGCATAGACAACATAAAAATCTTCCAGGTGGAAATTTGTCCAACAAACAACTTCTGCAGAACATTTCAGGCTCGGAGCATATATTTTGTTGCATTATATTTTGTTGTATTATATTTTGTTGCATTATGACATTATGTCCAAGGTCTCTGTGATTTCTTCCTCATATCCTATTTTGGTGCTAAGTAAAAAAAAAACAAGACCRGTTTTTCTTACATTTCAGTTTTCATTTCTTTTGTTTGTTTGTTTTTGTTTCCCTTTTGTTTTCCTTTCTTTTTTAAATTTTGTTTTCTCTTCCTTCTTTTTTTTTCCTGATCAATAAGAAGATTATGGAATATAGATTATTATATATGGAATATATGATAAATATTATGGAATTTTGTTTCCATAAGAAATATTATTTAACCTTTGGATTCATACAGCTTCTCTATGGGATACGCGTTCCTGAAGTCACTTGAGGCTGTTATTGTAATCTCCCATCATATTTTCTAAGAGATGAGCACTCAGTACCTGCTAATTGACAGAACTAGCTTTCAAGAAGTCAGAACAGCTTTTGTTGCAGTGCATCAAATGGTSCTTTATTCTCTTTCTGTTTGTCTCACATTCGACCTTGGTCTGAACTTCCTTGTTTCTGAACTGTTTAATGATCAGCCGTATTTCACTCCTTCATCTGCTCCAGTTTTTATATACCAGAGACCATTAATCACATTAATTCTGCACTCTGTAGACCATCCATAGGGCACAATTTGTATGAATTTGTTTCATCTGTAAATGCCTGACATGGATTGGAGTGGATTACTSTTTCTAACTCAACCTCACACCATTTATCTGTACCCACTGGCCAGCCCATAATAAAAGGCTGTTGTCAGTAAAATAGGCCACGCTCCTTTAGCTGCCAATGCTTTGAATATTAACAGAGTAGAGAAAAACATCTCTTTCTACAGTGAAACACTGCTCTGGCATAGATGAGAGCAGTAGCTGAGCTTGGTCAAGCTCTGTCCTATGCCAATGGCCACCCAAAATGTCCCTCTGAGAACACAGTTTCTCCACAACACCTTTGCTGCTGCCATCACAAGCTTCAGCCCTTGACTCAGAGTGAACCTCCAGCTCTTGAAAGTCTTACCATGGCAGTGACATTTGGCAAGTCTGCACCTTGGTAAGTTTGCACTTTGGCTGTCCCATCTCTCTTAGCAGGTTAGTGTTTGATCAGGTGCCATAATCATTCTGATCTGCAGCAGGGTGAGATAGGAAAGTGGTTTGTCCTCTTCACCTAGAGAAAATGTGACAGGCTATTTGAGTAAACTACAAGAAAATAGTTTTGCCCTGGAAAAAAAATTCAAGATTATTTTCTCCATTCAGCTTACTGAAAGGCACGTAGCAAACACATAGCAAAAAGAGTTTGCAATACTGCATACGTGAGTAAGCCTCCAAGTTTAGGCAAGTAACCACAGGGGGCCTTATTTTCTGAGAAGGCAGATATCTTTCTTCCCATTAATGTCACTTGTTAGCGTTCTGTCAGAGAGACGCAGTTACACAACAGTTTTGTGCCTTTTCATACCTTTTTTAGTCTAAGGAAAAACAACTTTCCTGTCCCTGGTGACCCTGTGTAAAACTTACAAATTACCARCTAACTATGTGATCTGACTTTGATGCAACCAGAGGTTACAAAGCTTCACATCCAAACAAGGTTTCAAATATTTTCATTTTTATGAACGTGCGCCTGAAACTTCTGTCTCTATTCATCTYCTATTTACATTTTGATCTGAATGCTATCATATAAACAGTCAAATTGATCACAAGTAAATACAATCTTAAAAATGCACAATACATCACCTTTATATACATCAGTTTTCCTAATATGTTGTGTTCRACCTTGTCTWYTACATTTTTCTCAAWATGAAGAAAAAAAWATSATGGGGAAAAAATACTGGTATCCGTGGAAGTGCAACACATTTAGTGCAGTAACTTGAGGGGTTTTTAGAGACAAACAGCAGTTTGTGTGGAGAGGGGGTGATTAAAGAAGATAAGGTCAATATGTAAAATAAAGGATGACATAGAGAAAGATGTGTTCTGCTGGTTTTCTGAAAGGTGCATTCASAATAAATGTGCACTGGAGGGTTACTGGTAATGTCTCACCTACTTCTGGTGAGATGTTCTACAAGATGGCATTCTGAGACTGTTATGGTCCAAAGTAAAACAAACCTTGCACCATTAAAAAGCTGCGAAGGCTGAGGCAAAGTGAAGAGTTTCATCCTTCCCAGGAAAAGTAGTAGTGTTAGAACAAAAGGAAAATTAAGCTGATTTCATTAGAAAGATTCCCATTTTCCATCAAAAGGCATACATGTTCAAACCTTCACACTCACATCTCCATCAAAGGCCCATTTTTATCTCAGCCATAAAGTCTTTTATTGTCACAGCTGTCCTCACTATGGTAAGCCCTCACAAACAACATTATTTTGCTGTTATATTTGTGATTTTTTTTAAAGCTATTAATTAATAATATAAATCCATTTCTCGCTGCTTTTATGCTGACAAAGTATTTCTATTATGTATCTTCTTGAAAACTATTAAATCATCCTAAAGTTTAGAAAACACTTTAAAAATCAACCACATGGTTATCACCTAGATAATACAAGCAATCCACAAATGTCAAAAATTAATAATCTGAATAATTGCAGAAATCTAAGATATCTAAAAATGGGGTAATGAAATCAGAAACTAAAAAGACAAGGAAAAAAATTGATAGAAAGGTGACTTATTGGTAGAMAGATTTTACTGATTCAAAAAACTGCAGCTAGAAATCCACCTTTGCCACGAGATACAGGAAAGAACTTCACAAATGGGAAAGAAGAGGACAAAAATAGCTTTGTTTGCTTGYATTTATTCTGCCTGGATTTTGAGACCTGGGAGGAGGGAGATTTTTAAAGCACAGAATGGTCTCCATGTGTATATAAAGGTAGGTAAACCCTTGGATGTCACTTGTCATAATTCAAGGTGTATGAAATGTGCCAACTGAAACAGAAGCATTTTTTATGTAGCAAGAGCTTGTAGCAATGGCACTTTTTCTTCTGGAATTCTAGAAGTTTCATACAACAACCAGAGATGGGTAAGCCAAAGTCCATCAGTCAGACTGTTCCAGGCCATATTTGAGTTTCCTAAAGTTTTGTCCCTGTGCTGGACTTTTCTAAGCAAATATTATTTTGGGATGCATCTGTTTGTCTCCCTGAAACTTCAGATTGATTTCTGGGTGCAAACACTTTCACCCTGCACCACTGAGATGGACGAGTTTTCAGCAGTGGTAAAGCTGCTGCCAGCACAGCTCTGCTCTCTTTTCCTGCCTTGTGYAATTACCAGTGATGTGATGAGGCATCAGTGATTCCCTGTTTCAACCATCCCTCCATAGGGAATGTTCAGCATGCATGCACATCCCCTTCCCTATTCCATCCTGGATATCTCCAGTTTTTAAATGTACCACATGCTAAGACAGATAAAAGCTGTTTTGCTTTTCACTGTGGCAGAGTATGTACAGCAGCAGAAAAATGGCTCTTTTCCAAACACGTCTCTTTGAGATCTCAGTCCTGCAACATCCGGCCTACCTGCTGCACTCAGGTATTGTCAGTTGGCTAAAAGATGGATAATTGACTGTTTCACACAGACAACCAAATCATCAATCACATAGTATTTTTCAAGACTGAAGCTTAATTATAAATAATAGATTATGAGAAATCCATAATGCAGTTACCATGTGGGAGTTAATTTCAGAAMAGACTTTAACAAATACATCCATAAAAAGATTAACTGATCACACTTTATTTGAAAGGTCTTATTTACCATTCAAAACATCAACATATTTTGGTATGTTTGAACAAATGACCTCTCTAGTGCTCTTAGAATATTTTTGAATAGAAATTCACTTGAGGAAAAKGAGAGAGCCCTAAAAAGAATATCTATTAATACAGCTAAATAAAAGACAGCAATTAATTGCAGAGGCAGAAAGCAGGTATTTCTAATAAAGCAAAAACAAGCCATGTGAGGGCAGCTAAGGAGCAGGCAGTATAAAAGTCTATGGACCATGTGTCCTACAGAGTGTATTCTCTGACGACAATCACATGTTTAAACTGTGAGCAAAGTAAGCACAGGTCAGGCGCAGAAGGAAGACACATTTTCCTCCACCAGCCCAGGTTATGCGACAATAGAAAAAAGACTGGTAGATAAAACATGAATCTGTAATATGAGGCATGAAGACTACCCACAAATCTTCTATTTTGTGACTGCATTCCCTTCCTTCTACACAATGTTAATCTATTTTTTTTATTCCTCCCCTCCCCTCCCCTCCCCTCCCCNAGCCCATTCGACTCCCTGACTGAGGGGGGTGGGATGGACCTTCGCTACCAGGTCATGCTCACCCCTGAGTGTCATCATAGCCTGAACAAATTCTGAACATGTAAAACAGTTATCATCATGTTTGTAAAGTGTTTCACCATTTCTTCTGCACATGGTCATGATTAGCTTGGAGAAACAATGTAAGCTCCAGGATGACAGTGGCTTTACTAGAGAACACATTTTTATTCCCATCTGTCAGGAAGGCAAAACTGTTTTCAGTTCCTCACCTGTTATTGCTCCATGTCCTCCATATGATTTGAACAAAGCCAACTTTCATTTCACCAACGAAAATTACTGGGTTCTTCTGTAATTTCAAAGACAAGGGTCTTGGGTTAGGAAGAATTTTATATATTAACCAAATAAAAGCACACATAATAAAAAGAAATGTATCTTAGCTCTGCCACATTGTGAACATTTTTAAACAATTAATAAAACCAACTGAGAACACCGATGTTCTTACGTAGATGTAGGTATAAGAAGGATATTATACCTCATTATTTGCCTCCCCTAACCTTCTGATCCAGCATGCAATTCTGTATTTTCTGCTTTGACTCAAAGGATCTTTCTCTGTAAAAGAATCTATGAGCTTGTTATAATTACTYATCTCTCTTTGGAAAGAGCCCATGTGGCAGACAGAACATCTCACCTGTCTGAATTTTTAATCTTGTTCTGTGGGATACCTAACTCCTTGGAAGMAACTGAGGGTGGAGCCCTTTGCAACCAGGAAACAGAGATTTGGTGATGACAATATGTTCAGTGACTCATCAGCATGTTTGGAAAACACAATTAAGATTTATGTGTACATTTTGTAGTCTTAAGAGCTGATTTTCTGTTTTTTTCCCTGATGTTCACTCAAGTTTTCTTTCCACTATAACTGTGAGAACCAATTCAGACAGGCAGTTTTATTCATTTAGGCAGCAATTAYTCAGAAATTTCACAGCATTTATGTTCATTTGATGCAATCTTACACAAACACCTGCTAGCACACACTGTTCAGGGTCACTCTGACATTGTATAAGCTTTCAAATAGAATAACAAACCCAAATCAACAGTTCCTAGTGGGAATGGCTCCAGTGTTCACTCTTAATACTCTCTGCTGTGCAGCGCTGGCACAGAAATAAAACACATCTTAGACAAGCAATTAGTGTTTCATAATGTATGGAAATATGTTTTCAGCTCTCAGATGTTCATGGCCCTTCTCAGACAGGAAGACAAATTATCTTCTCCCCAAGATGCAATAGTTCTATCTTTARCTCAACTGACTCTGAGAGTCCTATATAAGTTTTAATTTGGACAAGTTACTCAAACAGTATATGTATTCAAAATTTTTATCAGAGTTATATGACATAGGTTTGGGGTTTGAGGGGAGAGTCATGTGGTTTGTTTTCTTTCTTATACCACAGTAAAGTAGGTATTATCAAAGGCTTTGAACTAATTTTCTCTTGACTTTGATTAGCAAATGCCAGAGACCTGAAACAAAATGGTAGGAACAAAATGGTATTCCATCTAATGGTAAATTATTGTTTCCAGCACCAAAGCTATTTTGCTTGTTACTTATTTAACTAATAGGAGTAATCACTCTTTTGTCTTTTATCATCTGTTTTCTTGRTGCTTGTTAGCTCAGCGTGGTGCAAGGCTCGGACATCATCCTGGATCTCTGCCTTATCCTAGGAACTACGTTGTAAGTTTGCTTTGTTTGAGGGAGGAGCATTTGATCTTCCTAAATTCACAAAACTGCAAAGTAACATCTGAGCTAAGGACTCTGCATCTCTAACCCCCTGACATACCTAAATTGTTGTTTGTGCTGTAATTTTRCWTTCCCTGTACTAAACTAGGCTGCAWTGGTTGATATGATGCARCTGCTCTCARCAAACCTGCTCTACTAGAATGGTTTCCCTGATAGCAAGTCCTCATTGCTTTCACAAAAACATTGGCATATAATTTGTTTCCTAACTAATACAGTCACCATGAAGAGATTATTTCTTCCCTTGGCTGTAGCCAGGTACATATTTGGAGACTATTGCCATGTTTTCCTTTCTTTGCCCTGCTTTAATTTTCTTTTTTTTCGAAATCATGCTTTGTAGAGATTCCGACCACTCCCTTCTCATCCGTCTTCCTTAAATCACAAWACTTCAGAAGAGAGGAAAAATTGTCACCCTGTAGGCTCAGACTGGTGGGTCTATCTGTCTCGCTATACTCTCGCTTTCACTTTTCAACAGTGAAAACCAGAAATGAGCAGAGGGAGCACACAAGCCTGACCACTTAGACAATGCTAAGTAGACATATGGATTTGGGTTTTTATTGCAGAGTATAGAATTACTTATGAATYTCACAGTGAGGCTGAACCGTCAACCAGTCACTGCAAACATGAAATGAGGTATGCCTATGACTTAGCAGGATAGCTCACAAATTTGTCTTAGAGAAGGTCAGAGGACTAGTAAATTAGAGACACAGAATTTTCAATGACAGTATGAAGTTTTTTTTGTTTCATCTGCACTGTGTTGAATCAGAAATAAAACTGAAGTGTCCCCTAATATTTTTACTTTTAATGTCAAAAGAAGCCAGAAAGTTTAGTAAGAGTTGAATGACCAAATATTTATCCAACTACCTTTCTAAAAAATAAATGGGTTCTGTTTAAATTTTGGATGAAAACCAAAAGACCTGCTTTATTTTTTCTCTTTTGCATTAAAACTAACTCAATGATCAAATCCAAATACTGAAWAAAATCCAAAGACTGGAGACCTCAGTAGAAAAAAGTGTAGTTAAGACAAACAAAATGAAGCTGGAAAAGAGTGATGAGTAAATAACAATTGATGGGAAACTGAATTTATAATCACTCAGGGGATTATACAATAAACCAAAGCATTAAAAATGTTTACAAGCTAAGAACAGAAATATTTGTCTGTTCAAGCAACATAGCTTTTTTCAGAAAAATGGTTAGAAATTGTATGTATGCCCTAACAAGATTAATGAAAAAGACACTGAAGCAATATTTAACCCAAATTAAGGCTGCTATATTTTAAAATACATCTCATTATAAATTTACTTCAGTCATTAGCATGGGTCTTATAAAAATATCTAGTCGTATGCTAATTTATAAAAATATTTTTCCTTTTCCAAAACCAATTTATTCCTCAGCAGAAGAATCCATRTGGCCCAACACGCATTCACATCTCTTAGTCAGAACCACTGTGGAACCCTGATCATCCTTCACTGTTGGTCCACAGAGTCAGCTCCCTCCATATCTGAAGATCACCAAATCAGGAACTCCTTTCACAGACCTCAGGATAGGGACTGCCAAACATTTGCTGCTGTAATTCCAGACTTTTCTACCTTGTCTAACATTCAAATACCCTCTTAATTAAAATWCATCTCATCTTTATGTAGTACTGTACATAAGAAAGCTTTTTTATAAATTCAATCRCAGTTTACTATTACCCTAAGTACTTCAGAGAGTTTATACAGCTAAATTCTTTTCATTAACTTAGTTTGTTTATTMTAATTACTATCTGAATCATAACATTCTAAGTCATTTATTATTAAAATTGCCTCAAGGTGACCAACAGAATAACTTCACTTCAAATTTTTCCATTCCTTCCCTCTTCTCAAAATGAATGAATTTCAGAGGGTGAAGTGCCTGGGAAAGAGTATGTAGAAATATTGAAATGTGGCCACAAACAAAACCATACAAACACCTAAGCAGGTTTTCTTTAATAACAATGATGTACATCAGAAAGAGGTAAACCTAGCAGTGCAGGAGGGCCTTTCTGGCAGCACATATTACAGAGAGACAGAGTTATTAAAATAACCAAATGGCACCCTCAGCTGCAGTAGGTGCTTTGAGTGTTTAGATGGAAGGTAGAGGGAAGAGACTCAACAAAGCAGGAGCCAGCAGATTGTTGAAACCAGGATTCTTGTTATAAATTATATCATTAAACTTTTTTTCTAGCAATATTGCTGGTGCCTTGCTCCCATCTGCTTTTGAAGCCTATCCTAAATCTTCACATCCTTCCTTTGTACACCTGTTCTTTTCTTCTGTCTCCATGTACTGACCTATTTCTATGTGGTATTTTTAACAATTCATTTTCCTATAATCCATTCCCTGCCTCATGTTCTCTGTAGTTAACCCAAAATACCAGCCTAAAATATTGCAAACATCACAGAGCATTATGTCTGACTCTTGTCAAATTTCTTCTAGCTGAATGTCCAGGCATACATTAATGCAGATGGGSTTTAGGTCCATAAATAAACAATTATACTAGCAAATAATTTTTATCYATCTCTTTCTGATAATTTAAGAACATATTTTCAGCCTCTCCYGAACAGTTTTACTTTTGAAATATGTAGAGTAATAAAGTAACTAGCCTTTTCCTGCTTCTGTTCAYAGCTGTAACAAAGACAGAAATTTCCTCCCTTTGCTCTTAACAGCTAATCCACAATTTGTCACCCTGACTTAGAGCTGGTACGAGTGTATAGGGAATTGTGTTTCTGCATGTTTGATGTTAGATTCAAGTTTGATTATTTTAGATACTATTAAAAATATTAATCTGCACTGCCTTGCATTGCTGTGTCTTCACAAAGGATGTATAAAAACATAGTTCTGCCTTGAAATGTTTTAGAAATCCCAGGGTTTTTTTTCTCTCACTTCTCAGAAACTCTTTTTGACATCGATTATTATGCCCTTTATCAGAAAGGCCTGAGCATGAAGTCTGTACTGGAGTTTTGGTTCGGTGCTTTGGCACACATAACACTATGTCAGTGGACCCACAGTTAAACTGWGTAATGAACTTTCAGGTGTAGCTTRGGRGTGGGTGACTGTAAAAGCCACTGAGCTGGTAGTTTCTTCTACCAAAACATCTGAGAACTCAGCACTGCCTRTAACTCATGGTCCTGGATTATCAATAGCTCCAAATTCTCAGCAGCTGTGGGCTTTGTACACGCAGCTGCAATTTGCTTTAATTGGTGATTCACAAAGATCCCTGGATGGTGGAATTTCCAGAGACATTTGTGGCAGGTGCTCCCTCAGTCTTTGAGGGAGACAAAAGGTACACTGTATTAAATATTTGGTTTTTTGCAAGACACATCAAGATTCCACTCTGTTGCAGGTTCCTCAGGGAAAGGATGTAAGAGTAATGCTTAACATACTTCCATATGTATTCTTCTGTAGGATTCAAAAGGAAAAAAGATGTTGCTCAAATCTAATCATAGCAACATGAATTCTTTGAATACTTAGCGTGTTTGTTATATTATGTCATTTCTTCTACAGATATATTAACCTAACATGACAGAAGTAGAAATATTTTTCTAAAATCAGACKTCTAAGAAGTCTGTTTGAGAAAGCTAAAAGGAAGTTCCTCTACAGGACTTTTTACTGTGTCTCCTGATCTTCATAACAATGAGATTGACCCCCATAGAACAAGACCAGCTAGAACCATGATATGAAAATTGCACTAACTGCCCCAGGACACTTCAGACCTTGTTTTATTCACAGCAWTTGTCAGTCAGGAAGAGCTAAGCAGAAACCTTTGGCAAATTGCAGTGTTCAGRAAGAATAATAATTGACAATTGTCATCCTTGATGAAGTGATTTAGAGTTTAAATATTCATTCTCTGCTGCAACAGCCACTGGTCAAAGTGACTCAACTTTCCTGTACTGTCCTCACATACAGGAGATCCCAGACTTTGTTTCTCATTGGTTCATCATTATGAACTTCATGGCACTACTGTAGACAAATAATGTGTTTCAATAATGTGTTTTGACAAAACATGGGAAAAATAAAGCCTGATGCACTCTGCTCAAGAAAGTGGAATTTATGTTCAGGAATAACCTTAGGGAAGGATCCTTAACCACAGGAGACCTGAGTGAAGGCTAGAACTCTGGTGATGACTTGAGCTGACTTGGCTGTCTTTCCTTTCTGGTTCATATCCATGTGAAAGGCAGAAACAGCTCAAAAATCTGCTGAAGAACCACCCAGCAAGAGATGGTACATATTCCARTTTCTCACATCTACTGTGTGCCAGCCTGTCCTGCAGAGTTCACAGTAAACRAGACTGAAAAAGACTTTAACTTGATTTAGCTCCTTGTTAGTCAAAACTGAAGCGTTACACTCTGATAGAGGAATGTCTCCMTGCCCGTGGCACAGGATTGGAACTGGATGATCTTTAAGTTCCCTTCCAACCCAGACCATCCTCTGAAGCTCTGAGCACCACTTCCACTATTGATGTCTTTAGCTCGTAGGGATTCTAAACTACTGTCTTGGTAGTTTAGTAAAATGGATTAGGAAAAATAGAGATATGTGTGAATACTTACACCCCAAACCACTTAGAAATCCTTTGAAAGGTTTTAAATATAAAATGAACCTCATTTTCACAATTTAAAGGTCTGATCCCAAGTGCAAAAGGATGCACAATATGCCAAATGTGGAAAGTTTTGAAATATACAGACCAGGGGAAAAGTAAAATATTCCCCTTTCCTCAGGGGTAGAATGCTTGTCAATTATTTTGCTCTAGCAACTTTTTTAGTAGAACATGGAAATAGAGCAATTATAAATATAAATATTCTCTTCAGTTGAGAGATAGCAGATGCCAACCTATAACAAAAAGTCCAGGGACAACTGAAAGCTGTTCTCAGTCAAAGGAAACTAGATTTAAGTGTTTTCTATGGCAGAATTTTTGCAAGAGGTCAGTGTAAATGCTTAGCAAACAAAGGAAAGAAATTAGCTTAAGAGAATCTTTTTTTTCCTGTGCAGATATGACAGTTGTGATTTAGGTCAGGYTTCTTCAATACAAAGTAGCTTACACTTGTGGGCAAAACAAATTTCTGACCTCACATATTCTAGCTAAACAGGACTATGTACTTTACACAGCAGGATGCTGCATGCCTGTATTGTGGTTCTGGAGCACCTCCTCCTGCCCCAGACCAAAATTAACCTCAGATCTGRTTCTGTTCAGAAAAGAGGGTGAACTTTTACCTTTTCCACCTATCACAGACACTTTGTGATGAAATTGAATGTAATTTTCCAAGCAGTATCCATCTGAAACAAGGTCACTTGGCTGTAAATGTTCATTGTGCAGCAATGCAGGCCCAGGAACAAATCAGTCAATAGCGTGAATCATTCAAGCTGTGAACCAAATAGAGACATAAATACAGAGTTAATTCATATTATTACTTCTTGCAAATGCACAAGGCACTTCAGGAGCTACACACCTCCTGCATTGACAAGTCTACCTAACACTTTTCAATATTACAGTGGAGCCAAATGAAACACTACTTAACTAAGAATTTAAAAATGTGGCAGTTTAACAGTAAGAATTAAGAGGGTATCATATTTTCAAAACATTTTAGAGTTTGAATKAAATGCATTTCCTTGCTCACTGATAACTCTGTTCACATGCATAGCTCCCAGAGAAATCTGATTAAATTGGTCAAAATTCTATTTATCAAAAAAAAAGTTGAAAAAATTTTGATCAGATTCTACATTTGGTGGCAATTTTGGAAGAGAGGAATCAATACCCACACTGCAGTGAATAAAATGCAAATTYGACATTTTCAAAAATACTGACAGATTTCTGCCACACCCCTAAAAAAACCAAATTTATTTCATCTACACATTAAAAAATAAATGTAACTCTAATTGCCTTAAAAAACATAAGCCCTAGTCCAGACTCCTTGATCTTCAGTTTCTCMATTTTAAGATAAACACAGAGTGAGGCTGACTGCTAAGAGAGGTTTGACACTCTGTTGGTACAAATCAAAATACAGTGTGAACACAAAAACACAATGGGGGCATTTGTACATGACACACAGATCACCCAGATTGAAAATGTTCCTGCTACTTAAAAGAGCATTCACCATGAATCCATGATTTGTGCTTTTATTCCATCAAAGCAGAAAGGATTAAAATACTACAGTTGAAGAGAATTGTCAAATATAAGACTGTTGGGACAAAAGAGCAAGCAAAATSCTTTTTTTATTTTACATTACCACAATGGACTGAACCAAAACTATTACAGCTTTATGAACTTAAAATCYTCTCACCAACATGCATATTGAAAACTTCCAGAAAGAAACAATTCCTGAATGCATTTCAGTTGAAAAGACTCAGAAAATTTAAAAACTCTTGGAAAATGGACATTGAAATGCAGTTGCCTCATCAGCTTTGAGTAAAGACACTTGTGAAAGTTCCAAAACTAGCCTATTTTTTCGAAAAAGGAAGGGCAAAAGAAGGTGGAAAGTATTTGAAAGCTAGAGAAACTCTGGCTTCCATTCCCACTGTTCTTGTTTGCACAACACTTGTTAAGGTTGTGAGTTTCTTTACAATTTACTGACAACAACGAGGAGCAGCAGGTTCCCTTGCAGTCCAATTATGGYCATTGCCCGTGTTTCCCTTGACTCTGAATTAAAACAAGAACACCTGACACTGTGAGCACATCTGGCACAAAATTTGCAGCCAGTTCCAGCCCAGGGGWAGAAACCACTGCAAGGTGCTGGTTTGCAGTTTAGGGCAGTCATAAATATTTCTTTCCTTAGCAACAAACATTTATTTTAAAACATGGGCCAAGGTAGATTTAGAGATAAGAATGATCTGCTCAGGTTTTATCTCTGTCAGACACAGTGAAAATTCATTTGGTTGCAAAAGCAACCCCCAAACCCTCATAAATTCTCCACAAAACATTGGAAAAATTCTCATCTTAAAAACTAAACAAGCAAAAGCCAATGATTGCTTTGGGGCCATTCCTATTTAAGTTCTCACTTCCCAGCTACTGTGGTGACAAATGCATTACAAATGCAAAAAATGTCAGATTTCATCTTGACAGATTAGCTTGGTAAGAAACACAAAGAGTGATTAAATAAATTGTGCAACAAAGCAGATATTTTTTTTCCTTTCAAACTAGAATTTATAAAAGGTATAGTAAGTATCTTTGAATCCAAGCCAATTACCTTGTTTTTTTCAGTTACAAGCAAAGATCTGAGGATAGTCAAAGACACCTTTTAGTAATTTTGCCTAGTTTCTATTACAGGACGAGGAGGCAATAGAGGTTTTCTTTTCACACAACCTAAAGATTAAGCCTGGTATAAACAAGAACAAAACAATTTTTGCTCTGTTTTGGTTTCAAAGATAGGATGAAAGGCACCACTGAGTATATAAATACATCCTGTTTTCTATAAATACTTATGGGTTCCCTTTCTTACTTAGCCAAATGAATCTAATATTCTAATTCCTTGTCAGGTTTAATTTGWTTTCCAGAAAGTGAGAGGTAAAACCTGAAGTGTCTATAAATATGTACATTWTCCTTGCAGGCAATTCTTAATTTTGCCTGACAGAGTACAGTGAAAACAATACTTCTTGTAAAAATTTATTTAATTAAGGAGTTGGAGTAAGGGAGGTTTTAAATCTGGAAAATAAAATAAAGCTTTTTTTTCCTATCATGCAGCATATTTTGTATCTCCCTTCCTTGCAGCTATTCTGTTTTGGCACAGCATTCTGTCTGCAGCGTTGTACGATGTGGTACAGAATCCACCCAGTCTGAAAGAAACACCATTCACAAATGGGCTTCTATTTTAAAAGAGGTTCATTTCTACAAATGGGTCAGAAGGCACCACTCTGTCAGGGATTCAGTCTTTGCTRAAGGTGTATGCAGCTCCTCTCCATGGTCCATATTTAAGGCAAGTACAGAGCAAATTCTACCTCCAGGGTATGATTTTCATGCCCAGAGTCTGTGAAGTGTGGTGGAAACAAAAAGATAAAAGTATTTTAAAATAAAGTTATTTTAAAATTGCCATTCCAGGTGATATTATTTTTTTTGCAAATACTTCTATGTAAAACATTGAAAGCATTTTCGTTGATTGCATAGCATGTATGGGAAAAATTGTGTTTCTGCAAGAAGTTTTAAAACATGTTTTTGTTTCTTTTTAGAGCAGAAAAAATGAACAGGGTTATTTTTACAAAGCAGGAAAACAGACACCCTCAGTCTTGAAAGAGATGAGGGTCTGAAAGTAGTGAAGGCCTCACAGAGGAATCAGGACTCAAAGTGGGAAGGCAAAATGACAATGGCTTTTGATCATGAAATATGCTGTTTTGGAAGGGACCCACATGGATCATTGAATCCATCTCCTGGCCCTGCACAGAATCATCCCCAATAATCCCATTGTGATGGCCCCATAGCCACCTGCTTCCAGCACATAATGCCAGGAGAGGAGGAATGCCTTTGTTAAGTTTCCCAAAGCTCGGTCTTGCCATCTTTTTTGTGCTAGCCCTGTTCCAGATTCTGAACAATTCACTTCAAATAAGTTGTGGCAAATTTTGAGAACAAGAGATGGGTCCATRGCAGACACTGAGTGCTGCTGTCTCATCTTCTGGCAGGGACCCTCACACTCCCATGGACTCTCACGTGCTCTGTGCAGGACACTTCTGTGCAGCATCTCCATGTGACACACCTGCCAGCTGCACTGATGTTTAATTTTTGAAATGGAAGTGTTGTTCTTTAGTGGTGCTCATGAAGGTCAAGTTAACCCAGACCATCCCATTTTCTTGCTGCTTTTCTGCTTCCTGGTTCCARCAATTTCTTACCAGCAGGGAAGACTCCACACAGTAACATCTCTGGTAATAAAGTGCCACTTTTATCTACAGCACTTTCCACTGTGAAAAGTACTGAAGGTCAAGATAAGGCATTAAGAACACAGATGGCCAAGGAAAAAAATATGGGAAGAAGAGCATTCTTATTTTCTACCTGTTAAGGATCTTTGAATCTGTCCCTAACTTAAATTTCTTCTGACACTTCCTTCAAGGAGGGAGTAAGAGAAAATGAGGTATTCAGTCCTGACATCATACAGCCTTTGTGCCTTTCCTAAAAAAAAAAAAAAAAGCCACCAAATGAATAATCACCACTAAAAGGATGCTGGCATATTTCTTGCAAATCATTTTGACATTTTAAGTGGCAAGTTAAGGGTGCCTTAAGAGAGACAACAAATATATGAAGGATGAGAATTAGCAGATATGAYCACAATTGCTAGAAATTAATTTCTTAAAGGTGTAAGTAACCACAAAATTATCAGGGGAGTTTTTCTTCTTTCTTGTCTGTTTAATTAGTACTTTGCACATATCTAAAGGTTTAATTCTATTTAGAGCAAGGATCAGATTTGATTAGTACAAGAAATTATACTACAATACATTTTGGAAAAGGCAAATGCTACCTCCAGGGTATGATTTTCATGCCCAGAGTCTGTGACGTGAGGTGGAAACAGAAAGATAAAAGTATTTTAAAATAAAGTTATTTTAAAATTGCCATTCCAGGTGATATTATTTTTGTTGCAAATACTTCTATGTACAACATAGCTGATAATAACAATTGTAGTAATATCTGTTGGTCTATGAAATAATATGTTGTGGGAAGGTGTAAATTTAAAAAATAAAAAGTAATGAGAAAGCAAACAATGAACCACAATGTCATTGTTAGGAGATTCAGTGCATTTTATACTCACTTTCTCTGCATTTTTGATCTGGTTTGGACAACCTAAGAGAATTTCTTCCCCCTCTAGCACTGGCTGTGGTTTAGGTCTTCTCTTTTCAGGTCCAGCAGATCAAGATTTTTTTCCCTGACAAAATACTTCAACAAAAAGAATTATGTTTTATTGGATTAATTCACGTATAAGTGACAATGGAAGAGATACTTCATCCAAGATTAATTAAAACATACTAAAATTCTTCAACAAATATTTCCCTTTAACAGCRGCCTCTTTTCAGCCCTGCCAGTACCAGCACAAGCTTTTGTGTTCTGGGGTGAGCTAATGGTGCTTGACACACTTGAGTGTGAACATTTCCATTCAAGTAGACAAGGAGGAGGCAAAGAAGTGTGAAGTCAGCCTTGCTCTRTGTCCCCGTGTCATGAGCAATCTGCCACATTGCTGAGCACGGCTGAATGAAGAACGAAACCATGAACAGGCACAACATGAAAACATCTTGTGCAGTGTGCCAGGACCTGAGCAGGTAATAAAGAGAATTTTGTACGGTGCTGCACATCAATCCTCATGCCACCCTCCAACTATCTTGCTTAGTTCTGGGCCAATGAACAGGCCCAGAAAGAATGAAAGCAAAGCACAGCTACTCTGCTAGCCAARTGATTTGTTCTAGACAGATGTTCTACTTGAAGGCGCAGTCTAATAACACAGGCTKGCTTCAGAAAGGCTGACAAGCAATATTGAGACAGTTGCTAATGAAACACTGACTACATTCAGAGGAGAAAGAAAATCTCAATACCTGCTATTACAGAATCTGTAATTTCAGTCCCCACCAAATCTGTTCAAGTTCTCTTCATTGTTACACAGTTTTTTTAAAAATAAGTTTAGTTCTGCTTTGTATATTCAAWAATAATTATATTTTCATTTTGAAAATTAGTTAGAAACACACCTGTGTTCATGAACTGCATCATTGMCTCAAATAAATACATTCTCAGTTTAGAAACCATACCTTTAAACCTAAAGAATGTGGGAATAGAAGGAAACCCTTGTAGAGAGTCCAGCATTGAGCAGTGTCTGGCTTGCTTCTCCCAGCATCAGAACCAACATTTCTTTCTRTGCTAATCTCYTGGAGGCTGTGCTCAGGGAGCTTGKCAGTATAATTGTTATTGAAAACAAAACCTGTGAATCTTTTTGTGCAAAGTAAGGAAATTATCAGATAGAGTCCAATTCAGAACGCTTTCATCTTCCCCTAACTCCATTTGCTTTCTTCAATCCCTACAAAAGCCCTTTTTGTAGCCCTCAAAGCATGCAGAATATGTTTCCTGTTTCTGCAGCTGTATAAGAACTATTTTTCATCATCATCATCATCATCATCATCATCATCATCATCATCATCATCATCATCATTGTCATCATCACCGTCATCATCATCATCCTCTCTTTGCAGAAAGCTGGGATATGCCTGTACAGGGTCTGTGAGCTTTCACCGGAACACGAACATCCTCATGAAATGATCTTTTCTCAGTCCTTCCTTTGTCAATTTATACATCTGTCCATAATGYTGCTGTGTCATGGGATCTCAGTCTTCTCTGGAAGCACCAAAGTTTAGGAKAAAAGGAGAGACAGTCCCATGCTGTATTATCCTGAGGCAGAATTAAAATCAGAGTTCCATCAAGAGTCATGGCTAGTCAAACAGTCTGGAGTCTTTTCTCAAGAGAGAAAAACGTTCTGGCCTGTTCTTAGGAGGAAAAAATAATTCTGATAGCCAAATGATATCTGAAATTATATCAAAATGAACTTATTTTGATTTCACTGTGAATGCACAAGAGGAAGTGTGTGTGAGAGAGAGAGGATAAGGGAAGAAGAGAAATATGTAGCATATTCAACAGTGATTTTATGGTTCATATAAATGGATAATTGACCATTCACTTCAGTTTTTCTTGAAAGGCACCTGATTTTGCATTAATCTGACCAACTATAATCCTACTAAGGCATGCTCAACCAATCTGGATTTCATTTTTAATAGTAATTTGCAGTGTAGTTTACAAGCCAGTCCTGTTAAATCAATGACAAGTAGGGAAAGAAATGTTTGAAGATGTTTCTGTTAATCTGCAGGATGAATTTCCAGTATTGTTTTCACTGTTTTCCCAGAATAATGCCYAAATCTTGTTGCCACATTGTATTGAAGCCAGGCTGGGCTGGAAAGGCTCCCACTGGGCATCAGAAACCTGCACAACTTCTGTTTACAGACACAAGACTTGGT
>NW_026623277.1:597014-598839 GCF_030028575.1 Malurus melanocephalus
TTAGAAAGTGAATCATTCTTTTGGTATGACAAATGGACCAACCAACTTGCTAAGTAAACCAGCAGCATTGACAAGTACTGCCAGATAGCTGATGATGTGTTAAAATAGTTCATGATGCCTCTTACTCAGTCCCCAAACTTCTCATCCATTGCAAGATTTAAGAACAAATCTTTTCCTATTGCACCTCCTTCTTCCTCTTGCCAGAGCCATCCCCTGCCATCTCACACACAGATGCCCATCTCCTTGAGGTTAAGGCAAGGCTGTTTTTTGTCACTAAGGTCTCCATGGCAAAGAAAGGCAGTGAGAGGATCCCCAGGAGTCACAGCATGGGAGATGGATGCAGAAATCAGAGTCCTCACCAGACAGAAAGTTCATTGCATTGTTCCCCCTCTCTTTCTCTCACCCTCGTCTGCTKCTGAATTCATTCCAGAATTAATTTACTATACTGGTGGTAAGTGATTTGAATGAAGGAGTTACTCAGATTGTSAAAGGATTATGTACTTATGTTTCCAATCTCTTTGTGGAGAAAAAGAGCTGAGTTTTTAACATACTGATGAGGTACATTTAGAGCATGCTAAATCCCATGAAACTTTCCAACTTCTTATCTGGCAAAGTAACAGGATCAATGTTTAGATGTTCTTCATGGTCAGGGGAGTGAAGTTCTTTGGAARCTCAGTTCATCTGACCTGTTTAAAAGTCACTGTGTGAAGGGGGTATCTTATCCTGAGAAGGACAAAATTTTTGTGAATTACAGAGGAAACTGGGCCTCTGGATGCCATTACCACAGGTTGTACAAGAATCAGTCATCAGAAAAGCATCAGGGATTATTTCAAGTCCTAAGACAACCAAACAGGTCTTTCTGGCAGTGCAGACAATACAAATTGCAGGGAGAAAATATATTTCCATGTGAGAAAAGGTCACAAAATCATATGATGGTATTTTTCTCTCCAAATGSATATATTGGGGGTCCTTCAGGCTCACACTAGAGTTATGTTAGTGTAATTTAGAAAATAAACGTACCAATGCTCTGACTGAATCTTTAAGACCCCTGAATTATGAAAATACAAGTTAAGCATACTCATTGGCACTTGCATCAGACTCCTCCAATCTGTTTAGGAGCAGATAACAATGCTTATAACACTGTTTCACTAATGGCTGTTGATGYCTTAGGATTTTAGCTTCTATATTTTTCAGTTATCTGTAATCCTGTAATTCTTTAGTGCATACTGTGTATGTCAATTTTTTTGGGGGAGCTGGATTGCTTGGTTAGAGTTGTTCCTGCGATTTTACCCTAGCTAATGCAAAGGAGCTTTCCCCACCATGAGACTGCAAAGGTGACTTTCAAAGAAAGAAGGTAYGTTTGACTGAAGAAACTCACAAAATTATTTTGATTGATTGCTCCTTCTGGGATCTCCTTGCTCCTTGTGCAAGCCACCTCTGCTCCTTTCACTTGGCTGTCTCGTGGCACCCCACAGCAGGCAGAGCAGCAGGGCCACATCTGTACCGTGGAGGTGGAGGAGAATGGGCTTTTTGTAATGAATCAGCCTCCAGTAAAATCATAGAGCAGAATTMCAAAGTCTCCAGCTGCAAACAGAAAGCTTGATTTTAACTTCCACATCCCTCAAACTCACTCAAACTCACCACAAACCCAGCCTTGGCTACCAAGCTTTGCACTACAACGAAGCACAAGTGACGGAGAGCTTGTTTTGTGTCCTTCCCCAGGACAGAGGGAGAGACTCTGGAGGGCTGCAGTCCCATAAAACTTGGGCGTTTTTAACTCTGACTTTGAGCACATTGATGGGAACTGCATTTTGTGCATATTCAT
>NW_026623277.1:599261-603474 GCF_030028575.1 Malurus melanocephalus
TTTTTAAAGACTGATTAGCATTCCTTGATGGATCACGTTCCATTAAATTAAATAATGTTCCAATTAATTGATCTGTTAGCAGACATTCTTAATTTAGTAAATGCAGTGGAGAATGCTAAAATTACCATTATATTTCTGACAGAAGCACCACTGAAATCTGGTAATTGATAGCTTCGCTGTTTTCTCTGACGGCCTGAAAAGCTTTTAAAGCTAAATTCTGTAATCRTGTTCATCTTTGGAAATTAGTTTTGTGAAACCACACATTTAGTTCTTGCTGAGAAATCTCATTTTAGTAATTTTTAACATAATTTATAATGCACGAAATAAATTAGTTTTTGTAGCTAAGCCAGCATATTTTTCTTCAATTTTTATCTCTTTCTAATATATATTTGACCTTGAAAACGGCAGTGTCTGTAGGATACTGCAGCCTAGGAACAAAGAAATAATTTCCATTCCATCACTATGGTTACACTTTCTTCTGTCTCCAGCACTGAGCCGTCTGGAAGTGTTTAATACAGAGTCCTCAGGAGGGCAAGAAAACTTCATTTAATATAATTTAGTTCTGGTTACACAAACACACACATTCACAAACAAGCACACATAGCAGAGCCCTGGCTGCAGCAAACGACTGGATCCTCTTAACATTACCTATTAGATAGGACCAACACCAGAGATTGGAGTACCAAGGACCTCCATCCTTCACAGGCAGKTTTTTACAGTCTCTCATGCTCACATCTTCTTGTCTCAAGTGGTTCAGCCAAAATCCAATGCCAATGCCAAGGCTCCCTATGGACTAGCTCAGTGTTGGCTTCGTGGACACCTTCATTGCTGATAAAGGCAGACATGATGATAAAGACAGACTGGAATCTGGAATCATGGTTTCTCTCTGACCACTGTAAATTTGATTTGGAAATAATTTTGAAATGTCCTTTAATGCCTGCCTTTACTCTGACCCAACAAGGAAAACCATGCACCCAAGAACACGGAACACTTCTTGAGGAAAGGAAGAATCTTTACAYTGATGGTTCTGCACTCTTTCAAGTAATTTTGTAACCTATTTAGCAACAATGCAGTTGTTTCTGTTTTTCCTTYCTGTTTCTTGCTTTTTATAAGGCAGAATCACTACCTCGCCTTTTGACACTTTTTTTTTTCAATAAAAAAATCTCTTCTCCTGTTGGCTAAAACGTATCCAGTGTTTATGTAGTATTTCTGCAATGTTCTGTAACAGGCATATTTCTTCACTAAGAAAAAAACTTCTCCAAAATCAAACTTGCTAGTGTCACAGTATAAAAAATTGTATCTCTCATATGAGCTCAACTCATTAGARACTTCATTCAGAGCTAGGAAGAGTTGCTACGAAATAAAAACCTGAAAAAGAAATCCATTTAAGATTTCAATTCAGCAAAGACTTCTTGTTTCTGAAAAGATTAAGTATGTTGGACTCAAAGCAGAGCATCATCACTGATAATCCTTAGCTCTATATCATGATCTTTAAAGTTCATCTCTTTTTCTTTGACAGCTTCTTTTTTCCTGCATTATTACAGAGCAAAAGTTTTCATACCACAATGAGATTTAAACAAATATTTGGGTGTTTTCCCCAGAGTTAAAAAAAAAAAAAAGAGAAAAATATAGATAAGTTCAAAAAATTAGCTTCAGCAAAAGCCACATTTGATAGAAATTAACATTTTCTGAAAAATTAAATACATGGCACTTCATTTTAAAATGATGTTTTTCATGAAAACCTTTTTGACAAGTAGTAAACATTAAATACTTTTGAGACAACCAGCTCCCCTGGAATTCTCACTTTATAAAATTTGATGTCACATTTCTTTCTTTGCACTTTATTTATAGMAGTCCCTGCTAAATACATACACTCCTAAGGCTCAGAAAACTGAATGACCTTGTTGATAATACCTGTTGAAGTAAGAAAAATCATATCAGTTGAATAAGCTTTTGTATTACAGCTCCTGTCTACCAGCATCATTCTGACCAGGCTGATCAAGCTGACAAAAAAAAGCCCAATTTTGTCAAAACATTCCTCAAAGAAGTTAGTGCTGTGTTCAGCAAACAGGRTCAGAAATGGAGTTTTTAGGACAGAAGACATAGGATGAAACCYACCACATATCTCGTCAGCCAAGACATCACCTCCCACCTGACACGAGCCCTCTCCRAAGAGATTTTCTCACTTTGTTCTCTCAGAAAGCCACAGCAATCAGTTGTGCTGCTGAGATGCCACCAAGCAAGGAAATATTCTGAAATGTCACAACAGGGAAAGGAAAGAGCACACTTCAGATAACCTGGGGCACGTAAATATATATCCTCTAAGGTTGAAGCCTTCAAGAGCACCAAGCTGAAAAGCTGAAGAAGTCAGTGCTGGGAATGCTGGGAATAAGAAAGAGGTATCAAAAAAAAAAAAAACCTCCTCAGGTTGAGCCATGCTTGGTCAGCCCAAAAACTGAGGCGGAGTTATGGTCTGATTTCTCCCAAGATAGAGGTGTAGAAGCTAAGTGATAGAGTACATCCATTTTCCTCCAAATTTCTCACCTCTAGATTATACAGTTTGGTACATCTTTGAGCTTTTACTAGCATCCTTACTAGTACTTCTCTGAAGCAAAGTGGTGGCATGTTTGTGTACTCAGTAGGAGTAATTTTAATGCGGTCACCCACAATCACCATAAAGWGCATCGGGCAGAGTGTCATAACACGGGAAGTGCAGCAAGTCTTCTGCTGTCCTGTCCATCCCTCACCCTGTCCAGTAAAGCTGAATGGCATATTTCCCCACCTTTTATTTATCTTGTATTCCTACACACAAGAAACTGAGATTTGGATACTGTCTTCATGTCTCCAAAGGCACTGATATTCCTCTTCCCAGTGTCTGGTACAAAGAGACCTCAGATTCCACACAGAAATGCCTGTTGCATTACAAATTCATTTGGCTGCAGTGTAGCTCAAACTCTGAGATTCTTGCTCATGAAACCCGAATCTACATAAATCTCCAAAATGTTAGATGCAATGAGCAGCTCTACACAGAGCAAAATTAAGAGGGGTGTGTCAAAAGGAAAAGAAGCATCTCCTCTCCTCCCTAGTGGAAATGGTAGCAGAATAGAAAGCAGAATSCCTCAGCTCCAGGAATGAAGCACGAGCAGGGTTCTATACTTTGAAATGTGACAGGGTGCGATTTTTATGGAGTTGCATTAATAAAGTTTAAGAATGCACGGTAGGAAATTATGAATTTTAAAAATGTGACTTCAGCTTCCTGTGCAGACTGGATTCCTGATTGAGCAATTAAGAAAGGAAAATGATTGCATTAAGAGGAACCCTACATAATGTCCACTTGGTGCATTTCAGAGCCCTAAAAACAGCTTCTTACTGCCCCTCTCTCGTTTCAGCCTGACAAACTGGTTTGGTTTCTTTTTTTTCTTTTAAGTGCTTTAAATATTCAATCATCATAATTTCAAAATTATCTTCAGACATTGTGTGTGGGCTGTGAGTGAGAATAGTCTAGGGAAAAGTGATAATAGCAATTAACAGTAAAGGAGGTTCTTGGAAAAATGTCATTCTTATCAAGCAGAGTTGTAACACTATTTTCTGTCAATACAATTTTCCTTTTCATGGGTAACACATAAATAAGAATATGTCTTAGGATCATCCATAGTAACAAATTAGTAGACCTCTAGAAACTATTTTTCTTGTGTTTCTTATTTGGCTAGACATTTAAACTTTGATTCCTGTTTCATCTCCATAGTTTCTTTACAGGAATGAGAATCTGTGGCTTCTATTTTCTGAAAGACCTAAAAATTACTGTTTACAATACAAACTTCTGGTCTTGAACAAATACCTGCACATATATGTGTACACACACTCTTCCTTTAACTGCATGAGAATATGAAATTCACAAAATGAATTCGTGTATTGGTCACAACTACACACACTTGAACACAGAAATTCTCATTTTAAGATTGCTTTCTATTGATTATGTCTCGGCTTGGAGTCTTTCATGAAGGGGGATTTCCTCCAGGCTGAATGGTTTTGGAAAGTTTAAATGTTTCATGTGCTTCTGAGAAAGAGGCAAGGGAAAAAAGTAAGTGCTTCAACCAATCTAAATTAAAAAAAAAAAGAATGGTTTTGGAAAGTTTAAATGTTTCATGTGCTTCTGAGAAAGAGGCAAGGGAAAAAAGTAAGTGCTTCAACCAATCTAAATTAAAAAAAAAAA
>NW_026623277.1:603484-609832 GCF_030028575.1 Malurus melanocephalus
AAAAAAAAAAAAAGAAAACTTCCCTATGACTCATAATTGAACGGAGAGCATTATCTTCTTATGCTTTGAAGAAATGATGCACAATTTTGCCAGGGAATTAACTTTTTTGACAAGAATATCCTCTTTATCACCACCATAGCATTTCCCACTTTTTCAGCTGAGACATGCCTAGCAGTGGGTGTAGCTGATTACTTCATAAATGCCCCAATCTTTTCTYTTTCCTCATGATCACAGTTCCATGCTTGCAGAGCCTCAGTGGATCCATGCCCAATCCTAAAGCAAGAGCAGGGAACTTATTACTGCTTGGAATGACCACCCTGACACCGTGTGGGCCTCAACTCATTTATTCAAGGAACAGAGGATTATACCCAGACTTGGGCAAAAGTGCCAAAAAAACCAAACTGGGAAGCCAAGCTAGCCGGAGTGAGCAAGAAGTTGAATTAGGAAAATAAAGCTACTTTTGGTCTGATCAGGGACTGAAGAGTCAATTCCTAGGCCYTGTGGATCGAGAAGGCTTTCTGAGCCTTTTGCAAATCTATGATTAAAGAATTCACTCTATTTTTATGTAAAACAGAAAGAGAACCAAATTAAAATTGCTCATCTGTCATTTTATCTGCCATTATGTGTTGCTGTTTAGCTGGCATACTTTGACCACTTTATTGTGAAATTATATTTGGGCATCTCTAAACACTTAYGATTAGGTAAAAATTAATCCAAAGCTGAACTTTTGGTGCAACTGAAAGTTATTGTAGATTTGCCTTGAAATTCAGCTGACTGAGGACTACATAGAATCTTGATGAGTAGCACATCGCATATTAACMCCTTCTTCATGGGTTTTGTGCTACAAGGTGTCATTCTTACTCCATGAGGCTTCCAGTGGGGTGACAGAATTTTCTGTACTTACAGAATTCATAGCAGCACCAAAAAAGTCTGTTTTATTAAACAATTATCAGCAATCAAGCAGTTTCTGAGAAAATGAGGATACATAATTCAGTCCCTAGTAACACCACAAAGCATGAAGAGATGAAAGAGCAACATCCTGACATAAAAAAAATCCCAACAACTTAAAGCTGATGCCTTTAAAGAAAATAAAAAGCTTTTCATTAAGAATGTTATAATCAATTAGCAAAATACAAATCCCCACTGAAACCACATTCTCGCAAAACCCCAATTGCAATAATCTTTCATTGCAAATAGCAATACTTGGTGTTTACATGCTGTATGATTTAAAATATGAAGCAAGTGTCTTGCTGCACAGCAAAAAACAACTTGTAGCACTATAAAAGCAAGCATAGAAATAAAAAGAATTATCCTTTTACTGAAACAGCTGGGTGATCCTTAAACCCATTGAGCAGATTGCAGAGGAAAAAAAGAAACAAAGAGAACCCAGCTATTTTCTTGTAGAGGTCATCAGCTGAAAAAGACCAAAAATCATTAGGTGTTTTAYGGGTTAATGGTTTCTCTCTGGTTGGTAGCTGCTGAAATACTGAGGTTTCTGTATTGCTTCATTTCATGCTGTAAAAGTAGCAAGAATTTAAACCATCTAGGTATGTCTACTTCAAACCAAAGCAGAAAATTATAAAGATTGTTTAAAGCAATAAACAATCTAGTTTAAACATAATTTTAAGAGAAGCACACCAGAAAATCCTATTTTTTCCCCTGAGATTCCAGACCACTCTGAATTCACTTCAGTGCTAGGCCAATAAATGAGGCTGTCTCAACCATCTTCAGTGGTATTTAATTCTCTGTCACTCAGATTGGGTCCCTAAAGGGCAGCCTGAGGTCTGAAAAGAGAAACTTTTGCTTCCAAGAAATAATTTTATCCAGAACTGGAGGGAGAGAACTTTATCAGCAGCACCGCATTTCTTCCTGCTGCAGGTGGAGAGAGTGTCAGCTGAGTCCTGTGCCRCACAGCCCAACCAAGCCAGCAAACAGCAGGGTTATTTTTCACAGCAGACATGCCTCTCAAAATCCCACCTGCCATCTTGCAGCTTTGCTTAGCACAAAGCACTGAGGGCAGAAAAAGCAGCACACATGGTTCTCAGGGTGGGGCTCTTACCCTTAAGGTACTTCAAGGTATCAGAGAGGGAATGACTCAGCAGCTCCAGCCACGTTGTGATGGGGTGGGGAGAAGTCACCAAAATCAAGAAAAAAAAAAAAATGATACCTTGAGGGGATCATTTGACAGATCTCCCCAGAAGCTTCACTGTTAATGAAATCTTGTTTCTAGCAGCCTTTGAAAATTTTATGTAAGGGATCTGCTCGCTTTCTCACAATAGTGGCAATTATTTTCAATTGCTCAGGGTGTCCTGGTACTCAGGTCATCCTGTGTATCCATAGCACAGGACACACTGCTTTTCCCATGTCTGACTCTGATCAGAAGAAAGCAGAGTYGGAAGAAGATCTCCAACTCTTCATCTTCGATCTGAGCAAAACTGGTAAGTTGCCTTTAGCCAGAGCAACACAGGATTAAATAGGACAAAGAATCACTAAAGAGCATCTTGGTTGGGCTTCATTCCTAGATCATAAAGGAAATAGCAAGGAAGCCATTGCAGAAATGGTGAAAGACCAAGAGCCCTCAAATCTTCCTGGAATTGATGTGATTTGATTCAAGTTGAGCAGGAAATGGCTCTTAAAGCACATAGTTAATGTGGCACTTTTAGAATGCCATTAGAGTTCTGATGCATTTTTAATTAGATGGAATGGGAAAAAAAGACACAGCAGATGCCAATTACTACAGCACAGGCTGTAAACAGTCCATTTTTCAAGTCTTCTAAATATAGCTATATTAATGCTTTATTTAATAAATATTGATTTCCTATCAAAGGGAACAGTCTTATCAAGAACATTTCATGCATATTGTTCAGGTGATGCTAAATGTCACCTGAATATCAACAGAATTAATCCAATTTTCATTTCAAGATCTGTCTCATTTTAATAAATGTACATAAACTGTATTTAAAGAGGATATAAAATATATATATATATATATATATATGTACAAGTCTAGCAAAAAGCTATTTTCAACTACCACTCTGCTTGAAAAATTCAGTTCCTGTGAGAAGTACCATAATGTTGAAGGTGGTACTGGGATACTAATTATATTGGAACAAAACATTCCTGTTGGGATCAACTGGTACACTACAGACTTTTCTAGGGTAGAGTAGGAGTCCTACAGAGGTAACTCCAATATTTTGATGCATTTTTAGATAACATAAACTTCTGAGAGGCTTTTGGCAAAAGAGTTTTTGGGGCAAGATAAGCAGCAGATAATTCTTTGTGGCTCTCAGCAGAAGGAGTGCAAGACTAAATCCTGTCAGTGAAGGCAAGAAAAGGAGAAAGGAATGGCTGATGAGTGTTTCTGCAGGAATAGCTTCCATTAATCACCTTTTGAGAAAGCAGGGGGTTATTTGTTTTCCAGGGAAAGAGATTATAAGTGCCACTAACTTGTCTTCTTTTGCTGGTGAGTTTAAACATCCTGGTGTGTAGGAATACGCTGAGATGAAGCATAAGAAAATACAAAAGAACTCCACTTGAGCCAAATACACCTCATTATACAGATTCCAGCATTTCAATGTAACTGTGCTCACTTGGGCAGCATCATATTCCTAATTTTAATATTCTGTATAGGTTAGTTTGGTGTGATGGAATGACATTGCTCAATAGAAGATAATGTTTGAAAGGCTGGAGCTCCTCCTTTACAGAAGTTTTGGTGAAAACCCGCTTTTAACTACAGCCACACAAATATTTCTATAAATATATTCACTGTGCTTGTGCTATATAAGGCATAGATTTTTAAGTTTGAATTTGTTTGAATATCATTCTAAGACTTAAATTCTGAAACTTGTAACCCACACCACTGTGATTCATTGTAARTGAATGGTCCAAGGTTCAAGGATCCAAGATTCAAGAGTTCTAGCAGTTCTGAGATTATCCCTGCAATTAAATTCTTCAGCATTTGTGATCAATATCCCTAATCATGGACACAAACAGCCCACACATACACTTGGATGCTTAAAAGCTGTTTTCATGTTTTTCCAAGTAGAAAAACAACGTGTGGGAGAAATGAGATTKTAGGCTCCTTAAATTCAAGAAATTATGACCCTTTGAATTATGAAACTTTGCAGCTCAGCACTTTGCTGAGGGAAGTAAAACATCCACAGATAAATTTGAATTATGTGTAGTAGCCATTCCAACCTGAAGAGATCTTACATAGTGGCAAAATAATACTTGGAGGCACACTAATGCTACTATACTAATACTTTGGKGAGGATTAGCAGGGATTAAAAAAAACAAAGGGGAGCACCTGGGTGATGGCTGACTGAGAACAAACTTTAGAGGTTGTTATGGTAACAAAGCAGCATCCCAGAAACAGCCCATCCCCACTGGCCACAGCTCAGGTGTTTGCTGGCCATAGSCAGGGTCAGTGACCACTGCTGCTGTTCTGCTTGGGCAAGGCACTATCAGGGAACAGGGAAYCTGACACTGGGGCCACAGCAGCAAACCTGGATATGGATAGGAGTGGTGAAGAAATTCTGTGTCTCTCAGGAATGCAGAGACAGAGGGCAAAGAGCTTGATTTGATGAGTTCCCAAATAAACAGATTAGGAGATGGTCAGAGAAGAAGTTGAAGAAAATCCTAGTAAAGCTCCTTGGCTGGAACTCCCAAAGACAGCTCAACAGGAAAAGCCTTGACTAGSCCATTTGCCTGCAGAGGCTACAGAGAAAATGATTAGGTCTTTTCTCATATATAAAACTCGGGAGGCAAATACTGAAAATAAAAGGAACCACAATGTGGAAAGAAAGCTTGGGCCTCTAAAGAATTGGAACACACATCTCATGAGTCTGTGCCTGTATATAGGGCAGGGCTGGGTCAAGGTGCATGTCTGCCTTTTTGCAGCAGTAATCACAATCTTTTGTACGGCCTTGGGTCACCTGCTTAGCAGGAGTTRAATACACCTTTAAAACTGTATAGGTTTTCTTGGACAGCCTACAGATATACACCTTTTAAAGTGGTGAGGAAGGGTGAAAAATAAGTTTAACAAAGAGATTCTTATTTTGTGTACAGTCTTGCTTTTGACACCAGAAGGGGAGAACATAAAAAGGTCTCTGAAACAAAACTCCCATCAAATTCTAGTGGGAACTGAGCATTCAAATAATTGCATAGACTTGAAAACACTGGTCAGAGAGTCTCAGCTTCACAATCCWATCACATTTATCTACCACATTAAATTGTTTTTGATAAAACACACACAAAACAGTTTTTCCCTTTCATGTTGGGTCCATTAACTTATCTTTTAAAACTGACCCCCACCTTCCAATTCATACCATTTCATTCATTCATAAAAAGAATTTATTTTAGTGATAAAAATTTAACTCTTAGTCAAAAGTAAAATATTCCRTCATCTCTGCCCAATGAAAACTATGCATTAACCTGTGTTTATTTGCTTGAAAATAATAGAGAGCAGGTAGTTTGGATGATAGGGATTTTAACAGGAGTGTGCAGATCTCAACATAGCTGTGGCCTCTCAATTATTGACTAAACATTGTGAGCASTGACTTTTAACTGATATCTGCAATAAAAGTAGCTCCAAGTGTGTTGTGGTCATTCACAACCTATAAAATTTCACTTTTCAATAAGTCATATAGCTTTGTTACAGAACAAGGAATAACATGATAAAAAAAAGGTAAGAAGAAAAAAGAAAGTTGAATGAAAACCTCAATTAACACCATTAAATCAGTCAGAGGTAAATTAAAGAGAAATCTCTTGAATTGTTAAGAGTMGCTGATCTTCATTTAATTCTGTATTTTCCCAATACACAATGAAAGGAAACCAGCTTGGTGTAATGTAGAGTGATTTTCATGGTTAGCAGCTAATCACTGCCAGGAATCCAGAAGCACATCCAATTACTATTTTTTGTAGTAATTTCTTGAAGGATAACTGCATTGTGTTTATAACACTATTTCTATTTAGCAGGACAGATTTCCATTGTCTATGTCATATCACTAGGAACACAAATTAATGAGAGATTTGCAGTCTCCATGGTGAGCAAATCACAGGTACAGAGCAGTGTGTGGAAATAGTATAACATTTTCTGTTTATTTTTGTTTCTTCTATCCCCATGAGATCTGAACCAGACCTATGGAAACATCTTCATTCTACTCAAGGGAGCTGCATTTTTTTGTGTGGATGAGAGCAGTAAAAATGCTCATTTTCTCTATAGGACATCCCCTTTGTCCTGATTCTACAACATTTAGCCTTCAGACTCCAAACTGTTCTGTGTGCATACATGACATGTCAGTGTACAAAGACATCACTGCAGTAATAGTGAAATTATGAGCCAAAAAA
>NW_026623277.1:609864-616426 GCF_030028575.1 Malurus melanocephalus
AAAAAAAAAAAAAAAAAAAAAAAAAAAGAGGTTTTCCATTTTCATTTTAAAATTCATCATTTGGAGAGAATCCTAAAAGTTGCCAACTACATGTATTTTATAGTAAAAAAAGATAAAGTAAAAAGGAAAATATTGTTCTGTAATAACAATTTTCTAAACCATTTTATTRCTATTGCACCAAAATATATTTATCTTTCTACCTGAAATAGAGAAATAACTTTGATAACAAAATACAATTCACAACAGCTTTTTTCCTAGGTAACCCCTCATCTGGACAAAGAGTGTTTGCTGGTACATGTGCATCCACACAATCTTTCTGATTTCTATTCCAGTTTTTTCTTAATCATACTGAGATAAAGCAATCAAATGCAATGTTTCTTTCTGTCCTTTGTGACAGTCACAAAACCTGAAGTGGGAAGATCACATTTTGGGTTAAAAGTAAGTACTGTAAGCCAGCTTCATTGGCTCTCTCTTTACTAAGCTTACTAAAAATCAACAGTAGCCCTCCCAAAAAACCCAAAACCAGCCACAAACCACCACAAACCACCATAAAAGCAAATCATACSCACTAGCACACACTTTAATTTTTGYGTGCATTTCTCTACTTTCAATTTTCCTTTCAGAAATCTGAAAACACCCTTTTCCCTTAGGTGCATTGTCCCTTCAGATTCTAGGGTTTAGGGTATTTTTAGCTWGTATTCTGAAAGGAGCTGAAGCTGACACATCTGTTTTTTCTCTGGAAAGGAGCAGCAATTTAACATAAATGTGTGGTGCAGGAWATCTCCAAGCACAAGTGATGCAGCCCCAGGATCAGGTGTGAGCTGGGAGCCAGGTGTCCCTGGTGCTGCAGCAGAATCTGACAGCCAGGATGGGATCAGCTGCTCCTCTGGCACAAAGTGATTCCCGGGGCAAATCCCTTTCATTTAAAAGAGATGCACTTATACTGCTTGTGATTCATTCTGTCCCTTCACTGTTACTCACCTCTTCTGCCGCAGTCCTGTTTATTTTCTCTCAAGACTCACTGACACTGATAAACTGCTCTCCTTTAAAGTATTKTGTGAACATATCAACTTCATCCCTTTTCTTGGTCTGTTGAAGAGAATTGCTACAAAACTTGGCTCAGTTTGTGTCGTGGTTGGCCATACCATGGGGGTAAGCATGAATGGCTGGGCTGCACTGCTGACCTTAGGAAACTGCAAACTGCCCAGGGCAGAGGAGGCTCCAGAGACATCAGTGACTGACAGAAAATAAGTTTCGTTACTTGGGAGTATTTTSTCCCGAAGTCAAACCAGCACAACAAAGCTGACATGTGGACAATGAAACTGAACCTCCCTGCAAAACCGTTCTAGGTGGAGAGAAGCAACTGGCATGAGGGAAAGTCTGGCCATGAAACATGGAAAATCACAGAACAATTTGCTTGGAAAACAGGGGAGAGAGCAAGAGGAGCAAGAGACCTCAGGAAGGGTATTGCAGGTGGAAGGCTCCCATCCCAGTGTATGCACACAAATGCATGTGGAAGGGGAACACTCAGGAAGGACTGGAGCTCCACTTGCAGCCACAAAACTCTGCCTTTGCTGYAATGCCCCACGGGGTTGGACTGAAAACCTTCTGAAATCCCCCTCTGAATCCTCAGATCCTATGGTCCTAAACACTATGATGTGTTTACAAATTAGTGAGTTCTTCCCATTTTCCTACTGGAGCCATAAAAATGGAGACAGATGAAACTTTCCTTGTGTGCCACAGGAGAAGTAGGAATTTAAAAAAAATCCAAAATGCAAAAACTTGGATTGTAGTCAAAGGTATTACTCAAACCATCATGGATCACAGAACTTTATCATGGGTTCAGATTAGTCCAATGTCAGATGCAGTGATTAAACTCAGATTGCCCAAATGCATCTGAAACCACAAAGCACCACCAGAAAAACTCACTGTGCTTCCAGATACAAACCAACTTCACAATTGTGAGTCTTGAAATATTGGTGGTGTTTCTTAGCAGGAAAAAGTTCCTATTAATTCAGTTTATCCTGAAGTATACTAAGTTATGACCAAAGTACTTTTTCATAGCAGTAGATAAAATGAAAACAACAATCAAAAATTTTGAAATATTCTTTCTCTTAAATTTGCAGCATTACTACTGGGAAAAATCAAGGCTATCAAACTCCACCTTAGAAATAGAAAATAGAATCATAGAATGGAAAGGACCTTAAAGGCCAACAACTTTAATCTGGGCAGGGACAGCTTTCACTGGACTGGTTACTCAAGATCCCGTCCAACCTGGCCTTGAACCCTTCCAGGGATGAGGCACTCACAGCTCCTCTGGACAACCGTCCTAGTGCCTTGCCACCCTCACAATAAAGAATTTCTTCCTCACCACACACACAATAAAGAATTTCTTCCTAATATCTAACCTAAGACAGGAAGAAATTCCTAAGGTTCACCTCTTTCAGGTTTTACTCATTAATCCTTGTCCTATCACTACAATTCCTGATGAAAAGCCCTCTCCAGCTTTCTTGCAGGCTCCCTGCAGGTACTGGAAGGCCACTGTGAGGTCTTCATACAATCTTCTCTTCTCCAGGCAGTCACAACTCCCTCAGCCTGTCTTGATAAGGGAGGTGCTATTGGGAAACTATAATTAATGGTTCTTAATTTTGCAGGAATCAACACTCTGAAAAATACACCATCAAAACATGAGAGCAAGGAAAAAATTCAAACACAGGATTGGAATTGTATCAGTTACACACATATTTAGAAAGGACTTGAAACTGCAGGATGCTTCATTCCCACAAGAGTGTAAACTGAGTTTTTTGGCTTTTCATCTAAATATGATTATTTCACATCATTGATGCAGCTACATAGGAAAAGAGACAGAACGTAATGAAAGAGTGACAACACTCAACATAACACACATTCAATTTGCCTAAAAAATACACAAGCTGCATCTGAAATGAAATTATGTGATTGCCTTTATAAAGCATCATCAGCTGAAGACTATTTTATAAACTTGAGTTATATTAAGTGTCTTTCAAGTTTTGCAACACAAAGCAAATTATCTTCATGACAAAGCTTTAAATCCCTGATTATTCTTCAGTTTCAAATATCCAAACACTGCTTTTATGGACAGGTAATTTTCTTCACAGTGAGGAAATCATGCTTGCATGATCTACCTATATATTAGAAAAAATGAGGATTTCTTTTGTCTCCTGGAAAGTTTCCAACCCATCCCATCACCCCCAGGGTCATGRCTGAAAACTTCAGTAAAGAGGGCCTTTGCTTAAAAGTTCTTCAGGAATTTCAGGAAACTGGTCTTGATTCTTCCTTCTCTACAGGCAACTAGTCAAGATTTTGTTTTCCTTTCCAAGAGATGGGGAAAGGACTGAGGCAAACAAACAGAACATTAAAAAGGAAAACCAGACTTATTAACTGTCAGGATAGAGGATATTGTATTCCTCAGGCTATTTTTGTCATATATAGTAAAAATTAATTGAGACAGGAGCTGATACAGATAAATGAGGGAGAAAAAAAAAAGTGTATTACCTCAGCACCAGAACTGATCATTGGGTAAAAAGCACAGGCTGAGATTTCATATGGTAACCTAACATTTAGAAATCACCTCAGATGCTGAAGGAAGACACCATTTTTCACAAATCAGTCTGTGGCCAGGATGACTGCTATCAACTTGGAAGCCCAGGTAATTTCATCAGACCATAAAATTCACCACATTGCCAGAACACACAGAAATGAATGCTGTGGGGGGCAGTTTACAGGGACAGGGGAATAACTGAACTAGGGCTGCTCTCAAATACCATGCTCTGCTCTCAGCTGAGTTTTTGGCTACCARACAGAAGAGTCCTAAAGAATACTGCTCATGTGAAAATAGATTACTTAGGGGATAAGTCTTCATTTTACTGGATTGTTGTTATGTGTGCACATGGAAAAATACACCACAGTTGTGTCATGATACAAAAATGATAATTATTAGAAGCAAGCAACATGTGGCACTAGTTGTGGCAGCAGTTAATAAGATGTAATAAGACACACAGCTTGCACACTACGTCAGTGGTTTCACAGCAGACCAGGTCAATCAGGCCTAAAATCGCTGCTGATTGTCATCAGATCTTGAGTCACTGTGACCCAAGCCAGGAACTGCCAAATCAACAATAGGCAGATGTTTTTTAGTTTAATTAAAAAGAAAAGCATCACCATAATGGATGTGTTTCACCTTGAGCTGAGGTTAAGTTGGCAAGAAAGCTGAAGTAGATCAGAAATCTCTCCACAACAGGATTTTCCAGGCATGATGCTGGATACGTTCATCTCTGCAGTGCTGGCTGCTTTTCATTTGTACARTAGTGTGAACAAGCAGACTTTGGGGACATGAGCTAAGAAGGGTCCAACCCTACCTCTGAAGATGGCATTCAGATTTTGGGGCTCTTCATCTTGATTTCTATAGCAAAGGCTTAAYTTAAAGTTTGTGTTCTGGAGGAATCTACTGTCTCTGTGTAAAACTTAACGTGATGGAGTTTCTGATGGAAGAATTTACAAACTATGGCTCTGATTGGTTTCACCATTGCCCAAACTTTTTCTCCTGTTTTAATTGTAGTTTATTTACCTTCAGCTTCCCTCAATTACTGCTATAGTTTTGATTWCTACAGTGAGAAGCTCTTCTTACTGGGTTTCTATTCCCCATCTAAATACTAAATTAAAAGACTGACCAAGGCATTCATTAATCTTCCCTTCCACAATCTAAATGCATTGACAATATTTTTTTCTCTGTAAAGRAGCTCACTTGATTCTATAATCAATAACACCTCACTGCTGAGGCTTCAGCAATCCCATTTATTTACCTCTGCTTTAAATTTTGGGCACCAGACCTCAGTGTTATGGTGCAGTGTCTGTAACATCACAGCCAAATGCTCAGAAAATGAAATCTTTTCTCACTAGATGGCCTCCTGCTCATTTACAAGGGGATAATGCCAGAACTAATCCCCACACTCCAAACCACAGTGGGATTGAGGATGATCAACAGCCCCGCAGTACTCACATCCCCAGAATTACATTAAGAAGCAAGGTTTTTTTTTTTGTTTGTTTGTTTTTTTTTTTAACTGGAAACATTTTGATTTCAATGTGATTCAGCTGAATTTCTCTAGAATTTCCTTCAACATTTGTATGCATACACAGATACACACATAGATATGTGGATACCTACCAAAAATACCACTCACATTTCCAACAGGCAAGCAGGCACTCCCACAATTCAGGGCAAACATTTCAGTGTGAGCTCATCCAACTTCTGGCAGAGGGCAGCACTCACKTAACTTCTTGGGAATGTTTTTCTCATCAGTTAGAGAGCAAGGAATCCATAAATAACATAAAACAAGCAAGACATCATCACTTTATCTACACTTTTCTACAGCTTACACTGGAGCTGCCAAGAGTGTTGTAAGTTAGTTCTTCATTGCATTCAAGGACTCTCGAGTCCTAACAACTTCTTGTGCCAAATAAGCATTTTCTTGATTTGCATTGCAAGTGAATTCAGAAAAGCAAAACAAAAAGCCATGGGAAATTCTCTTTTTATTAAGCATTATTCCCTGGCCTAAATCAGTTTTTGTCTTTAAATAATTTTATGTTATTTGCTATTTAGTGGGTTGATTACTGCTATGGCAACCACCCATGCTGCTCTACAGACATAGGTATTATTCCTTGATACACTTACGTTCTATACCAAATATACCCTCTGCAARTTCAAAATCAGAAAACATCTATGAAATTAATTTGCTTTGACACTGCTGTTATCTAGGTTGTAGTGCATTATGAAGATAAAATAAGACTGAAAGTGAAAAGTTTACATTAATTCCGCTAACAGCAAGCTTGAGGAGCAGASCAGGGAACCAGGCTCCYCACATGAATTTTTCTTATCTAGGTGTAGTAAAATATCAGCTCAATGTCAAACCTGAAATACATTTCAGAGACCTAAGGAAAGACACTCCTGCGGTTATAAGAGCCTAGGCAGTCCATCTCAGATGGAAGAGGAGAAAATGGGATGAAAATAATCAGCCTTAGTGGCCGCTGCTGCTGGCTCTTACTGCTATCCATGTAGGAAATCAGTGACATAGCCCAGAAGGGGCTCCAKCAGTCTTGGAAACATTTAATGCTATTAATGAAGGTCAAATGACAGAGGCTTGTGGGTTTCTGGCAAAGACCTATCTATGTTCATATCATTACAGCTAAATGGAAAGTGTCTGGTGGGAATAGTGCATCCATGAAAACAAATCTTTCGCATACTCCCTCGACAGGACCTTTGCTTTCATCCCACAAATTTCAATAGCACACTGCATGACTGATACAAATGGATGCTCACAGGGGACAAAGAGCTCTCCCATGCTGATTTTACAAGAAATCCCTTCCTTTCCTCACTGTTTCATGGTTTGGACAGTCAGAATTGTTTTGGCAGAGAGGATAAAAAAGCCCTGTAGAATGTCCATGGGAATGAAACTAAAAGGGATGTCTGGATATTATATTTTAGACAATGCAGATTTTAAATGGAGAAGAACCTACTTGGTATTTT
>NW_026623277.1:616588-645515 GCF_030028575.1 Malurus melanocephalus
ATACAGCAATTTTCTACAAAGGTAAAATACACTATTTTCATGCTCCTCTCAACCTCTCCAAAGAATCACTGCTTTCTTGAGCGTCAAATTGACAAAAACATACTTTTCTGAACAAGCTTTAAATACGTGGGTTTTTTTTTCCTGAGATACAAAAAGCCACACACACTCAAAAATATCCCAAAACCTCTTGAATCTGAAACCCCACAAATACAACACAAATAACATCTCCAGGGAAAMCATCTCAACCAAACTGGTAAAAAAATATTTTGTAAAGCCTCTCTAAATGAAAATATGAGGACATACTGATACTTGTACAGCGGCTTTGTCATGGAAGAAAACAAGAGCAGCTGAAAAAGTTAAAACAAGCTGACAGAGTCAAAGGCTGCTAGTCTCTAGTGAAAATTGAGGCACACCTTGAAGGATAGATGTCCAAAATAAAGCTAAAAGTCATGTTCTTCCTGTCCCCCTGCCACCCCAATAACACACAGCTTAAAAAGGCAAAGCAACATATGGACAGGTGAGAATGGGAAATAAATCACTGTGTTCCTGATCTTCCCCTTTTTCAGTGAAGAATCAGCATCCTCTAGACCAGCTGCCAGATGGATGTCTGCCAAGGTATCTGTGGAAGAACAGCACACTGAGAGAATTTATTACAGGAATTCCAAAGYGGGAGGAAAAGTAGTTACATGTTGTTCTGCAGAGATCATTGCAYGGATTTCTTCAAATCCAGAAAAGTATTGCTGAGAGACCAAGTGCTGGTAAATATACAAACCTGATGTCCTGGCTTGACCTAYGCAATCATGAACAGTTCGATCTTCTTATTAAGGTTAGACTCAATCTGTTGCACTCRTGTGAAGGCACCTGCCCATTCTGTCTGAAGTTGCAGCTGCTAAAAAGTGGCCAGGTAGAACATCTGCTGGTGTTTCCTTTAGCGTCGACAATTTTCCTGGGACAGCCATATATACCTCACTCATATTAATATGTCATACCTATATGAACTTATACAGGGCTGCTTATGGACAGGCATTAACTGTTTGGGTTGTAACTGTAAAGTCATTCAATTTATCTAACTACAAACYCTTATTACTTGCTGCCAAATAGCCCACACAGCAACAAAAGAAAACCAACAAAAGAAACCAACCAAACAAAAAAAAGTGCAATCAGGTTMATCCAGATGTTGCGCAGAGCAGAAGGAAAAGAATTCATCTCTAAACTGTTTCCAGAAAACTCTAAGGTGTGTTATTTAGAATGCTAAATAGATCTTAGTGAAAAACAGATCTTCAATATTTTGTCAAATTTAATAATTTTGCCATTCTAACCAAGAATGCAAAGGCTGAGTTTTCCCTTTTTTTTTGTTTTTTTTTCTTTTTCTTTTTTTCTTTTTTTTTTGCAATGCTTTGCATTTCTATCCAATGTAGCCACTTGACCCTGAAGAAGCTTTGGCAGCACCTTTCAGGTGTGTTAACACACGGAGAGCTCAACAATTCATCCTCTGAGAGCTGCACATCTCTGTGTGTGCACGTGAACATCTGCTTCTCATTCTTCCATCACTTGAAAAGTGTTGACTCTCAGTGTTCCTGTACTGGGGCATTTTTTGATGTAACTAGAAAAAACCTTTTTATGTGATCTCTGTTGTCTCTACGCATCCATCTATCACAGAGGAACTCAAAATAMACCAACTGTTTGTAGAGCAGTCTTATTGCTGAACTAACATGCCTGTAACTGCAATTGCACCCACAATGAATCATACACAGATCGTTTTTAGCACACTCAAGYCCAGAATAAGTGTGACAAAAGCGAATTAATGAGTGACAAAGAATACTTTGGCTACTATAGTGCAGGGGATTTGAACACCTGAGGCAGACAGATGGCACGCTGCCCTGTGCTAACTCACTGCTTTTAACCCCTCACCACTCATGCAGTTTTTCTGTCTTTATAAAAGTAAAAATTAGACTACAAGTATGTCACACATGCTTCAAATGTGAAAGTCTCATCAATCAGCCTTTCATATATATATTGCAGTTTCCATTACATTGGAAACATTAACTTCAGATTTTGAACATTTCAGAGCTTACACAAATTCACAGAAAAATAGCCATGCAAATCTCACACCCACACTGTGTAATCATTCTGTCAGATCATATTTCATCTATGACGCAGGTAGAAGTTCTGTACTTTAAAGGSGCAACATTTATATTTTTGTTGATTATGAGGTTGACTAGTAAATCTCCAGTGGTAGATCTGCACATATTGCAGTGAATTCTTCTGAGCTCAATTCTTCAATTGCAGATTTTATGAAAATCCTTCAGAGGCAGGTGGCAGCAGAAGGTCACTGAAGAAAATGTTGTAAAAGAAACATCACCCAGAGAGATGTAGAGAAGGCATTCATGGCTTATTGGTTTTGTGGGTGTATGCTTACCTATATTAACACTGCTTCAGAAGGAAGTTTGCATAGGCATTGATGAATATTTGACAGAACACAAAATACTGATGCAATTAATTTTTTCTAGTTTTAGATTTATAAAACCAGAGAAAACAACTTTCAGATTCAGTACGAAAACTCAATAGTCAGGCTTCATGATAAGAAAATCAGCCACAGATCCACCCTGTGACATTTTACTTCTATTGCAAAAGTAAAGTAGAAGTCTTAAATTGCTTTTAGACTTGTCATGATAAACTTTGCAAAAGAAGACACCACTATTATTATACCATATATATTATTATACCACTAGCTGATACCTTGCTATCTTTTTCCAGTTCAGCAAKGTTCCTGAAGATGATATCTATCTCTCCCCTAAAACAGGTATCCACTCTCCAGAAAGTGGATAGAAAATACACACCTCCAACCCACCTAGCATGAAATCTCTCTTCTAAAGAACAGAATTGCAATTCCATATAGTGTGATTGCTCAGCTCTTGTACAGAATCACAGATTTACAGAATGTGCTGACACATAAGGGGCCCATCAGCATCATCAAGTCCAACTCTTAGCACTGAATTGGACACCCCAGAAGTCACACCTGAAAGAATTGTCCAAGTGCTTCTTGGTCTCTCTGTGGCTGRTGCTGTGATCACTTCCCTGGGGAGCCTGTTCCAGWGCCAAACACCCTCTGGGTGAAAAAACCTTTGTTCTAATCTCCAACCTAAATGTCCTCTGACTCAGCTTCAAGCCATTCCCTTGAGTCCTGTCACTGGCCACCATCACACAGTGCCTGTCTCATCTTCTGCTTGTGATCAAGTTGTAGACTCTGATGAGTTCTGAGACCCTTTGATTGGTCACCAGCTTTTCCTCCAGACCACAACAAAATAATTTCTTTGATTTACTTGTAGGTCTTGCACTATGACGACCTGAGAAYACATAAAACTACTACTTTTTCTGGCCTAGTCCCATTCTCACAATTATTATTACTGCATAGTCCCAATTGTTGTTTAATCCCAGTTATTGTATAGTCCTAATTATTATTGCTGTATCTAAACACAAGAACCCATTCTTTTCTTCAAAATATGGTTTATCAAACTAGAAAGACCTGGTATTAAAGTATTAAAATATACACAGAATCCATTAGGCATAGTATTTTGTTTTTTAAGGACCACACCTGTGTCTTTTTTGTGATAACATCATTATTTTTGCAGAGGTTTTCTTCAAGAATACTGCTTGCATGTCAAAGTAGCCATCACATTTTTTATTCTYCCATATCCTATTAATATGGTACTTATGTAGTCTATTATAATATTAAATGGCCATTTTTTTCTCTTTTTCTTTCCAAAATGCTGTAGATTTATAACCAGATCATTGAGAATAAATGACAAAGAGAAAAAGGGTGTGTACTGTATTTATGAGACTTCAAGGAATACAAAAGAGTAGCTGGAACTATCCCAGTCTGTTATTCCTAGAAAGGGATCCGAAAACTTTACATAGCTGGTTAAATATGTAACATGTTTGTTCCAAAAAAAAACAAAGTCAGGTTTAGGACAAAGAGTTTCGTTTCTTTAAATGCATTTTCAAAATATTTCTGCTGATCTGCTTGCTGAAAGACAATAGCCAGTTTATGTTCAGCTCCAGTCCAAATAGTGATTACTTCCAAACATACTGAGTGTGCGAGTAGAATTTTATTTGCTTAAGTACATGACATAAAATATAGATATATAAACATGTAAACTCAGTCCAAAGAACAATATTTTCAGATTACTTAATATTCTTTATATATGGAAGAATCTAGCAGAAGTGATAACACTCAGGTTTTCCATTAAGTAAAGGAATATGTATTCAAAGTTACAGATACAATTATTCAKCTGCTTGTCATAAACTTAAGGCCTTTCCATTGTGTGATGATTTACCTCCAGCATTTTACAGCAAGTACCTGACATGTTCGTGCTACAAGATGTGCACTTTTTAGAGCTGAGTGGAAAAAGAGAATTGTAAGACAAGTTATTAGTTCGCCTTTCTTTTGGTGATAAAAATAGGATTGTTTTGCATCAGTGTAATTGGTTGAAGCAGAAGTAGTCACCAAGTTAATCAAAGAAAAATCACAGCTGGTTCTTTGTTACACAATTTTAAGCACAAAATCTTATCTAACTAAAATCAGCAGACTGCAAGTGGTGCAGGAATAAGGTACAGGGCTTTCAAGCTGCACTTCAGCCACCAGTGCAGTCCCAGCCTTGTAAGAGCCAAAGTTTTGTCCCTAATCATAAATATAACTCTGGTTCCAAAATAAAAAACTACTTATTGGGACATTGATAGTCCCAATATTTATGGGATAACACTTTTATGCATAAGGTATCACCAAATAAAAGGACACTTGGAAGCTACAGTTAGATGAGGCAAGCAATGCTTTGCTACTGTCAAACAAGTTAATATCAACTTGCTACAAAACCAGAAGCCAGGGAACTTTGAATTYGTTTTACATATTAAGAATATTCTTTACACCCCTACAATCTGAAAGAATAAAGGTTTTCAATAGTCTTTTATCTTGCAGAACACAGACTCAGTTTTTCCATTTAGTACCTGTATCAGCACAGCAGTGGCCAAAGGTTTGGAACAGAAAGAAAAGAAACAAGGGTCATGGAGACTGCCACAGCAGTGGCAGCAACTGAAACTACAAGCTTTTKATCATAGAAAAATAAAAATAATTATGTGGATAACAAGATTTAGAGATTTGAATACATAATGTCTATTTAGGTCCAAGAAATCTATGTAAGTGTATCTTTACTACTTTAAATGGCACTGAAGTTAAAAACAGTTCCTTTGCTTCAACAAGGAGTTCTAAGACCAAAGATTATATTTGAAATGCGACTTTTCATCCTCTTTCTTTTTTTTCTTNTTTTTTTTTTTACAGTTAGGGTACTGCTTGTATGAAACAAGGATGCAAGTTAAAATTACAGAAAGTGATCTACTTATTATGTTTATGAAACMCACTCCAAAAATATTTCAAGCCAAATAATTCTGTAAACAAATATAATCTCCWGATAATATCCCATGCTATATGCTCTATTTTCACATAAAATGTGCTGTTGTTGCCAAGTTGCAAGCAAATAAACAAGCTATAAAGGTATTTTTTTGTGCCAATGGATGAACGATAGCACCTCTTAAATCTCTTTTGGCTTGCAGAAATGGGGAAACAAACACAGTTGTGAGGTTCAATATGCTCAAACATGATCCTGAAGTTCCAGAATATCTTGGCTGAGGCACTTTAATATCATGGAAAGCTCAAGTTCTCTGTGTAGCAGCACTAAGGTTATGCGTGACTAGGAGGAATGAAAGAAAGTACACAACAAAAGGAATGATGACACTGATCAGCCCAATAATTGGCACTCTGGTGTCTTCCCTGGAAAATTTGTTTGTACAGCATTCGTGTCTCTTTTTATTTGGTTAYGGCAAATGTTCTAGAAGTTCCTTTTACTGGCATCAATATTCGTTTGGACAATTCATGCCTCATCAGCATCCTTCTGCAGCTTTAACAGCTCTAAATTTAGCATTTCTCCAGTCCATGAGATCAGGGCTTATGGGCAATGGCAACTCTGTAGTGGAAAGAGCTTTCCACAACAGCATCCTTGAATTCATGCTCATTAAACTCTGGAATTTGGTCACTCACTTGCCAGCCATTTTGACCATAATATTTTGTTTAGTAGGGTCATCAGAGGGAAATAACAATAGTGGTCTATAATAGTTTCTAATTGTCTCTAGCAAGTATACAGCTTTTTGTTAGTAGGAAAAAAGTGTCTGCCAATTTCTGCATAGAAACTTTTCCTTAATTTGGTCTGACCTTTTGGGATACACAAGCACCAGCAGCATCCTCAGTGTCACTGTTCATTTCAGAACAACATAAAACACTACTGCCTTGTAGTTGTCTTGAATCTGATTGCATGTTTTGTTCAACACTTTTTGCAGTAGTGTTTTTGTTCAACACTTTTTGCAGTGTCTGTTAACCCGGCTGGTGCTTTTTAAGTAAAGCTGTTGGCACCAAGACAGGGGCTCTCATATATCAATGATACATGCCCTAATATATCAGATGGAGGCTGGAAATGAACACACACCTCTTCCAGGCTTTTACTACGGGTGAGATTACTGTGGAAGTTTGGCATTCACAACTCTGCATTATATTCAGCCTCTCAGAAAGAGATGTCAGAAAGAGATCTTCCCAGATCTCAGATCTTCCCAGATATATTCTCAGAAAGAGATCTTCCCTAGTGGTGCCATGTTTCAGACACTCTGATCATCCACACTCTTTACAAGAATAACTTCACCTCAGCAAACCAGTGAATTTCTGTAACTATTACTAAATCTAAAGACACTTTCAGCATTTTCAACATCAAATTTATTCACTAGTTCAACTCAAACACAATTTTAGCTTCCAAATTGAAGCACAGTCTTCATCTATTCTAAGGCTGTCCATTGCTCCCATTTTACACTAGCTCATATTGATATTTCTCATTACAGTAAAATCTATTTAAAATTAYAATATGCTTTTCAATTTTCTTGCATATTTTGTGAATTATTTTTTGTCTTCTTCACTAAACAGTTTGTCAAACCTTCAAGAAGACTGCTCATGGAAGTGGTTGAGACATCACCCTGGGAGATATGCAAAAGACCTGTAGACATGATTMTTTAGGAACACGGCATAGGGGTGGTCTTGGCAGTGCTAGGCTGAGATTGGACTYGATGACCTTAAGGGTTTTTTGCCACCTAAATGATCCTATTATTCTGTCAGTCTAAGTTGTTTTAGAAATTAACCTTCCCTTCCACACARAAAGGGTAGCTCTTCATCTTTCATGAGCTTTAGGCATGAGAAAAGGATAAACTTTAAATCTGTAATCTCCAAAAAACTCATGAGCTATCTCCTACCAAAGCAGTTTCCTCTGTTCCAGGAAACATCAGTATCTGCAGCCAAGACAGTATCCCAAAAACTTATCTCAGGCAACACATATTTTAGAGGGCAAGGGAATGCTGAACTTGAGCTCACACTTACTTATCTACCTGAAAGGAGCCTACAAGAAAGATCAAGAAACTTTTAATAAAAGCATGTAGTGACAGGACCAAGGGCAATGGCTTTAAACTCAAGGGGAGTGAGGAAAAAAATCCTGACTATGAGGGCAGTGAGGCACTGGGACAGATTTTCCAGGCAATTTGTGGATATCCCATCCCTGAAAGCGTTCAAGACCAGCTCTAAGCAACATTTTCTGGTGAAAGATGTCCCTGCCCACAGCTGAGGGTTTGAAGCTAGATGATCTAAGCTAGATGATCTTTAAGGTTCTTTTCAACCCAGGCTGTCCTATAATTCTATTACTCTAWGATTCTTGGCTCCGGTATTACATGCTTTGTCCATCCCTTCCTCAGCTTTGGAAAAGCTGGCACATTGTAAAGCTCCTCTGTATTCTCTGACTGGTGGCAAAAATAGAGATAAAAGATATTATTCACTGCTTCATAACTCATCTTGTACTGGGATACTGTGTGACACAGTCTTATTCACCAAAAATGTGATCTCGAAATCCCAGAAACAGTTGTCCTTGAAGAATCTCAACACAAGTATGTAACAACGTAGAATTGTATCACAGTGTTGGTTAATAGGAATTTGGGATTTTTTTTTCCCATTCTTGTCTATGGGTTTCAGCTGTTAGAAAGATTCACTACTGTGTCGGAGACTGAGAATAAACTCATTACTTCCTTCCCCTCTCACAGTTTTTTTCCCCAGTTAAGAAGAATTCAAAAATTGCCTTAGATCATGGCAGGAGTTTTGTTGAAAAGCTAGCACACTGAGCACTTAGAGAGAGAATCTACAGGTTTATTGATAAAATGTGTTTTGTGAATTCTTAGATCATGAGCAGTAATACTGTATCAAGCATATGACTGATCACAGGGAATGTTTTGTACAGAGAGCACCATTTACCTTACACACTGATAATAGTGCTTTCAAAAGAAGCTAAATGCTACAAATTGTAACAATAAAGACACGAACATTCCATATTCTGGTCCAAACCAGCTTTAAAATCAGAGACACTCACCCCTATTTTTTCTTTTTTTTAATTGTCTTTTTTTAAAAATTTTAATATTTGGTTGTTTGTTGTTTTTTTAAGTTGTAATCCTCTTTGCTTTTGGAGGTAGCAACATATGAAACAGTCAAGAAAGTACTGGAGCATAAAAAATGAGCTTCTGATGTGGTCTTCAAAGCCATCCTATACAAATCAGACCAAAGAAAATCAGGCAAAGAAACTCCAGTCCAGCCAATCAAAAGCAATCAAATTCAATACCCCCATACAAGCTCACTTTACAAAACAAGCCACTYCAGGTAACTGACAATTGCACTTTCATTAAATTAATTGATTTTTCAAGGAATGACATTGCATATTATTTATTTAAGACTGCTGATGCCCTTTGAAAGATACTGTACACTTGAAAGTCTCCTGAATAAAATTTGCCACCAAAGGGCCGGCAGCAAACACAACATAGCAGGTCAGGTTAAAAGTTGCGTATTTAAAAACCTGTAGTAGTAATCCCAGAAACTGTRTTTCCTGTCATATGAGAGGGTGGAGCCTTTTCCAACTCTAAATCATGGTRTGTGGATGGAGAATGTAGTAAAGATCAGTTTCAAGACAGAGTCTTGACAATTCACACATTTATTGCAACAGCTTGTCAGGATCACTGTTAAGAGAGCCTTTTTCCATTTATCTTTTCTCACTTTCAGTATCTGGTCACAGCAGTTGTGTCCCTAATCTGATCAGCTCAACAGTGTCTAAAAGTTTCTGCTCCTACAGCTGCCAATTCATAGCAAGCCTTGGCCTGCAATAAAACACCAACYAACAAAGTGAAGGTGGGTATAGATGGCTGGAAGCACAGGGGAGGAGACGAAATGAAAGATGCTGAAAGTCCAGCTGAAAGTTCTGCACTTCCAGAGTGCACCCCTGGGCCACCTTCTCTGGCCTTCTCCCTGCACAGAAACATCACATTCAGCTCTGCCGCTTGGTTGGTTGTGTGCATGAAGGATAAAGACACCACACACTGCACAGGCCCGTCTCACACAAGACAGAATCCTGTTCTTTATATTCAGAAGTGAGTCTCTTTTGCTTGCATTTTCCTTTTTTTTTTTTCCCTTTTATTTTTTTCTTTTTCTTTTTTCCCCTTTTTTTTTTTTCTGGTCTGTCCTTATTGGTGTAAGGAATGAAAGAACCCATACTGCTCATGCACCAGTTTGAAGGCAAAAATAGACCTTGCACGTGCCTTTGATAAATTCAGTTGGCTGACATCCACTTTACCACTAAAGCAGTTTTCTTCTTGTTCAAAACAGACTTTTCTTAAGGTGACATGTAAAGCAGTAGAGGCCAGGGGTGTATCATTCCCAGGCATGAAAAATTTACATGAAAAAATATAACAGCTTAATTTTAGTGTGCTGGATGTTTCATTTGGTTTTGGTTTTTGGTGTTTGTTCTGGGTTTTTTTGGTATTTTTTTTGTTATTATTATTTTTCATTAATACTCTGAACATCAAAAGAACAGCTCAGAACCACTGGCTTGAAACAGGAGGATAAACCCCTATAATTAGATAAATCTATGCTTTCCTATTTTTAATTGCCTGAGGAGAATTGTGTGCAATTGTGGAGGCTGCTTTGTAGTATGCTGGTGTTTTGGATATGATACGATACGATACGATACGATACGATACGATACAACACAACACAACACAACACAACACAACACAACACAACACAACACAACACAACACAACACAACATAACATAACATAACATAATATAATATAATATAATATAATATAATATAATATAATATAATATAATATAATATAATATAATATAATATAATATAATATAATTAATATAATATAATTAATATAATATAATATAACATAATATAATAATTGCAGCCACAGGACTCCAGCTGTTTCCAGCACAAGACCTCTGAACTTGCAGCACTGGTGGCACAAACTCAGTCTCAGTATTCAAACACTCAGATGCTTTGAGATGTTACCAAATGTTGGAGGAAGAATGATAGCACAAGTTGACATTTCTTACCACTAAATTGTATAAAATCCAGTGAAACTGAAATCTGGKTTTCAAACACCATAAAGAAACACTTCTCTATTTCACAGCTCTTCCTGAAAACTGTGGGATTTCCTAAAAATGTTCATGAAGCAGTGACTATATATATTTCTATTAAGATTGCTTGTGCTTTTATAATGCAGTGAGCCAGCAAACAGAGAGATCAGCATCAATTGTCTCCATGTTTATTCCTCCCCCCTCCATTCATTTGCCACTAGAAGGCAGCAATTTATGTAAGATTACTCAAGAAAAGTAAATTTTCACTCTGAGAAAGTGTGAAGATTATAAATTGAAGCTCCCAAATGAAACCTCATGTTTATTCTGTGATTATGCAGAGTTGCCTCCAATACCCTATTTAATGGTGCTGTTATTGTTAACAATATGGCTCAATCTGCCTTTCCCTTGCCAGACTTTTGGGGGKTCTGGTCTGATAGCAACCTTGGAAATGCAAACTGGCTAAACTGATAAGACCTTTTTGCAGTTCAAGGAGTCATGAAAACCTTGTGAAGCTATATTCTAGAAAAAAATACTAACTTGACTCATGAAATTGCAAATCCCCATGGCTTATCATTATCTTTTTCCTGCCCTCTGCCTCATATGACTCTCAAGGGTGTAAGAAGCAGATTTCTTAATCCGTGATTACACTTTAATTTGAGACCAGCTAGAAGGTGTCTCCTGGTTTTGGCTGGGACAGAAAACTTTCTTCTTGGTACCAGGTGCAGTGCTGTGCTTTGGATGGAGTTGGAGAATAAAGCTGATTTCACGCTGATATTTTGGTTGTGAGTCAAGGACTCTTCAGTGTCTCATGCTCTGCCCTTGAGCGCTTGCACAAGTATCCATGATGGAACATGGGCAGGAAAGCTGACCTGAACTGGCCAAAGGGATATTCCACACCACAGAACATCATGTCCAGTGTATGAACTGAGGGGAGGTAGCCAAGGGCTACCAATTCCTGCCTGGGGATGTGCTGGACATTRGCCAGTGGCTGGTGAACAACTCTTTTGTGCAAATTTGTCTTTCTTGTGTTTTGCTCCTCTCTCACTCACCTTTTCATAATGTTGTTGCTAGTATTATGATTATTATTTTCATTATTGCTATAGTAATAGTAATAATTTTGCAYATGAAAGCAAGGAAGTTTAACTCTAATCCCTATGTTGCTTTTGAATCCATTTTTTGATTAAATATCATGAATGGAAGATGTACACATTCAAATTTTAATAAAATACTGCTTCTCTCACAGTCAACGCCATCTAATAAAGGTCGTTTGATCTGTTTACAAAACAAATTTTATTATTTTACACCCTTGGGTAGCATTTTATTTGTAGGAGGCAATTTCATTCTAATTTAATAGAGAAGAGGYATGCCTAACTGAAATACCCATGAAACCCACTCTTGAGCTTCAAGTAAATTGCATATTGTGAAGGGAGGCAAACACCTCTGTGCTTGTTAAACTGTTAAAATTAATGTGTTTAAACTTTATTTACTGCACACAATTTTATCCTTCCTCCAAGGATCCCTGAGCAGATGCTCRATTTTTAATGACTGTTTCAATATCTGCTTTCGAGTAAGTGGAACGTGTAGCATTCCTAACAAATCCCAGAAATCCAGCCACCACGATGAAAGTAACTCCARCTCTCATTTGTCACTAAGGAATCATACACCAACTCAGTGTTTATATCTTTAAATCCAGCTACTGTGCTCCATTATTATATAATTATCTATAGAATTCTACGTTTAATCATAAATTTCCTTTAATTATAACACTGGCATTTCATTCTTAATTGCTTGTTTTAAAGGAGTAGTTACAGAAACACAATGAGATAATGGCCAGGTTGCACTAAGTGCTACAAATACTACAAGAGATGTCTGAAMCTGAAGAATTTATAGAACAGTTCACAGGTTTCTCTAAGGAGAGTCAAGACACTCTACAGAAGCTGCTGTGATGGGCAGTGTGATCAGAAAAAAGCAAAAGCTTTTATTTGTGGATACTCTTTGCTGTCTGTACGTTCTTCTAATGTCAGACRAGTAGCTTCTTTCACCACTTTAGTATTACACACCTAGCAGAATATCTAAAAGCAGTCAGCAAACTTCTTAATTTCCCTGGAAAGCAGTCTGAGGTATAAAAGTGCCAAAAGTTACTCAACATAGATGGTCAAAGCCAGTCAAACTGGCAGCACTAAAGCTCTCTGTTTCCTTGGCCCAAAACCACTATCTCAAACTAAGAAATTCCCCATGAGTAATATACTGCCTTTGTCTGCAAGGCAAGTGGTGTAAGCACAACAAAACAGCAGTGGAGTAAGTTAGTTGAGCAAGTATTCAGGCTTCTTCATGATTGTCTTGATCATTCTATCTTTACAGAGAGAAGCTGGTATTTCCAATAAGGTCTGAAAATTGACTTATATGGTAAAGTTTTTCATGCTAGCAGACAGAGATCAAAACATTTACCACCATCTACCTTTTATAGCTTCTTTTGGAGACTACAAATAGCARAGGTTAATACTAAGCAGATACTTTRTTTTTAGAGAAGAAGCTCTCTTTGACTTTGCTTGTGTCACTATGTAGTCAAGACAGGCTCCCAACAGAGTTCTTGGAGTCAGCCCCTGCAGACCAGCTGCCATTTCTACATGTGAAAAAATATGATTGCCTTTGTCTTTTTGTAGGTTCTCCCTCATGCCTATGACGCAAGAATGAGTAATGCATCCTGGCCAGCTGCAGGCAGTCAACATCCAGTTACCACATATACACCTTCTATTTCCCACGAACATGCTGGCATTAACAGCACAGTGACTTCAATTTTATTCCAYTCTAACTGTGAAAATTCATACGTATAAAAATATCTTAAGCCTGGAACAAAATAAGTGCAATTACAAGTGACTGTTTTCTCTCTGCATGTGTGCACACTGATTCAAAAGGAAGTATTTTTTACTTCTTCCAGTAGGCCAAAAATTGTGGCTTTGGTGATGATGAAGTTGAAATTTTTACCTTCCATGAGAAAACACATAGAAGGTCAAGGACACATAATAGGTCAAAGATAACAATCTTCAATATAATGACGTTATTAAGGGTGTGTCATGCAGCAAAAAAAACCAAAACATTGTAGATGTAAACAAGCAACACTGAGTGCAGGCACTGTACTTTAACATAGACTTTGGTTCCTGGTTAATCATCGATGTTAAGAAGCTGGCAATTAGCATGGGCGTAATATAGAGCTAATGCAGACAATTTTTTCAATTAATAGCACTCAGTTTACCTGAGGATATGAGATGGGATGCATTCTATGTGAAATCAGTTTTAGAGTTTTTATCCAATAGTTTTTTTCCTTCTTGTGCAGTCAAACATAATATATGAATTTATAAATAGAGTCAATGTGTTGTGGAACAATCCTACATTGTACTGTGYAGTTTTTGCAATTTTCTCGACCCTTTAAAGTATCTAGTTTGCTCTTACAGTWTAACCTGAATATTTTTTACTACTTTAGAATACCACATACACTGATGTCTGAAAGAAGAGTCACATTATGGTTTTTAACAGCAAAATTTTCTCTCGTCCTCTTTCAAGGCCTTTCGCTAGTGACTAAATAACATCTCACAGTTATTAAATAAATATCACAATGCTATTAAATAACTGTACTTTTAAAACATACAACATGAACTCCTTGGAATGGATAGAAGTCTAACTGATTATTCAAAAGGAAAAAGAGTCAACAAGATGCATCTTCTTTTTCACAGAGGTTAATGACATGCATTCTAATTTAAAAAGAAAATGTTGCCATTTTATTTAAGATATTTAATGTCAGTCTTCTGTCAGAGTTTTTTTCCCTTCCAACTTCATTGAGATCACTAAGTGTTAGATAACTAGTTGCTGAATTTTGGGTTGGCTTGTTTTGTTTTTAATGAGTAACTAATAGATAATATTATCTTTAGGGACTTATTTAATTTGTTCTTATATTTCTAACCACTGTCTTGCCTAAGCTCATAAAATCCTGTAAAGATTAAATGGTTTAGCAAGAACAAAACGACTTCTTTCTGGCTTGACTGAGTGGGACCAGAGTACTTCGTCATAACCAGCCAGCCAGAGACAGGAGCTCCCTCACTACTCAGAGAGAATAAAAATTGTTTTCAGTTTTCCTGGTGCTGTCAGTGGCACATGGAGTCGARGACTGCTCCCCTCACCTTTCAAAGCACTTCATCTGGGAGGAAAGGTGGTCTCAGGTGAGGAAGGGCTGCAATCCTGCTTGGAACTGCTGCCAGCTGAGGTTTGCTCATGTTGATAAGCACGTGGGAGTGTGCAATTCCACTGACTTCCATGCAGCTTCATAAAATAATAGAAAATGGCATTGTTCTCTCTCTTTAAACTTCCATTTGTGCTAATTCATTTTTCTGTGCTGCACAGTTTTAGGAAAACACAAAAAATTGAAACAAGATTAAGCTTTATTCTCTAATGGTCGTTCTGTGCTGATGACAAATTCTTTCTGAAGAAAATGTAGAATCCACCAGACTTAYGACTTATTTTTGCTATTCACGGCACACTTGCAATTTCCTGAGTTTTTATGCATTCCATAAAATCTAAGAATGTTTTCTCAGGTTGCTTTTCTGGGAGGCCATAAAGGGTTGTAATGACTAGTGTATTAGCAAGTTCCTATTCTTTTACATTTGGGAAAAAATAATGTAAGCAGGAGAAATACTTGTTCTTCTTCTTTTATCTTGGGTACTGCAARGGAATTTTTACCAGACGGAGAATGATCAAGAAGAACTTTTAGTTTTTAATTTTAAATTTAAATCATATTATACAGATTAAATAGMATAACAATAACTAGCATTAAAAATAAGTTCATATGGACATAATAATATGTGATACACACCACRGAACTACCAAAAAATGCCCTACTTGTGATGTATAGCTGAAACTGCTTGTAGTCCTCTGAATAAAATGGAGATTATAGGGAATGTTTAAAAAGTATTTGTTCATCATGGCTTGGAGAAAACCATTTAAAGGAAAGTAGCATCAGATGTTGTTTGCCTGATGCTGAAAGTCTAAAAATGTGAAGAGGGTTTAGGTTATCAAATTTTATTATTAAACACAATGTAGTTATAAAAAAAAAGTAATTTCCTGCTAATTGTATTCATTTAAATCACACAATAGGGTAGTTCTGGTTTCACCATTTCATGTTCATTCTCTGAAAATGACAGATATTACTGTTTATTTAAAACTGTCTCTTCTCTTTTACATGTAGAAAAATGCACCCCCATTAATATCTATATTCCTAGACTTATTTTCTCCTGTTAAGAYTGAGTTAAATAAATATTTTTTGCTCCTGCATGTTTCCTCTGTTCTCTTTGRCTTGAGAACTGCTCATATTCTGACTTTGAACGAGGCTGGTACTGCCACTTTGCAGGTGTAGGACAGAAAGAAGACAATCATCCCCAAAACACCKTACCCTGACAACTGCAACATCATTTGACAAAAATAAGTGCTTTCCATAATTTAGTCAGGTGGCTGTGTTGAAAACCTGCTGACAAAAAAGATATCTATGTCCTCTRGAATCAGTTAGTAATAGCAGAAAATTTGGGAAAGTGAAGAAGTTATTCATATGAACGATTGACTGACAATTGTGTGGTTTTAAGCATCCTGGAGCTTTCATAATGCAATTTAAAGGGTGTAAAATGAGTCATAATTTACAAAAATGAGTTTGTATATGTCATGTAGCAATCCACAAGGATGTACTTTCTGAAGGGTCTGTGAATTCCTTTGAATTTATAAAAAATRCGAAAAGCACTGGCTAGATGACTCCACTGCTTTCAGTAATTCATATTCCAATATATTTAGCCAGTTAGATTTCTGTCATAGAGCAAACATGGAAAGCCTCCAATAAATTCTGTTTCATATCAACTAAAATGCATCATTGACAGCAAGGATGAAGAATTACCATGCCATGGAGCTAAAAGGTCATTACATTTTATTTTGGTCAATCAGATTATTGCAGATCATAAAAAATCCGGTAAGAGTGAGCCTGTTTTGATGTGCAGTTACAGGTACAGTGTGACTAAATGTTTGAATTTTTATGGTCATTGTTAGCACTGACACTTTTAGCTAAAGTAGGATTTGTCTAAAGTAGGATTTGACAAACTTGTCTTTACAAATTCAGTTGCAATAGTTATATAAGTTCCCTTTACTCAAAAAGTTCTTGCTTTACCTGTAATTTCAGTCCATAAATGGCTATATAGAAACATACAATTTGTGAAAAAAATTGCGCTCACAGATGGAGAGCAGCGATGGGTGGTGTCCCTCCGGGAGCATCTTCATCAATCATACTATGGCATCAAGGACACCCTCAGCAAATCTGCAGGTGACACCAAACTGAGTGGAGCTGTTGACACACCTGAAGGACAGGATGCCATCCAGAGGRACCTGGACAAGCTGGACCCAYGGGAATCTCAGGAGGTTTAACAAGAACAATATCAAGGCAACCCAGTTGGGTTGGGGCAATTCCCAACCAGTATCAGCACAGGCTGGGGAAGGCACAGATCAGAGCAGAAGGACTTGTGGGTGTAATGTAAAAGCCTCAGAATTAATTCTCATTGTTAGATGGGCTGTACATAGCATACACAAGCAATCCTTCCTTTYATGACTGCTCAGTAACCTGCAGAGGCAGAAAATCTTTCACCATTACTATGCAGCCACAGTASATCAGTCAAAAAAAAAAAAGAAGTACAAATACTGTAAACCATAAACACTTATGAATAATTCTAAAGGTTGAAGAGTTTATATGCAAATAAGAAGAAATTCTWATAGCTCAGTTTTTAAATGAAGATATTTCCTATCATACTGACCTCCAGGTTTAAGWGCTTCTTTCATTCTACTCTTGATATGTTACAGGCTGCAGAAACATCCTGTAGTTGATCCTGATKTGCACTAACACAGGTTTAGGCCTGAATATGCTTCATGTGGGAACTTGAAAAGGTAGAAGGGGTAATCCATGGAGTAACAATGTGGGTAAGATTGCAGTGTACAATAATTTACTTTGCATTTCAGATGGGTTATTTTTCCTCAAATTTTAAAACTATTGTGGGTAAAAATGTGCATTCTTAATAGATGTCCCCAACACCAAATATTAAATTTTCCCATAATGTACTTAGGTACCTAACATCATGAAGCATAGCTTTTGAAGCTTCAAAACCCTCTGTTAGTCTGGGAGATCGTTTCACAAGGCTGTTGCTTTCTGTCTATACTTAACATGTATCATAAACAGTACAGTTRCATAATTCCATTTTCAGGTAGCTGTGGGAAGCTCACCGATTTTCTTTTTTAAGATACAAATCCACAGCAGGTCACAGAGCCTTTATTAGTCTTAGCAATAGAAGCCTTAGGTTTCTAAGTTCTGCAAACTCTTTGAATCAGGGCCAGCCAAGAATGGGAGCTCTTGCAGGTATTTTCTGTTAGATCAGGAGATAACTGGGGAAATGCCTTTTTACAGAGGTGTTTTGCCACAAAGAAGGCACTGTGTCCTAATTTCTGAAACACAGAAGGAATCAGCATTCAGGCTAGAGACCCCAGCTTAAGCAAAACCTTGTAGTGAAGAAACACCGGTCTTTCAGGGCTAGACTGTCTTCTGTGTGTGCTAGCATATCCATCCAGTTGCACTGGTCCTTTCTATTCCATGTCCATAATGGAGCTTTTGCAAAACTGGCCAAAGTTCTTTTCCAGCTCTACCTTGTGTGTTCCTGGAGGATGGCAGAAAAATGCGGGAGCGGAAGTGGGATGTAATCAGAACAGACTGATTTTCTACAACCATTTTAAGATGAGAAGTATCTATCACCACAATATAAGAACAGGCCTTGACCATATACAAACACAACCAAAATGTGAGGTAATCTTATATTTCRAGGGCATCTAATTGTATATTTTTTATTAATTATGGTTCCATGCATAATGAAGGAATTAAATATCATGTTTTCAATTGATTTTTACCTCTTCCAATTCTTTTGGGTTGAAATATTCTACCATCTGAAACCAGAGTGCTTTGGCACAAAGAAAGCCTCTCAACTAGAGCTGGAGGAAATAAGCAATGTGTTCTTTGTGGAACAAAGCCAGGTTTGCACTTAGCAAACACACAGATAAGATACTTRCAGTTTTCAAAAGGAACTAAAGAAACTTGGTTTCTTAGCAAAACACAGATAAAACACACAAAGTAAATATGAACATTTTTTAYGAATTTTAAAATGTGTGCAATGACCTGCATGTTCAAGGAGAGTTGAATTTTGTAACTCCCTTTAATACAGACAGAAAAGAGATATCAATTGAGCATGTGAAACCAATAATCTATAAAACCGGAAAAACCTATAACCATTTAAAGAAATAAAATTCAAACTGAATGTCACATGTCTAAGGCAACAAAGAAGAAGAGGAAACATTCACTGTATTACGTGGCAGTCCATCAACTACTTCTCTTCTATTGCACACAAAAAAAAAATTTCTTGTCACCCTAAGTGTAAGTATAGTACAAACAGGTTCCTCACACCCCAGCCATTAAACAAATTATCTGAAAAGAGATAAGCTTGGCATTTCTTTCAGGTGTCACATGTGGAACTTTATAAAACCATCCTCCTAAGAGCAGTGAGTTGTCCAGCATATCTGACTGCCATTCTGTCTTCAAAGGGATTGTTACAGAATAAATAAATAAACACATGTTTATATAAGCACATGTGCACATTTTACTGGCAGTTCATGGAAACATAGGAATTTGAGACTGGTCTGTCAATGTCTGTTTCTTGCACACTGCTCTGTAGGGCTTCACAAAATTGTCTTSAGTTCACCTAAACAAAACTTCCAGAGTACTTTACAATAACAGTGATTTTAGGGCACTGGCAAGACTCTTGATGTCTCCTGTTCTTGTGATAATTTTTATAGTATGTCGCAAACAGGGTGCAACAGGAAGCATTTGTTTTCTCTGCTCCACAAACAATATTTTTGTAAATCCTTCTGTTTTAGAGTAGTTTTGTGATTGCAAAGGACAAGATGTAAGCATTACCCTTTTTTTTGCAATAGCTGCCAGAGTTTTGATTACATCTTCATACCACAACTGCTGCCTCTTCCACATTCTACAGTACCAACGAAGGTTGCAAAAAGATGATACAAGTAACTCACACAAAGAAAAATGCCTTGCCATATTTTCCTCAAGAACATGGTATAAATAATCTCAAGAGCCCTGAGAGTGATTACTTGAGTGTCAGCAACAGGAAATGATAAAATAACTAAATGTTAAAACTACTGCTAGATCTGCAAGATCTCCCTCTTACTCAAGAGAAAATCCACATGACCTACCCTTGAATCCTCATGGCCCTTAAACCAATACTGAATCAAAAYCTCCTCTCAGTATTCAATAAAAGCAAAGAATAAATATATCTTATATAAAGTCTTCAACACCCAGTTATCCTTCCTCAGCTGAGTGAAAATAACTTCAAAGCATTTTAAGAAATTAAACACACTTGAATGTTATTCACTCATTCTGGGGTAAACTGCCTCTACACGCACTCTATTTTAAAGGGAGTATTTTTATTTATCCCCTAAGTACGGGGGAAAGAGCATGAAATATCTTGATCAAAAATAACTATAGTTATGGCTAACAATGGAACTGCCTCTGCTATTACAAACCACAGTAATGGAACCTTTGGCTTCATGATTTATGGCTAAAAACCACCARGCATTTCAAATCCATTTGAAAACAGAACAGCAATAGAGCTTTCAGACTCCTGCATCTAATCCTACACCATTGTTAATGAAAAGCATTACTCACTTCCTGATCWGTATTTCCAGTACAACTTCTAATCAGTCTGTGAATGCACATATAAAGTTGTCCATCATCTGTACAGAAATGTTTTATGCAACATCATCTTACAAAAAAAAATAAAGCCAACAATCAGCCAACCAACCATACATATTTAAAGCAGCAGCTGAGATTTTGTAAACATTTAAGAAAAGAAATTGCAGAAAAAGCATAAACATTACCACTTTCCTGGAGATTAAAAGCAGAAACATCATACACTGTTAATTTATCAGTTTACCTCATATACTTGCAGGGAACATTTAGAGATTACATTGTAAGGATCAACAATCTTAAACCAATACAATAATTGAAATTTCTCAGCTACAAACTGCKTCCCAATTCACATTCTTGCAGTGGAGAAATAAAGAATTGGTCTGTAAAACAGAGCCAATGGGAGATGGAAATGGTATTAAATTGCCACATTTGGCATGATTTCTCTTCTTGTAGGGTGCTCAACCCATTCCAATGATTAAAGTACTGGAAGTTTAATATTTTCATGTGGATTGTTTCCCCACATGACCTTCAACAACAATTTTTACTGCATGATAAAATTAACAGAAATGGATCATATATGTTGTTTTGATATTGTACTTAGGCTGATCAGATTCTTTTTATTTCTAAATGCCATTAAAGGTCCGAAGTTTGCTTAAACTTCTTTTTATGTATACATCTCAGATATATATTTTCAATKAATCTTTATGTAAATTTTAGTTTAAACTGATTTAAATTCTATAAAGAAATTTTACCTCATCTAGAATTACTTTCTGGTAATATATAAAGGCACAAGAAGTTTCTAACACTATAGTTCCTTAAGGAACCTCTCAATTTTCCTTCATACACATAGTCCCTGTTCAGACACATCAGTAGATTATATCCCAAACTATACAGAGGCTGATATGGGATAATGAAAGACAAAATGGGTCAAATGTCTTSATTAGCTGGCAAACCATTTGTAACATTTCAAAAAGTGTATTTCAATAAYGTGAGAAATAAGTTACAGGTAATGGTTTAATTTAGAAAAGTCAGCAACTGTTCCTGGCCATTTTCCTTTTTTTCTCATCTGTGGGAATATTTTGGTGACTAAATTAAATGCTAAGAAGATGCATCTGAAGCCCCTGAGCTGCCAGCAGTTCACCATGGATGGAAGAGCCCTCAKGATCATAACCCACCCATCCCCTCACCTCAAAAATGTCTTCACACACCACTTATGGCACAGGATGAATTTTTCTTTCTAGTTGACAGCTGAGAAAAACACTGTGCTGTTAACACCAGGATGTTTTCTTGGTTCCCATACAACCTGTCCAGGGCAGGAGTAGAAAACATGCAATCATTTCCAAAGCAGAGAAATTTCTGAAACAGAAGGCAACAATTCCCATCTTAGTTTCACAAGTTTTATTTGCAAAGGACTACCTGAGAAACAGCAGAAAGCCGCTGCTTATATTTAAGACCCACAGCTCATAAGTAGGATTACAAGCCTCTAAATGGGTCATGGGTTGTGTCTTTGGGGTTCCAGYACTTAAGGTGGAAAATACAATACCTAAACCAGTCAGACTCAGGAGTTTTTGGTGCTAATCTCTTTTGCTCTCATTATCTTTTAAAGTCACTGTTTTTAAGAAGTAGCCCTACACTAATATGAGCTTTCAGCAGAAAAAGGCRGTACACGTATGATCTTGGCTAAGACATTAATTTGTAGATTTTCTCCCCTCTGCCACTCACTTTCTGTAGGTGAGCCTTGAGCAAATGGTAGCAAAATTTCTTTGTTTGGCTGCACAAGGGAAATCAAAGCCCCTGGCAACAAAAGTGGAAAAACTCTAAACGCTGTGGTAAGAAAATGGGAGCATAGCACGCATCTTATGTCTTTATGAAAGCCCTGTATCTGGAGGGCACTGGTCTTCAAAACAAAATTCATTTAAGTAGATTCATGCATTTCCTACACAAAAGCCTCAATTTATGTTCAATTTCAAGCCACTTAATGGCTGAAAGAAGTCACAATTTCAAAGAGGTAGTAYGTATTGCAGTATGATATTCACCTTTATTGTGTCTGGCTGAGCTGGATCTGCTGCCTGTGGAGGATCCTATATTGGTGCCTGTGGATGCCCAAAGGAGTCTGTGGCTCCAGAGAAAGCCCATTCTAGAGCAGGGTCTCATGCTGGAGCAGTGCATTCCTGAAGGACTGCACCCCGAAAGAGGGATCCCCACTAGAACAGTTCATGAGGAACTGCAGCCCTTGAGAAGGACTCACAACCTCCTGCACTGAAATTCTGTCTCCTGCGGAGGGGACCCCACAATGGAGCAGAGAAAGAGTGCAGGAAAGAATAGTCCTCCCCTTGTCAGGGAAGGAACAGTAGAGACAACACGAGATGAACTGAGTGCAGCCCCAATTCCCCATCCCCCTTTGCTGCTGGCGGGAGAAGGCAAAGAGTAGGAAATAAAGTTAAGCATGGAAAGAAGGAAGGAAGGGGTGGAGGCAAGGTGTTGTGAGTTTATTTGCCATCTCTCACTCTGATGTGATTGTAATAAATCCATTTCCCCAAGCTGAGTCTGTGTTGCCTGTGATGATAACTGGGTGACTGATCTCCCCTTGACCTCATGTCCACCCTTTGGTCAAATTTTCTCTCCCCAGCTCAGCTAAGAAGGGGAGGAACAGAGCAGCTTTGGTGAGCACCTTGGTGTCCAGCCMAGGTCAAACCACATCAACAAAAAGTCTTTTTTATTTAAGCAGTAACTGCAAAACTGATTTGTTTCTAAACAAATGCTGTATTTTTAAGCTGAATTGCTTTAAATGTATCTAAATTTCTCTGTTATGGAATGATTTTTTAATTTTAAGACAAAGGTGCCAGATTTGCTCTTTTTTTTAAAATGCTCAAAATAATTTCTTGACCCAAAAATAAGCTTTTTCTTCTGCATTAAGTATATCTTCTTCAAATATTGAAATAAAACAGCRTTAAGGTTTGAAAACATATTTCAAGAAACCTAATGTTTTGGAYATTGGCCTAGATAATCTATTCTGCACAGAGAACCATGGAAAAAAGCAGGAGGTTCATATAYGCATTCCAAATTATTCTTATAGAAAGTATTAAAAATATTTGGAGAACCTACATCAGCACACACAGGTACATAGGATTCCCTTCAGCCTTATTTCCATATAGAAAAACCCCTGGATTTATGGACTTAGTTTTAAGAGAGTGTTTCAGACATGATTTATTTGTCTTGCTTACATGTAACTTTTCAAGGGGCAAGTATTCCTGTTCCCACTTCTCCACTCTCARCATTAACTAATTAACATTAACTAATTGTGGGAGAAGTAGGTGCTCTGAATATAAGTATCTTCTTAAACAGCAGCATGCAAAGGAAGCACTGCCATTTCAAGACAGCAGAAGAAAGCTGTATTTGTAGACCAYACCATTCTCCTGCATTGCAGACATCAGGTGTGATCTCACAGCAAGAACATTTCTCACYCTCTACTGCCTAAGATTTGCGCAATAAATTATTCAGTTGTTTCAAGTTGTCAAGAAAACCCTTTGAKATTAAAGAGGTATTTGGTCCAATTAAAACAATGATCTTCAAATGATCATCCAAACTTCCACAGGATTCACTGTCAGCCTAAACAYGTGGAAACAGAGCAGATACAGTTTGACTTCAAGTGTAGTGTGATCTGAGAAGTGCAAGAGCTGCTCCAGATTTKCAGGTGTTGGTTGGTTCCTTAGCTTTAATATAGCAAGGCACAAACATCCCACAGAATTAAACTTCCCATTTCACACACCGGCATCATGTGTGTGAAATACTGGATGTATTATGAAATAAACTTTYTTTTCTCCCCACTCCAGGAGTAAGTCTGAATAATTTACATGCTTTGTGCAGCTACACAAGTGTGTGAAAAMCAGCATTTTGTACAGCTTACATGCATGCCAATCAGCACACAGGCTGCTAGAGAAGTAAATAACTACAGCCTGCAGGTTACTTGTTAAACAGAGACTTTATCAGATTATGTCCTTCCATCAGGAGTCCTCCCACTGTAGAGTGCCAGCTGGAAAAATGGCAACAATTCTTACAGGAATAACTTCGAATTATGTAAAAGATTGGAGATTCCTTTTAAGAAACAAACTGGAAACCTCTTTCCTCAAACTAAGCCACTGATGAAGCAGGGTTGCGCTGCTCTCGCTCACATCCTGACACAATGACCATGAGGGCTGCTTCACCCTGGCCTCCCTGCTCACCCAATCACCTGCATGGCAGCCATAAAAACCAGAAATATTACCCTAATTTGTGTCCAGCTGGCAAGTTTGAGACAAGATCCATACAGGCATGGATTTTTAAAGTCTAAGCACCAAAGTGCCTCTGTTGTTAGGCATCCTATTAACACCTATCATTAAAGTCTAGCCAGAATAACCCTCTCTGCATCTGCTCCATCGTAGCAGAATAAGTCAAACCCAGGCCACAGACCTGTCCCTCAACACAGCCACAGTTTGCTTTCCTTGTTCAAATGGAGATTGTCTTCATGGCAGCAAAAGTTGCAGGTGATAAATAATGCTGCTCCTGCTTAAATCTCTTTATTAAACATAGGTCCTCATAGAGGCAGAGGGTATAATGACGTATTAATGAGAGAGACCTAATAGCAAAATTAGACCCACTGTTCAGCAAGAGTTGATGGCATCTCCCTATTTGTATTAGACAGGCACAGGTCTGTCTGGCAGAAGATTGTCGATGATAAATATAACCTTTCCCTCCATAGCACAGCAGCCCCGATTCAAAAGTGCCACAAGTGAAACGACTCATCCTCTGGCTGACAATCAGCAAGTATTTTCAGGTTGTTTTGGGCCCCCTGCGATGCATAATGTGTAAGAAAAAAGCTTTATGCATGAACGATAGACTCTGCTCAGAGTGCCACTGCTACATCTGTTCACAGTGCATTTGGCTGGTGTCCTCTTGTCATTTTTCTGTGACACCCACAAAGGAAACACAGATCCTTTCGGCAAATGAGGTAGAGGTGCAAATTGCAGTCACACCTTCCTGTCTCGCTGCAATATCACTTCTTGTCTCCAAAACCAACACAGATTTGCTTGCCTACCCATGGCAGSTAGCCACAGCTCATACCTGAAATAAGGATCAGTCACAACACATTAAGTGTCACACTATACTCTAAGAGATAATCTTCGATGAAGCAGAAAACAATGGAGGACCTCAGCTTCCTTATGGATCTGAATATGGTGCAATTCTTYTGAAAAGGTTCCCCGCCCTCATATCAGGACCAGTGTGCAGGTAGGGMGGAGAAACTGCAATGCTGTGCGTAATGGCTGAGTATCTTGACAACTGATTGTAGGTTTTGATCCAGTTCAAGGATAGAAGATTATGTGAGATGTAAGTTCCGATAAATTAACCCACCTGAGAGCAGAAAATAAGAAAAATCCCAGAAAAACCCCAAGAACCTGAACATAAGTTACCTAGTCAAGGTGACTTTCAATTATTCACTGAAGGGTTCACAAAGCACCCACAATTCCCCTCTATACAGCATTTGCTGTGAACATTTTGTGAACCAAATAGGTGAACAGGATTCTTGCAAGTCCAGGGACAATTCCTGGAAAACTCTAATGGAATATGARATCAACACCTTTAAGTGATAATTGRCTTGCCAGCAGAAAAGATGACTATAAAAACAAATCCTTTGTTTGGACCAGTGTCTTGTCCAAAGTATGCTCATTGAACAAAAAGATGAGGAAATTTCTTGYATTTTGGTGTTGAAAAGTAGATTTTTCTGCAATCTTAACCCAGTTGTTTCCTTGCTAGCTTTASTGAGTGCAGCCATGGAGGAGCTGTCTTGAGTAACTAACTGCACACAATATAGGAAATGGAAACCATACCCATGACACATCAGGAGATGACTTTTGGGCATTTAATCCCTGTGCTCATTAATTCCTATTCACACTCTGGTTAGGTGATTTGGAATGTAAACTGCTGTGGTCAGAAGAGGAATGCCAGCTCTAGAAGCAGGATYCTTTTCCGTCAAGTTGTCGGATCAGTATGTATCTTGATAGAACAAATAGAAAAAATTGAAATGCAATTGATTTTGAGGTAATTCTCCTTGTGCATTGTGAAATGCTTGTACAGACTTTGAAAAAGCGATATTGCTTTCCTCATTTTGGTGAGAAAAAGCAAATCCTGAAAACTGAAACCTATATAAAATGTTCCATTTTATGGCACAGTGATGTTTGCTATGTGTTTTACAGATAACRTAGTCACAAATGGCAATACCAGTTTCAAGGATAAGCCATAATTTCATTTGCATTGTACTCTCTGTAGATGCATTTGTTAGGAAAGGCAAGCAGATATGCATTAGCAATTATAGACTGAGTGCGCAGATAGCTAGTGTTTTTTATGCGTCAGATTGCAAATGTTTCTTTAATGAAGACAAACCACTTCTTGCTGAGACTGCAACCCTTTTTAAAATATAAAAAAATATTTTCAGACCTTATTAAAACTACACCTTCTAAATTTTTAAACATTTAGCTATTACAACAGTCACAATCTCAGGGCAAAAAGGAGGAATGAATTAAAACAAGTAACTGTGCATGTAGCGACTGAGCRTAGACATGGTTTTGTGAGCAAGATACCTTTCAAAAGCCAAAATAAAATCAAACACTAACCTCCTGTTTTTGTATAAATTATTATGAATGCTAATCCAGAACATCAGAAGTAATTAATTTTGTGAAAACTGTATTTTCTCAACATTCTTCAGTTTCAAAAAAGAGATATTTTCTTTAAGGTCATTCCACATGCATTGTCTRTCTTTTTCCTTTGAAATTACTTCAAGCATTGTGTCAAGAGAAATGCAAAGGATAGATTAACTGGGGAAAAAAAACATCTCTTATAAAATTTAAACTTTTATGCATCCAAGAACATACATACTGACAAGATTTAACACAAACTTTCCATCAAGAAAAGTATTTTAGAATTTTAAGTACTTCAACTAGATGTCAGAATGGTATCTTACAGTATTTATTAAAGAAAAAAAAAAAAGGAAAAAACAAACCAAAACTATCTATATTTCAAACAAAGGCTTACATTTTGCTGATTTGTTAGTAAGTTCACACAATCATAGAATATCCCAAGTCGGAAGAGATGCCCAAGAACCATCAAGTCCAAATACTGGCCCTGACAGGACAACCCTGAGGATCCCACCATGTGCCTTAGAGCATTGTCCAAACACTTCTTGAGCTCTGTCAGGCTGGTGCTGTGACSACTGCCTGGGGGAGCCTGTTCCAGTGCCCAACCACGCYCTGGGTGAAAATCCTAATATCCAACATAAACCTGCAGTGRTACAACTTCAGGCCATTCCCTATGACCTTGTCRCTGTCACCASAGAGAAGGGATCAGTGCCWGCCCCTCCTCTTCCCCTCACAGGAGCTTGTCCCTGCAGTGAGGTCTCCCCTCAGTCTCCTCCAGGCTGAACAGACCGAGTGCCCTCAGCCCCTCCTCACACGGCTTCCCCTCACCCTTCACCACCTTTGGTGCCCTCCTTTGAACACTCTCCAACAGCTCAATGTCTGTTCTGTGCTGTGACACCCAAAACTGCCCCCAGCACTGGAGCTGAGGCCGCCCCAGGTCAGAGCAGAGCGGGACAATCCCCTCCCTTGCCCGGCTGGCCATGCTGGGCCTGATCCCCCAGGACACGGGTGGCCCTCCTGGCTGTCAGGGCACTGCTGGMTCATGKTCACTTTGYCATTGACCMGGCCCCTCAGTCCTTTTCTSCAGCACAGCCCTCCATCATCTCATTCCCAGCCTGTCCGTGCATTCTTGGTTACCCCATCCCAGGCGCAGAATCTGAAACATATGCCCTTGTTAAACCTCATAGGGTCGGCGATTGCCCAGCCCTCTGATTTGTGGAGGTTTCTCTTAGGGCATCAAGGCCTCCCTTGTCCTTAAGAGAACTGACAGCTCCTCCCAATTTAGTGTAAATGCTAAACCTACTTAGAATCCCTCCAAGTCCTTTGTTAAAGTCATTCATGAGGAAGTTGACTGAGCTTAAAATGGAGCCTTGCAGGACCCCATTAGGGACTGGCTGCTGGCCTGAAGGCATGAAGTTTGTTTCCCAYTCAGGTGTAAAAATGAAAGTAATAAATGAATCAGCTGTAATGCCAACAGTTCAAATACTTGAAGAGGATGAAGATTTTTTTTACTTTGGTGTTCTGCCACTTTTTGAAAGAAACTGGCAGCTAAAGGAAACCTGAATCRCTAAAGAAGTCATCATGGATTCACACAATTGATACTTCCTCARWTAYAACTCAATATGAAACAATCTATTAWACTTCAAGGTGGAACTTGTGTGTCAGTTGCATGAACAACCAAGTTTCCTACATGGTGTCTTGCTGCTGTTTGTTGCTGCAAAGCATAGTTCCATGAACAGTAAGTGAGTTTGCCTGTTTTCTGAACTCACACCAAAAACAGTGGCCAGGACACTAGAACTTAGCTGTGGATTTCTCTTAGCTCTCTTTTCTAACTCTGCAGAAAGGAAGAAAAAACTATCAATAGATGCTTACATTTGTCTCATTTCAGGTGAGAAA